>NW_020799092.1:64626329-64716800 GCF_003259725.1 Athene cunicularia
ACCTATTTAATACTCTCTGCTCCGACTAAGATGGGAAAGCATTTGCAGTTTAGCTGACTGAAGTCATGTGACCACCCCTTAACGTTTAAAGCATGTCAGAGTCCTGCAAAGAACTGGTTCTAGAGCGCCTGTTACTGATGAGAAGATACCATTTCTCTTACATTAAGTTTCATCCACTGCCAAAGAGTTACTGAGCAGTCAACAAAAATAGAGTGAGAAAAAACCCACCACACGCTGTTCATGCTACATTCAATGCCATCTCTTTCAACTAAGTAAGGAGCAACTGATTGATAGGCTGCATTGAAATCTGAAGACAGCAAACAGATCACTAGGTGAAGGAGACAGAAAAGATGAACTTTGCAGGTTCCCAGGGAGATGCAGAAATATCCTTGAGATAGCTAAAATAAATCTTTAAAGAAAAAATAGTCAACTACAATGCCACCTAAAGGAAGGGATATAAAATCACTCTTCAGAAAACAAAGTAAATTCTGCATTTTCTAATCTCTTTCTATTCAGGTTGAATTTGTAGTACAGTCTACTAGACTTCTAAACCATATGAAACATTGTCTGACTCAAATGTGGGAAACTAAGTATCTGAAAAGACCCTCTTGAGCTTTTCTGTACTTAAGTAGCAGCAAACAATCCAGTACCTTCCACTCCTAAACACTCATCATATTAGGCACTCTTAAAGAACCAGTTTAATTGCTTATTTACTTCAAACAGAAAAAAAAATCCCTTGAATCTGGAAAAAATGAGCCCATCAATTGTGAGAAATTTATATCTTCTAAGCAGAAACAATAAAGGAATACAACAAACACCTAATCTTATGACTTGCATATCCTTACGGAAAAGGGAGCTAGGGTGATTCCATCTCCACTGTAGTGTAAATACATTGAATTGCCAGCTAAAGACTGATACCGCTATATTCATTCAATACTCCTACTGTGGCAGTTCTATTTTCTGAAAACAACAACTCACTAGTAGTAATTGGTCAGTAATATTGAATGATGCGACTATACCAGCTCACATTATGATTTTTTAATTCTTTATTTAAAAACAGAGAATGTCAACACCACAAAAACACAAGTTTCAGAGCCCATCTAAAATGTTCGTACTGGCTGCTTAATTCAAATAATTTCTCCTTAATTAAAAACAACAGGTTTTCTTGCCAAGAAGTTAAATGTACTACCAAAAACCAAACTAAAAAAAATAAAATACAACTGTTCAACAGGGTGCACAATCTGTTTTATTTATGACAGATATTAAAAAACATTCTGTTCATGAGACATCTATCTCTTAAAGTAACTATTCTATCAATTGTTCTTATTTTTAATGTAGAAGTCATTCAGGTTGTATTTTAACTGGTGGGCTAACAGACTAACAGACCATAGTAAAGGAAAACTGACAATTGATTGCCGTTACCGGCATACCAGCTTACTGGTAATAAAAATTATGAATATCACAGAAGACTTCATCAGTGCATTGTGACCTGCTTAAAAGAAGAAAAAGTCTTATTTTTTGATTCTAGCAAGGTTAGATCTTCCTTTTAACACCACCAGGCAGGGCAGCTTGATCTCTTTCTTTTTTCCATCTTACTTTTTATCTTATTAAATGTAGGGCAAGAGCAATCTTGCTTCCCAATGTAGGGATTTATGAATTCCCATTCACAGTGTCCAAAGATTTGCCAGACAATCATCCTGACCTTGGTTAAAAAGAAAATTGCTCTGAATGAGTTTAATGAGGATTTGAAGAAATGGCCTTGGAGGTGTACTTTGAAGGAAAATGTAATAGTGTCCACATTCTGCCTTGTACCTTATGAGTAGGCATGAAACAACTTATATTTGGTATTTAGTATCTGCTACTTTCAATCCCCACACAAGATGTTTACACAAAGGAGCTAATAAAAATTGCCCAGATGATTTGTTATTCCTTTCACCTGCAGTATTGCATTCATTTTTTTTTTCTGTTTGCACCAGAAATAATATATTAAGACAACAGAACAGTAAGTCAGTATCACTGTGGGTAAATTTAAAATTTGTTATTACACTTCAGAGGCAGCTGATGATTGTTAATGTCTGAAATGTTTCTTTTGATTTTAGCTGGAAAGTTCTTGTACTGCCCTACTAAAAAAATTGAACTGGGTTTTTTAACAAAAATATTTTGGGAAGATTGTGTTTTTGTTTTAAGACACACATAACTGTTCCACTGAAATTTAGATACCTACTCTGCCTTTAAAATAAACTAACTAATCAACAAAAAGTAGCTAGTGTATTTCAGTACTTTTCCAGAATTTAAATACACTTCAGGCATCTGGTCTTATTTGTCATGTCCTCTTTTTGGATGTCATGGTCCATAAATATCAGTCTGAATTTCAATTGATATTGCACAGACATGTCGATGTTAATGTCAGGAGAGACATTTAGATTCCTGAATAAAGTTGTGTAGCTAGCAGCTAGGCATTAATATCTAAGTAACTTGTAACTAAGTAATTGTGTAAGTTACAGCACAATTAAGTCACCTGCTTATCAGAGGACAATCAAATCAGATGACATATAATGAAATTTGGTGAGTAAGACTTCAGAGACCAGAATGCTCTTCAGCATTGCTCAGGAAGACAGCAGGATTTTTCCACTGATTTCAGTAAGAATTATGTAAAACCCTGTACAATACTATTTTCTACTAATATAAACTAGTCCAAATTCAGTGTTGAGAGATTCATACAGCTGGCACAAATGGTTAAATGTAATTTTTAACATGTTCTTCTATCGCACTAATTTACATGCCTCCACAAGCAGAGTTTGAAAAATTGCCAAAATGGTGCAACTGGAATGTAATCTTGTTCTCCAACTATTTGGAGTGCTCTCAACTGCTTCAGCATCTGACCAGAAGAGGATGAGTGAAAATAGAAGTAATATTTCCACCTCCATATAACAAAACTGGAAAATAAAAATCTGTATCAAAGTAATGCAAACCTATATTCTGCAGGTACAAGTTTAAAAACTACATGCTAGTAAAAAAACTTTTAAGCAGAAGTCAGTGCCAACCTTAGCTGGAATAACCTGTGTTCTTTAGACTTCACAGCTTGTCTCTTGAAAGTTCTCTGGCAACATGTGCTTTTTCACATTTGTCAGCTAAATCAGAGATCCAAATGCAAAATATAACATTAAGGAACAGTGAGTGCATTTGCGACACTCCTTGAAGAAATCAGGTACACATACGGCAATGACTATATTACATGGAAGTATAAGCACACTCTAATGTAACTTTGTTAAACTAACTTAATTAAGATCAGTATTCTCTCCTAAAATCAGTGCATAGAAACTGATATTCTGCTTTTCAGAAATGTTAGCTATCCCTAGGTATAAATGAAACACAATACATGACAACTTGTCACAGTATTTCAAACCACATACTATTACCCTAATTATTCACAGTGCTGTACAAGTACTGACACAGAAGTATGGAAACCTCTCTACTCAAATTGTGTGTTCCCCTGATTATGAAACTGAAAGCAAGCAACTTACATACACTGAAGAAGTTCTACTGAAGAACTTAAACCAGTAGTTTCCAGGCTCTTTGGACTAATTTCTCATTGCAATCTGCAAAATTCTCTGCAAACAAACAGTACAGCTGCAGGGAGGTAAACTGTAAATTTTATTGTAGTGCAGTTGCACATACCAGCTGCAGACTGTGGACCAGCGACAGTCATTGGCTTATGTGGCCTATCACAAAAATTTTATTTAGAATATAGGTCAGGTTTTGTGGCACTTGCCATAATACTAGGCAGTCTCTTTGCCAATGAAATAATAATCCACTACATCATATTGCTGAGTTATTAAATCTGATATTCAGCTTCAGAAATTAGCTGATATTGAACAAAATTTCTGAGGCAAAGGACTGATGATGCGGCAACATTTATACATGCCTTATACAGAAAAAAATATGCAAAATACATGGTATGATGCCTTAAGCAATCATTTTCCCATCATAGTGAAATATCTCATATGATAATGACTGTTTTGCACTTGCTAAATGGTGCCAAGGATCACTGAATCCTAGGGAGCAAAATGACTTTTTAGAAAAAATTGTGCTGTGGAGTCTTTTACAATTGTAAATATCACCAGTGAACATTACTTTCATCAACAAAAACTGGCTATCTCAAATAGTTAAGTCAGAAACAACAAGCAAGAAGCAACTGTACAAGAAGTAAAAGTTCACAAAATGTTTGAAGGGCATTGCAGCTGCAAATTCAGCTACATCCTTGCCATTCACACAGTACTGGTACGGACCTCACTGATTACTCCTCTCCAAATCCCTTAAAAAGCCACATACAAAATATGAATTTCATAAATACTTTGCTGTTTTATGAGACATAAGGTATAAAAAATTTTGCATCAGTCATCTTTTGTTATTTCTTTTTCCCGCAACAGCAATTTAGTAACGTATATACATTAGTCATTCTTACACAAAAGGTTGTATTTCAAACCTAGACTAAATGGGTCTAATCTCATCACCATTATCCTTTAAAGCCTTTTAAAGAATGAAGATTTAAATCACAGAGGGAATCTTGATCTTTTCTTTATGATGTTATGACAAAATCAATTATTATCATGAGGAGAAAAACACATTTTTCATGAAAGCATTAACTGAATATATGTTATGTATGCCTTAAACACATAAATTAAGAAGATTCTCAACAGTGAGAAGGTTTTTCAGCAGCAGGTAGATCACTAACCCTGATATTCTCTTCTGGGCCATACATTAGACAAGAATATTTTGAAAACTTTATCTATCTCTGTGTCACTTAAAGATTTGCAGCAGATTTTGAAGATTACTACAGGAAATTGTGACAGATTCCATCTGGTGTAAGTCAGTGCCATTCCACTAAAATAAAATAAATTACAAAACCAAAAATCTGATCCTTTGAGGGAAAGCTTTAAATCCTCTGAAAATATATGTATGTACTTCAGTATTAATCTTACCTTTGTCAAGATATCATTTATATCTTCTTCAACTTATTTAAATATTTGTCACATTTACATGTCAACCATTTTTGACTAGAAGTATAGTACTTTAAAAATTCTGTTGAACTAAAAATAAAACTTTCCAATAGCATCAAATAGTTATCTTGGTTTACAATGGTTCTGTTTAAAAATACATAATTAGAAACTTTGGACAGAATGAAAATATAACTTTGGGCAAATTTTTTTCCTAATTGTTACCTACTTTTCACTGCTAAATCTAGCATGAATCTTCTGAAGGCCTCTAGTGCATTTATTTTTGAGCTCCTACTCTAATTTGTCTGGAATAAATTTCCTTATTTTTCTATCACATAAGTACATTCACTAGGATGATTATGCTCAGATTAAATTTGTAGTTATTCTGTCCCTCTCATTGTTTCTTCTTGAACATTTTCAAATGATGAAATCATATCTTCTTAAACATGCATCACTTCATTACATTTTAAATAATTCTTTGGGCTTCAACTATTATTATGCATAGCCTATGCAAGCAAAACAGTGAAAAGAAAAATTTTTACCATAAATTTATGAGGCATTAATTAATCACATGTTTAAGAAGACAATCTGCACATCTACATAGTTATAGATAGAGGATTGTACAGCAAGTAACTGAGGCAATGCTCAGGCAAAGATGTGGACAATATAATCTAGAACAATAAACAAATAGACATTAATTTATACATAAGTGTCTGGACTTTAAGAGATTTGAAATTTAAAGTTATTGCTGAACATGAGCTTATTTCAGTAGGAAACATGCCTTCAGGCCAGTAAGTGTTCTGAGGTCTCACATTTGAATCTGTCCCTGTCTTACTCAAGCTAAAAATAAAAGAAAAAAAAAAAGAAAAGTAGTCTTCAGTGCCAAGAATTTTATGAATCTCAGACTCTTCTCCCAGTCACATCAGGTAAAATAAAGGTATTACACTTTCATAACTCAATTAAGATCTATTCTACAGTATATTTTATACAATTCTGGGGTTTTTTACTCGTACAAGAGAATCTGCTATGGTGACACACAAACTTCCTCAAATTAAAAATTATTGTAT
The DNA here is from genome assembly GCF_003259725.1 of Athene cunicularia. Classification (NCBI taxonomy): domain Eukaryota; kingdom Metazoa; phylum Chordata; class Aves; order Strigiformes; family Strigidae; genus Athene; species Athene cunicularia. The sequence goes on from NW_020799092.1 coordinate 64,632,394, forward strand.
CTACATACAATTGTTTACAAAACAAACAGATAATTTTTGTAGACATTAATGTTATATGTATACCCATAACAGCATGTTACTTTTTTAAAGTAAAGGTTCAGATGTATTCCGTTTGCTCTTTAATACAAAATTCAGTATGTGTTCTATATGCTATGGAAGCAATTAAAGGGATTTATGAGGAGAACAATCTTGCCCTTGTCACTTGCCTTTAAATAGTCTATTTTAAAAGAAATAAATTATTTAGGACACAACATTAAACTGTGAACCAAAGCATAATTAATCTGGAATCCTGATTTTGCTTAGCTGTAGGAAGGAACAAGAATTGTTTAAACAAATATTCTGAACAGAGTCAGAGCCTACATGGCCTACAGAGAAACTCAGATTGCATCTTTGAGATATCAAAGTATCTACTAACAGCATTATAAGAGCTCTGCTGACAACCATGATTAGCTGGAGCATATGCTGACCTCTTTCAGTTAACATCACTCCATTCTGCTCTTACACATGAGATGAGACAAACCAAACAGCTCAGAGGATCTCTTCTAACTTTGGAGGAATATGCATATTCCTTTTCTCTCTCATTTATAATCCTGCAGCAAAGTAAAAGAAAGATTGTTCACTCTGTAATTCCTGCTTCAAAATATTTTGTCTGTATGTGTAGTCACAGTGCAGGGTCTGTATACACATGTTGTTTCAGAAGTACACATGGCTAATGAGTACCAGTCCCCCACCTCTCCATAGTACTGGTAATGAATCAGAACTCCACCCTTGTCTTAGGTTTAAAATGTACAAGGGGAAGGAGGAATAGTTGTGAATTTAGAATCAGATAAACCACCTGAGGAAGAACTGCTAGAGACAAGGGATCTTTCTTTCTCTCATGATGCTCTGTTACACAGCAGTGGCTCTAAGGAGTAGTCTCCACAAAACATCATATATTTGAAAAACAGTCTCAGGATTCAAAGTTGAATAAGGACTTAATAAAGTCTCCTACAAAAGCAGCGTCACATCAGCAGGTCTGTAAGGTTTGATGGATTTTAGAATGAAGCTCTAGGTGGCAGCTAGATGTGCAGCCTCCATATGCTAGGGATGGAGACGTTCTGAAGAAAATAAGACAGCTATGTTAATCTAAGGTGGCTCCAGTTCAGCAGACAAACTGCTTCCCACACGGTTAGATATCCAGTAAGACAATCTGTTGAAACAGCTGATTTCTAGCTCACTTTGTTGTCATATGGACAAACAAGGATTCTTCCTGAAAGGCCTCATCCTGGCAACGTAAAAAGAGACAGCTTGCCTGGGAAAAGTGTAAGAAGAACTAGCACATACACTGGGGCAAAGATAGGCAGCCTTGGCTTAAATAAAATCCAGTGCCTTAGTTAGAAAATAAAGGGTGTTTTCTGAGGATAACATATCACAGAAAAATGTGGGGGAAGAGGGTGTAAATATGTATATACACCATATTCATATATAAAGAATCATCCACAAGGATCCAGATTTCTCCCCCTCTCTTGGTTGATAAGAAATATCCTTAAGGAAAGATGACAGAGGCTAAAGTTGTCTGAAGGCTGAAAGGGTTGGCCCACCACTAATCTAACAATTACGTTAAGGTATGGTCTATGTTAACATACTTGAGGAAATGTTATTAGTTTCTCTGACTACAGAGACAAGTGAGCTTTGCAGGACCCCCAAGGCTGGCCTGGCTTTGTCATTTCCTTTTGATGTTCCAGCCAAAAACACAGACTTCAGGATGCAATTCCTCCTTCTTCACCTTCTATTTATGTTCCTATTTGCACTGGCTCACACAGTTTACAACTACTTAACTGTCATTATAAGGGTAAACCCCCGATTAAGTTATTTGGTGGCTGAAATCTGCTAGTGGTTTGTAGTAAGCAACATAACCAGAAAGAATTTAATGTTTTTTTAATTTTTTCTTCTACTGTAAGTTACAAAATACACATTTGGTGTACATTATTTGTATCTGAGGTCCTTTCTACTCATGGACACAAAGCTCGACACATCTCGTTAGTGTGAGCTCCAAGACAGTGATGTATATACTGAACAAACTCATCTCTGAGATCACTGAAATAAAATACCCATCCATGGAAAGAGGAATTCTTTGCTATCAACTTTAAAAAAGTATGTGGAACTGAGGCCTGATCCCTATATCCACTATGTGCAACCTACAGGGAGATCTTACAGAGCTCTTTACTACTCTATCAGGTAAGGATCATTAGGCAAACAAACCATTAAGAGCTAGACACATACTATATAAACAGGTAACAGTCAGCTGTGGTACAATAGAACAATAGAAAAAAACCCTCCAGTTAATTTGATAATAAGTTCAGTTTGTTTCATCATTCAAACAGTATATGCAACTAAACAGAAAGGTCACTCTGGCAAAATAAAACTGAGGAAAGACCATGTTCATTCAAAATTTACAGTCAAAACTAGAGGACATTCAGTCTATTCACCTTGAACCCCAGGAAACTGAAGAAAGGCTGAAGGAGTTGGGGTTGTTCAGCCTGGAGAAGAGATGGCTCTGGGAAGCCTATAAGAGAGATTGTAAGAAAGATGGGGACAAACCTTTTAGTAGGGTCTGTTGTGATAGGACAATGGGTAATGGTTTTAAACTAAAAAAGTGTAGATTCAGTTTAGACATAAGAAAGCAATTTTTTACCATGAGGGTGGTGAAATACTGGAACAGGTTGCCTGGAGAGGTGGTAGATGCCCCCTCCCTGGAAGTGTTCAAGGTCAGATTGGACAGGGCTTTGCACAACCTGATCTAGTTGAAGATTCCCTGCTCATTGCAGGGGTGTTGGACCAGATGACCTGTAAAGGTCCCTTCCAACCCAAACCAATGATTCTATGATTCTACAAAATGTACATCAAGACACTTGACATCTTTGCCAGGGTCCATTGTTCAGGAAAAAACATCACTCGACTTCTACTGGTGGCAAAGACTGGTACCAGGACTCTTTTTTCTTTTTTTTCTTTTAAGACATTTGGTGGCAGAGAGACTCCAGTGTTTGAATCTTGTACTGATATGGTAGAGTCTTCACAGAGGTAATTAATGTCTGCAGAAACAAAGACTCTTTCATACCAAAAATGTGACTGATACCTTGAAGTAAGCATCTTTCCGGTCAGTTTTAAAGCTGCAGACTGTCAACATCACTGTTCTGAACTTGAATTTCTGAGTTTCAGAATAGGTCTTCAGCCTCTTCAATACCAGGAATACCTTGGTGTAAAGAAACCCCAACTTAGACCAGTTCTGTTACTCCCTAGTCCAATAAGTATTTGCACCTTGTCAGAACAGGCCCTCGTGGACAAGGTCTCCTAAATATGGAAAAAGGATCGGGTGCAAAAAAGTTGAAGAATGAATAAAATACACATGGGATGAAATATGAAGCCTGCACAACCCCAGAGTTTAAGACTTCCATGATGGATAAAGAGTGTGTGTGGGGGAAAAAAAAAAAAAAAAAGTGTCCATCTTCCTTTCAAAATCTGCATATATATATTGTAAAGTGCAGGACTGAAGAAAATCCGTATCTAGGTCACTGATAGATCTCTAGGGTGCTTGGCTTTTGAAATACTTTGAAGCAGGTTATGGAAACAATCCTTATTCTAGATTATTAATCTAATAGGGAAAGGCATATCACAGTCTACCAAAGATGGGGTACAAAAATGTCCGGTGCAGTTTACTGAATTCAGGACAACAATTGCCAGTAGAAGTGGTGAGATGTCAACAATTTGAATGTGTTTCTGCTTGAGTGGGAATGAGTCTAATGGCAGGATCCTAATAACACTCTCACAAAAGTGTACCAGGAACCTGTGGGGAGCAGGATGCCCACCCATTTGAACAGTGATTTTGGGAGCATTTTCCCCTAATAGCATGCTCTTGCAGAGACTGCTTACCTGAAGGCTTCTTGTAAGATCTAGGAACTGAAGCTGAAATTCACTAATTACTAAATTCAATCATACTTGTTTGAATGTTTTCTCAGTAGATATTCTTGGTATCTGTACTGTCCAAAATTCAAATTCAGCCTAAATGGTGTCATTCATTCAAATATTGTTTAATTTAAGGCAGAATAAGTAATTACAAGCACAACATTTTGAGGAGTACTGGAAGAAGTGGTAGATTTAAGTCTGTGTTACTAGTACTTTACATTCTCCTCAATCTTAATAAAACAGTTGAAAAAAACTGAGGATGTAGTATACAACACTATTTTTCTCTAAACAGATATAAAACACTGGTGTATAGGACTTAAAATGGAAGCTCCCCAGATATTTCCAAGGCATAAAAGTCATGAATGCTCACTAGAAAACACTTTTAAGCTGTTTTCCATGATGATCTATCATTGTAAACTGTTTATAGCACCTATAACCAATGACCAATTAGCCAAATAAAATTATTGTCAAGTCTCATTGTCATCAAGCAATTATTTATTACTAATAAATATTTTTTTCAATATTTTTCCTCTATGTGTCAGCCTAACAACCCCTGTTTTTAAACAAATAACCCAAAATACTCTCATAATTACATTTCTGTTCAATTCTTGCCACCATAGATTGATGTCTTCTCATTGATAATCCTAAAAATGTCACTAAAACTGGCTTTTCATCAGAAATATTGTTTAAAAATTCCTGTCACTATAATTTATTTTTCAATTACAATTCATTGAGAATGCAGGATATTTTCTGGATAGGAATTAGTCACATTAAAAGACTGGCAAACTATGTATACTGATGGCAGCTGAATAGCCTTACTTTTTACTGAATAGCCTGCTATTTGCCATGGGGTAACAATCTATGAAAAAGTAATCTATAAAAAGGGTGCCCATCTTATCTTAAAACAAAATTTGAAAAATAACACATCCTTTTACTTCATCTGTGCTCCCTTGTCTTATGACAAAGTGCAGATTTGAGTACAATGGTCATTGCAATGAGATAAGCAGAGAGAATCTAAGTCAAAGGTTGAAAGTATGAAGATCTACAGTAATACAGAAAAATAATAACAACATGATGTATTAAAACCAGTACGATGTTATAAAAACAGTATGCTGCTATAAAAGCTCATTGTTAAAGACCTCTAATAAAGTTTATAGTATAATTTCATGATAGAGGCAGTGGAGGCACCTTCTGTGAGGAGAGTTAAAATTAGAAAATATGCGGTGGGAACTGCACTGAAAAATTAGTAACTTTAATTTCTACAGGGTATGATCTACTTTCAGTTACCCTGGTGTAAAAACCAAAAAAAGTAACCAGAATTGCAAATTCAGATCTTTCTTTAGTTCTTCAGTGCATCTCTTATTATAATAAGGGCACATCAAGTGATAAAAGATTGGATATTCCTAATTTGGGACAGCTTTTGTCCTGCTAGCCACTCTGCAGAAAGCAGATCCTTTGAAGATCAGTAAATATATTTACTACACTGTAACCAAAGCAGTATAAAGGCCTATGATTCAAATAGGAAGAGATTTCTAAAATGTGGACTCAGTGATAGAAAGGTATGTTCAAATTATATTTTTGTGCATTGTCATCAATCTGAGAAGCATTATCCCCTAAAATGATCTGGAAACTCATGAAATGGATTATTTAAAATGAATAGTTATTGAAAAATCTTCCAGGAGTGAGTAGGTAGGCAGAAACTTCTTCTAACCCAACAGAAAAGTCAAGAAGTAAAGGAACATCCACACAGAGGTTTGGAGGAATCTGCATTTCGCAACTGGAAAATAAAATCCTACAGGACATTCCAAAAAAAACCTATCAAACCAAACAAAATAAAACAAAGAAAATACATTGTGAAAACACATACAGAATCTTTAAGTATTGCATTTAAAGCTCTATTCTTTTCCTCTATTTCCATACACACCCCTTCACTCGTAATAACTACCACGCATGTGCACATGATGCCATTGTTGACAACATTTTATCTTGTCCAGCATGATGCCACCACTGGTAAAATAACTGCACCATCACTACCATCTTTTAAATGCTAAGAAACTGTGGTATTTAAAGAATCTTGGGCAGCCTGAAAAATCTCTGCAGCAGAGATCTAGAGGCACTACAGACAGCGAGTTTGATTTTGTCACTGTGGGATTCTGTGTTGAAAATGGTGGGCCAAAAACTCCTTAGGATCTGAGTGGTACTCCCTATTCACAGAAAATGTAATGATTCCATCTTGCCATCAAGATGAGCAGCAGGACCAATAGGCAAAGGGAAGAAAATGTAAAACTGACAGATAGGATGACTTGTGAACATTCGCTTCAGCCTTTCATGTACTGTTAAGTACCCGAATTTCAGCACTCCTCTCAAGAGGTTGTGTGTGTCTGTGCATGTAATTATGGTATAAAACTGATAATATGAAGACCAGATAGAATTAATAACCTTTACTAATTTTACAGTACAAATAGCAATGTAAATATCATTCAGCTTCAAAATTTGTGTCCAGTGGTGTCCTGTAAGCCCATCGATTAATTCAAGGAGTGAGTTTATTAATTTTTCTAATAGCTTGGAAAGCACAGGCATGTGACTGCTAAGGCTGGCAGATTAATTCAATTCACTTTGCATCACTTTCCCTTCAACATGGCACAATACTGTTGCATCTCTGAAACATATAAAACTATATTTGAAATAATGCACTGAACTTAAGTGGTTGATAACTTAAGCCCTGTTATTAAAACCCATGCAGTGAAACTGAGACTCAAAACAGTTTTACAATGCCTACTGAAGCATCACTGAAAATCACACTCCACAATCTTGTACTCAGGGCACTCCCACTGGATGTCCAGGGACTGCAGACTGAGGCATCTACTAAATCACACCCTTAAACTTGGCAACACACTAATTCAGTCTGGAATTCCCCTAGTGATAGCTAATACAATACCATCACCTGCCATTTAAATATTCTCATGCATTGAATAGTCACTCCTTCAATGACACTTTCAAACAGTTAATGACTCTTAATTTACACTGCAGCATTTAGGTAAAGTAAAGTACTGAAGAAAATTAAATGATAGCCAACTAAAATACACATACAATCACAAAAGGAGAGTTCAAAAGTGATTGCAGGATTTCTGCACTAATTCTCTCAATTATTTCTTCATGACATGTTTGCATATTGCAGTAAGATGTGTGCATGCCACCCATAGTAACCAAGCCCGCTCCCTAAGTTTCCCTCCCATTTGACCTAGCACACTATTATTAAATAAATTTTCCTGATACTCAGTGATTCTGCTCCAATAAGACAGTATTTAATGATTTTGCACTGGAGCGAAATGTTGAGTTTAGTTCTACTGACAAAGCTATTGTCTCTTTCCAAACAGTTGCTTCTCCAAGACTTAATTAAGTAAAAAACAATAAACAACAAAAAAAATTGTCATTGAAACCGGACATGATCAAGCAGATAACAAGAGTATCTCCTGAATAAGGTATAGCATGAATGGGAATATGCCATGAAATAATAATACTCTACCAACTTGAAATTGTACCATGTTGCAATGAGGTTCCTGATGTGATGATTCAACAAATGAGTTAGATAAAATATTCCTTCTGATTTTACATTATAAAACGAAAGAATTATTTGATCTGCTATCCTAACCACCTGCTTTAAAATTTCATCTCATTAACAATGTACTGAGACCAATAATTTGTTCTTGGCAAGAGTCAAATAATTTCCTGAGAGTTATTTAGTTCTAATTTGACAACCTCATGTGATGGAAAAATCACTTGTTTCTCTTGGCAATTTGTCCCAGTGGTTAATCACCTCCCTACTGAAAGTATTTGCCACATATTTAATTTGAATTTCTGGCTTCAGCTTCCACTAACTTGCTTTGCTAGATTAAAAAGCCTTTTATTACTAAGTGTTTTAGACACAGTTAGCAAACCACCTCTCAATCACATCTGTGATAAGCTAAACGCATTCTGGAGGATATGAAACTGTATGTCATTTTCTTCTACCAAAAGCTCAGTTTTAGTATTCTTCAACCTTTATATTTCCATATTAAAAAGAACATCCACAATCAAGTATTAGTTCTGCCATTGCTTTATACTGAGGTAAAATAACCCCATATTCATTATTTATTACTTGTCTTTACTCCTTTAAATAACTCATTTACTCTATTGTTACTGCTGATATTCATGCTGAACTAATTTGAACTTCAAAAGAGGTAGCCTTATTTAAAGACTTACTGATACTTTTTTCTCCTTTGTTTCAAATCTCCCTCTCAGAAATGTTTAGTGCCTTATTCAGCAACTGATTCTTCAATTTGAAAACTGTATATGATCAGAAATTAGGTAAGGGCTGGAATGAAATCAAACACCTTACAAAGGCTAAATTATGCTATATTTGAATTTCCATTTATCAACCAAACTTGTCACATCATCAAGAAAACCAAATTCACTGGTGAAATGTTAACTCCTTAGAAAGGTCTACTACTCTTGCTTCACTACATCCTTTTCCCTTAACTCTCTGTTAATTGAGTCTCTTATTACACATACTGTTATTTTGCCAATAACTGATACCAAATGAATCAATCATTTGAAATATTCAGAACCATTAAGAGTCCTCCTGTCTTCTGGCATCCTACTGGTGCTCTGACAACTATTAAACAGGAAAACCGTGAGGCTGGAGATACACCTACCCAAACCATTGAAGAACCATGGCTGCAAACTATCCATTATAAATTTCAAGACATGTATTTCTCAGATTTAATAATCTTCAGGACAAATAGAAGATAAAAACAATCTCATATATATACCAGGTATTTCTATACTTTTAAATATAAGGGCCAGGAAATGACCTATGCACTTAAAGTCAAATGTAATAGTTTTCTATCTATCTATAGATTTGGCTACCTCTTCCCAGAGCAAGCTCAGTGGGTCACATTGCCTAGTATTCAGGCCCAAGTGCCTGTGGACCCAAATGCAGTCCCTGTGACACTAAGACATAATTTGTATTTCCGCTGGCGGCACAGCCAGGTCAAGACATCCAAATTAAATGCTTTCCTAGTGTCATACTGAAAGAAAATTGCATACTTTCTACATGTGATCTGAAAATCTCTTTTTCAGAGGGCCAAGTTTGCCTGGTTAGAACTAAATTATTATCTGGGTAGAAATAACTGAAACTGGCACAATTTTGTTTCTGCTGCCTCTTGGGAGTGATCTCTCAAGTAAACTAGGTTATTTTGCCCCCCATCCCAACCATAGATATGTATAGAAATAGCTCATTGAAATGTGGGTGAAGACATAAGGAAGAACTGGACAAGGGATTACGCACAGTTCTGAGCTTCCTTATATAGAGTATATTACATATATCCTCCTAAATAACACATGTAAAGACCCACCAAGGTGATTCAAGAAAAGAGAACTCTTAAGAAAACTAGGAAAACTAAGAATCCTTCTCTTCCTTTAGATAAACACCAGAAAAAATGATTAATAAGCAAACACAACTTCAAACACTTCAAAATACTGCACATATATACAAAAGATTTACTTCGGACCATCTTATTTTAATGTTCAAAGTCACACTATTGAAACACCCTATAAATATAAACATATTTGGTGCATGCATAATATTCTACACTGAAACCTTGTTTGTACTGAAAAAAAAAAAAAAATAGAGAATTTGTGCATCTCTGTGCAAAATATTACCATCTGAATTGAATTAAAATTAAAAACTATTGATTTAAAATTTGATATTGAATAAACACAGCCAAAGAGTGAAAAACCTTACATATGTGATTATTTTTGTTTGTTATTTTTGAGTTCAAATACTTTAAAAGTATCTCCACTGAAAGATTAATTTCTTTTCTTTTAAACTGAGAGAAGGAACTGCAGACAAACATTAACTAGATCAACACTTCTGTTTATAATCTGAAGAGGGATTACACAGGTTACATGGCAATCCTTATCATCATATCACAGAAGTGCTACATGATTATAGTATTTCCTGGATGAGAAATTATATCATAAACCAACATTGCCCTCCTGTAAACTATATAATATTATGTATAGAAACCATATAAAGAAAGAAAATAAAATTTTACTTTAACGTTCATGATTATATGCCAGACATCATTAATCTGATTGCTTGACCTAGATTTGTTATATTGTATACACAGCAGCTGTGTTCATCTTCATATGGAAAACGATGGAAAAGGAACTATACAATACGAAATCTGGGTCCATCAATAATTATTGACTGTTCACTGAGCTCATTCATAGGTACTCCCGAAGAAAAGCAAAAAAAATATAGCTTCCTTTTACAAGTCTAGGTTTCCCAGAAATTAAAAAAAATTAAAAATCAGGTACAAATGAAATTAATTTTCCATGGAAGGAAAAAAAAAAAAATCTTGAACAAGACAGTAGGTGACTAAAAATTCTATTTTAATGATTCTGGTTTGTTGATTTACTTATAAATAATTTAGTACTTGGCTATCAAGCATGGAAAGGTGATGAAAAATGTGCCCATGCTAGAAGTTTCATATTTTTAATAAACAACCATTAAATATATTCAGTGCTGTGCATGGAACCACGCAAAAGTAATTGCAGTGATGGCATAAGTGCTTAAAATGTACCCAGAAACACAGGTTGATAAAAGAACTCTCTATATAAACATAAAATGTCTTAACATTATCCAGTGTTTGTGTGTTTGCCTGTACTGTTTATTTTGGAAAGAGCTGTGCTTTGCTTTATAAGTAATTCACATCAAAAAGATTCATAGCCTATAAACCAACTTGTCACAAAAATGCAAGAGTTGCTCAATAAAGTGTGCCACAATTAACAAAAAAGTATATTTCTCTCCCAAGAGCTAGCACCCTATAGCTTTAGACAAAGCAACTTTTAAGTCTTTATCTACATTGCCTGATAAATTTAATAGTACTGCTTCCCACAGTCCGTTCTGATAGAATATAAGAATGTCATATTAAATCACCTATTAACAGAACAGATTTTGCTGCCTAAATCCCATTTCAAGACACTAACATAAAATTATGCATGTGTTCATATGAAACAGATTATTAAAATATGTAAATATAATGCAAACACAAAAATACTGATAGACTACTTTCACAATTTCTTAAAAAATGTGTACCACAAATGATATGATAATGAAGAAAAAAAAGAATAGTATTTAAATTGCATTTATTGCAATTCTTCATTGTCTTATTGTTTGATTTATCTGGGAATGAAATCAGAGACTTGGAAAATAAGTCAGCAACAGAGAAATTATCAATTGACAATTTGAAAAGTTGTCCTTTCCCACCCACTCCTTTATTTCTTCTTCTTAAAATGATGTTATTCCTTCCAGAACAGAAGCATGACTACCCTATTTCTCACAGAAAAAGAAGAAAACAAAATGCAAGAATAAGAACCCCAAAATTAAGAGCAATCCTGAATCTCAATAAAAACATACAAGGGAGCATTTACGGGAGACAGGCAGATATACACACACAAACACAAGCATCCTCACCCCACACAGTTGCAGAACAGAAATTTTCTTAACCAGATTTTCTTCAGTATGAGCAATAAATGCTCAGTAGTTTAAAAATTAGGTCATTCAGAATTAACTGTTTAAAGAGATTATCATAATATTGGTACAGTAAAAATATCAGAAAAAATGAATAATAGTGAACAAACCATATAAACACTGGGCAATTGAAGACAAGACTGCAAGAGTATTAATGTCATGATATAAGCTATTTTTGGATATTCCAGTTGTTTTCAGGAGTGCATGTTTTGTTTGTGTTCTGTTTTATTTTATTCATTCATATAGATGGAATATAAATCAATCTGAAGAAAAGGACAATCTTTCAAACAAGCACTGAATCAGGACAGCTACTCATGGGATGAGTAGGAGAAAGCAGATGAAAAGCCCACTTTTTTCTCCATGGTAGAGACAATCAGGGTTTTTTCTCTCTCCTTTTGTTATTCAAACAAAGTGAGTAGAAATTAGATTGCTTATTTAAAACAAACACTAATCTTTAGGTTCTCTCTTCAAGGCAATGTCATACAGTGTTTTGAAGGGTAGAACTCTCACAAGAGAAAATAACATTTTAAGGAGCTATTTGTCTGGGAGCTATGGAAAAGAAAGTGCAAGGGTAACACCTACTATACTCTTTCTTTCTCAAATGCTGCAACTCCCTATGATTTCCATGACACAGCTTTCACTCATGGTTTAGTGGGATACAACATGGCTTGAATAATTCTACACAGAAGTTAGTGTCCATGTGCTGAAAGAGTGATGGGAAATATATAATTTCCCATCATTCCCCAGGAATGAAGTGATGGAAACAGAGGAAGAGCTTTACATAATCCTTATCAATCTTCCTTGGGGATAGAAGTCAGCTCCTCTGACTTCTGTGCAAACAGTCAGGACTTGCACCATAATAACTGACAAGAAATACAGCTTTTTCCATCTCTACAAAGTTCTCTCAGTTAACTGCTGACTGAGGATGGTCTAATGCAAGCCAGAGAATGATATAACAGTAATACATAGCCAAGATAAAAAGTTACTACATAAAAAAACTAGAAATTTGTTATGAAGATAAAATTTTCTAAGAATTCAACACCTAAATGTCAGGACATCTTATTAAAAAAATCTAGTATTTATATGACATAATATATGACAGTACAGAATCTAAGATAGACATATATATGTGTATCTTAGGCTGGGCAATGAGTAGACTGAGACTGCCCTGCAAGCAAGGACTTGGGGGAATTAGTGGATGAAAAACTGACTATGAGGCAGCAATGTGCACTCACAGCCCAGAAAGCCAATGGTATCCTGGGCTGTTTCAAGAGAAGTGTGGACAGCAGGTCGAGGGAGGTGATTCTACCCCTCTAGTCCGTTCTTGTGAGACCCCACCTGGGGCACTGTGTTCAGCTCTGGGGCCTCCAACATAAGAAGGACATGGGCCTGCTGGAGTGGGTCCAGAGGAGGCCACGAAGATGATCAAGGGCTGGAGCACCTTCCCTGTGAGGACAGGCTGAGAGAGTTGGGGTTGTTCAGCCTGGAGAAGGAAGGCTCTGGGGAGATCTTATAGTGGCCTTCCAGTACTTGAAGGGGGCTACAGGAAAGATGAGGAGGGACTCTTTATCAGGGAGTGCAGTGATAGGATGAGAGGTAATGTTTTTCAACTGAAAGAGGGTAGATTTAGATTAGATATAAGGAAGAAATTCTTCACTGTGTGGGTGGTGAGACACTGGCACAGGTTGCCCAGAGAAGCTGTGGCTGCCCCCTCCCTGGCAGTGTTCAAGGCCAGGCTGGATGGGGATTTGAGCAACCTGGCCTAGTGGAAGGATTCCCTGTCCATGGCAGGGGGTTGGAACCAGATGATCTTTACAGTCCTGTCCAACCCAAACCATTCTATCATTCTATGACTTTATCATATATATATTTTTACTAATTCTTTCTATATTTACTTGCACAGAAATGTGCCACACACCCCTATACCGTGACCTTTTCTTAATCCATTCCACACATATTCAGCATGCAGATTAAGACAGCCACTTTGAATTCTTCCAGACCTGACTATTTATGTTGATGACATAATACCAGTAATAATGTGTAGTCATAACACAACACAATTCTGAGAGGAAAGCTGATCATGAAGGCAGTCTTAAAATGTTGCTTCATACTTCAAAATAAGAAAGTCTGTTTGTACTGATTATTAGCAAAAGGAAAAAAAAAAAAAAAAAAAAAAAAAAAAAAAAAAAAAAAAAAAAAAAAAAAAAGTAGTATTTGGAGGTTTTATACCTCTAAATCACTAACTGAACTTGGCCAAATCATCTGGGTTTTGGTTTGGGTTTGTTTTTTTGGGGGGTTGGCGGGGTTTTTTTTGTGAAAATAAACCAAATGAGAAAACATAAAGGGTTAAATGAAAATGTAACTTAAAAAAAAAATGTGGAAAATACCCAACAGATGGTACATCTGAGCTGAAGCTTCTGAGCTGAAGGAATCATAAAAGCAGGAGAAAAACCAACACCTTTTGATTTGTTTTCATACTATCTGTACTAAATAGAACTGTTTACATCAAGCTGCATGAAATACCAGGGTAAATCTTTTTCAGGAGATTATTCTATTTATCTATTCTTAAAAATCTAAATTAAATGAAGTACCATGTCTTTTCTGAAGCTGTAGAACACCACTCAACAAGTAAAAAATAAATTACTGATGACAGTTGTCTGCATCTGAAGGAATAAATTTTGCCTATCCAGCTTTACAATACAGTAAAGTCCAACAAAAGCCACTCAAAACTCACAGTGCAGAATTGGATTATCTGTTCTGAAATCACTCTGGTGAAGTTCACTTCTTCCGTATTTAACACAGGAAAATTACAGGCCTGTGTGAAGCAAAAGCCTTGACAGATCTATGTAATGAGTGTAGGGGCAATAACACCAAATACTTGAGGTGACTACAGCCATTCCGATGCTCTAGTATAATAGGCTGATAACACTTCATAATGAAAGTGCATAAGGGAGATTACAGTGGAAACTGGTGATAATAAACGCAATGCTATTACATTGTTTCTCATTTGCTGCAACAGACTGTTTATGTGCAATTATGTAATTATGATTCCTAAAGAAAATTGAGATCTTCATTCCTTTGCTGTTGAGAGGTTTAATTCTTACATAATCCAAAAAGCCTATAATCATAAATTTGTTGCCTCTAGTCCATTATATTCTACAGATACGATGTGATGAAAAGTTCATAAAACTTCAGATTTCAAAAATACCTTATTCCAAAGATAACTCTGAAACAACAACTAGATGATGCAGGATAAACTTGAGGTGCTACAGTTGATATATTTTTAAGTACCTCACCACTAAAAGGTAGATTCATACATTTGGTACAAAAAAAAATTAACCCATCAAATATGTCTGAAATATTAGTGTGAGATCACTTATCTTTGAAATACATATAAAAATAATGAAAAACAACACCATCTGATATACTACTCCTGATTCGATATAACTTTTTAAAAACTACGCTGACCAAATAGAGCCTCTGTTCAGATAGACAGTAGTTACTTCCTAAAAGGATGCACTGCTACTTGTAACAAATGGAAAGTTGCTGTTGGAGTCCAAATTTATTTTTGTTTCCTATTCAAATGTTGATTATAACTGAAACAGGCACAAGAAACCTCAGCTACAATGAACTCTTTGCTCTATTTCCTTCATAAATTCTCAGTCTTGTAATTAGTAGCCGTAGCAAGCTGGAGAAGCAGAAACTATGAAGCCCTCATGTGATCGTATCATTTTGCTTGTTTATACAGTAGCATTTACTAAGGGTATTAAAAGAAAATATGGACACTTTTATTGTTCTCCTTGAGGCAGAAAATACTGCAGTGAAGAGGTTCATTACTAAATATTTTACCACTGTCCAGCTGCCTTACAGTCAATTATGTTCAGTTAATTTGCATCGTAATGAAGATCTTGACATACAGTTATAATCACAAACTGTCCACTCCAATGTCAGTCTTCAGTTCATGATTGGTACTTTGTTGGCATAATATAACAAACACTTTGTAATTATGTTTCAGTTCATTAAAATTAAAAGAGAGTTCAATAAAAGCAACTTGCAATGTTATTTATTCTAGCAAAGAAATAGTCCTATTCTAGAAAAGAAGATTCAAGAAGTAATAAAAACCATGAAAAATGTACAGACTAAAACTACTAATGTTGTGTCTGGTCAGTATTGAGGATCACTTTCAGTTGGTTATTAAAGTTATTATGCAAATATTCCCCATAGCAAATCAACACACTCCAGCAATGTTGTTTTGGAAGAGAAGATATGTGAGAAAAAGAATACCCCCAAAACACAAAGATACTTCTGAAGCAGATTTCTCTTTGATTCAAAGGCCATGGAAGCTGCTATGCATGAAAAACAGACAATCACAGATCTATGAAGAATTTATTCAGGAAATGAGAATACTGGGAAATGACAGAAAATTAGATATTTAGCAAAACATGCTCCATTGTTTCTTATGCAGATTTCTAATCAAAATATATCCTCAAAGGTACCACTCATGAAACCATGAGTACATCTGTTTTGCAGGTTGTGGGCAGTGTATTAACTAATACCAGTACATCTGTATCTCAGCCACCAGGTATGAAGGGGATGACAGCCTATGCGGCAGGAGGGGGAACACTTCTCAGAAGTATCATTGACTATCACAGCTTGAATGTAGATTGCGCATCGTGCAACTAGCTTGATGTTTATGCCCCTTTTTAGATGAAGGTTGTTCCATTAGCTTCACACTGGCAGAGAAGAAAATAGTATTTTTTTCAAGGCATTGGGAATAATAGGTATGCTTTGCAGACAGAAATGGGACAAGAGGCTGGTCCTCAGCTTCCCTGCTTTATGAGGGTACAACTGAGACTTCCACAGATTGTTACTTCACAGTGTAACTGATAAGAGAAAAAAACCACAGCCTGTAACCAGGAAATGACTGTGGTATGAGGAAATCATATTTCAAAATATCCTTTCAGTGAAAGACACGTCTAGTTACAGCACTAGGAATAAAAATATTGTTTCTCCGAGACGAATATGTGAATTTTACATGAGCATTTTTACAGCATAAAACTATTTATCACATGCATTATGCAGTTCTCTAATTCTGTCTATTACCATGGACCTCTTGTATTAAATCTTTCCTAGTTTCCTCATAAATATGTTTCCAATACTGTAGACTGTAATTTTTACAGAAATGCAGGGAATAATATTCCAAGGGAAACGGTTCCAATTTTCATAAAATGACATTGTCAAAGTGCCAGAAGTAACAGATAAACTATCTAATTTTAACTATTTAATATCCAGATGGGAAAAAACAAACAAACAAACAAACAAACAAAAACCCAAACCAAACAAAAAACTATTAACTCTCTCAAAGTACTATGTAAAACAACAATGAAAATCTCACCCCATCTTCACCCAACCCTAGATGATGAGACATAATAAGAACTTGCTTAGACTCTGCAGCCTGGATATATGCAAGACAACTGTATTATCACTGTAGACTTCCAGTCAGTTAGGATTGATCTGAGTAGGCAAAATATAAAAATGCACAAGAATTCAGGTTGCTGGAGAACTTAGGAAATCTGGGCCTTGTACATTCAGCACCTACCCTGCTTCAAAGAACAAACTGATAGCAAGATGTGATCACAGACTTGAAAATCCATTCTCCAACTGAATGTGACTCAGGTTGTGAAAGATTTGAAGTTTAATCATTTGAAATAAAAAGGCGGCCTCAACAGAAAAAAATGTATTTTTAAAACTACACAAAAGGTTGCCAATGTATAACTGATAGCATTTTCTGATTGTATATTTTTTATTGTATTCATTGAAAAAAAAGGTTGGTTTACATATGTATCCAAAAAATACAATTCTTGCTTCAGACATATCTCCTGAATGTCTATTAGTGCTTGCAAAGTTCTTAAATTAATGAGAAAGTGATGGGTATTTTTACCTTTTTGTTACCTCTATGTTAATTTTCTCTCACTTCTTTCTTCTGAAAGAAGAGATGGAATAAATTCCCTTTGCCCAATGACAGCAGCATTAAAATGGGTTTGATTCACCTTCCAATTCCACATCTTGTCATGGTAAATGAAACTGAAGAAAAGAGATTTCTCCCTTTTGCTGATACTTTGATTTCTACTGTGTTCTCCAAATCTGGCCTACCCAAGCAAGCAGCAGATGCCACTTCCCCTTATTATTGCATAGGGAACAGTTATTTCTGTTTTCTCATTGCAAGTTCAGAATGCAGCCAGTGCTGTAGAATGAAACAAAAGTCTCAAACACATGCTAACATTTAAATGATTCAATATTTTGTATGCTTCATTCTTCTATTGTTCTGTAAGAAGATTAGTAAAAAAATGTGCTAGTCCTCTCATCCAGAAGCTAAAAATGGTTCACACAAAGCTTTCCTGGCATAAACAGAACACCAAGAAATACTGATAGTGATTAGGCCTACTCTGCAAATAAAGTTGTCTTCACACTAAAATATCTCAATGTGAAGCTCTACCAGGGACCAGCACACCAATACAGAAAAACTGAAAATTATGAGGCATGCAAGTATTTGAGCTGACCTCAACTAAGAGGACAGTAAAAATTACCTATGCTCTGCCTCTACTACATAATTTTAAAATCAAGATAGGAAATGCATGAAGGAAACACTGATTTTGGTGGGAAGCTACAGCCTAAAATATTACAAGTATTTACTGAAAAAACCCAGGAGTGTCTCTTAACTGCTTGAAATATTTTTTAAATACAGCAAAGCAGTATCCAATTTCAGTTTGTAACAGACATCAGGCATTTTCGCTCTTCTTTTTAGCACACAAACTTTCAGGCACACACATATGCACACACAAACACACACCTTCTTTCATTAGCAAAGAAAGGAAAAAATATTTTTAAACAGTTCAAGAATAAACTAAAAGTTTACTCAGAAAACCTTGTGAACAGAAGAAAAAAAAATCAATATTTTCAATAATAAAGATAAAAATTTTAAAAGGTTGAAGCTTGTGAAGACAACAAGGGCACTTCCTTTATAAGGTACTACATAAAATCAGTGAGATAACAAAAATCACCTAGTGACCCAAATTCTTTTGGGCTCTGTAAGCTGCCTTCATGTAATGCACACACAGGCTGTGAGACTGAAGCCTGCAGCACAACCACTAAGCCTCAGGAGCCTTCTGCAAACCAAGACCTAGCAGGGCTAGGAAATCATTCAGTCATGCTACTGAACAAACAAATACAAGGTTACACATGTTGTTGAGTCCTGCAGTGAAGGAGCTTTTATGGTCCATAGCTGTGAAAAAAACCCAAACCATGCAAAATTTGTCAACAAATAGTTAAATTGATGAAAATACAAACCTATGTAGAGAAATAATTTGTTTCCCAACCATGTGATGCACACCAAACACCAGAAGAGAGCCTGATTCTTAATGTTCTCCTGGTCTTCCACATAATACCGAATGGCGAGCAATTACCCCCTTAGTCCCAGACAGCTCTGCTGGCCAAATACATCTGTAACTGTAGCACAGTTGCTTATTATACAGGGGCAGACCTATCTAAAAATTATGTGAGTGACCTTAGACTATGCCATACTGCAGGATTTACCAGCAGACAAACTGTGTGAATCAACTGGCCACTGAAAGCTTTTTTTTTAATAATAGGATAGAAAGTGTAAATTTAAAAGAACATTTAAATAGCGTATTTTAAAACTGAAACTTGAATCATATAAAAAGTTCTTGTGAAGCAACTTTCATATTGAGCTGTATCTCTAGAATACCACTTAAAGAAGACTCTAATGAGCAATGCAACTCCATTGCATCACTTTATCAACCTGTACTGAAATATACCTTAATTCATAGAGTGCCCATCAAAGCAGCATTATCTACCTTAGTAATTCCAAGATTTCAGAAGTTCTAACGAATTATTTTCTTTTTTTACCATCTAATGTGCGTATTACAAAGGCACCTTCCAATTCCTACATGGAACCAACTGTGTTCCTAGCTGTGGGCACGCAGAACACAGTATGTTAAAACCTGTCTTGAAGAAGGCAATTCTAGACTTCTGAGGTTACTTAAGAAAGCGGCTTATTCAAAATCAAATGCAATGTGGTTTTCGATTGCTTCAGTTTACCAAGCAATACACAAAGACAAACCCATGTCATATGTCAATAAACAGGCAAAATAAATTATTTTTGATCACAATTGATCTAACTGCATTCCTTCGGAAAGCCTGTAGTGAAAAATGTCTAAAAATGTAAGTCTAAGATTATTTTTTTTTCTTTTCTTTTCAAACAAAACAAGCAGTTAGGGAACAGGTATTTGAGGACTATCCTGATTCTGTCAAACAAATGTTGGTAAAGTTTGCAAGTGATTTTGATTCCAAGGTTTCTTTATGGGCTCAAGAGCGTTACTATCTCTGGAAAACTACTGCCACTGAAAGCAGAAAACTATCACTGTGAATGTGTCCTCAAAATGAGATTTTGATAGGGCACTAGTAATTTGCTAACTATAGAATAATGTGGGCATCCTGCAAGCTTTAATGGCTGCAATAAACACAGAAGCACAAACAGGTAATTAACCTAATTTTCTTTGCAAACAATGTCCAGAACAGTCTTTGTGCTAACATTTACCATATAAAAAACAAGAAGGTGCTGCTGGGTTTTTAGGATACAAACAATAGGTTTATCTGTCAGCAACATTACATTTAAATATTACAAGCTCAAGAAGTGGGCCCATGTGAATCTCATGAGGTTCAACAAGGCCAAGTTCAAGAGTTGGGGTTAGGACAACCTCTGGTATCAATACAGGCTAGGGGATGAACGGATTGAGAGCAGTCCTCTGAGAAGGACTTGGGGGTACTGGTGGGGGAAAAGCTGGACATGAGCCAGCAATGTGCTCTCACAGCCCAGAAAGCCAACTCTATCCTGAGCTGCATCAAAAGAAGCATGGCCAATGGGTCAAGAGAGGTGATTCTGCCCATCGACTCTACTCCAGTGAGACCCCACCTGAAATACTGCATCCAGCCCTGGAGTCCTCAGTACAGGAAAGACACAGACCCGTTGGAGCCATGTCACAGCAATGTCACCAGAGGAGGGCCACAGAAATGATCAGAGAGATCAAAGACCTCTCTGATGAAGAAAGGCTGAGAGACTTGGGGTTGTTCAGCCTGGAGAAGAGAAGGCTCTGAGGAGACCTTATTGTGGCCTTCCAGTGCTTACAGGGGGCTATAAGAAGATGGGGACAGACTTTTTAGTATGGACTGTTGAGATAAGACAAGGGGTAATGGTTTCAAACTAAAGAAGGGTAGATTCTGACCAGATACAAGGAAGAAATTTTTTATGATGAGGGTGGTGAAACAGTGGAACAGGTTTCCCAGAGAGGCGGTAGATGCCTCATCGCTGGAAATATTTAAGGTCACATGGATGGGGCTTTGCACAATCTGATATAGTTGAAGGTGTCCCTGCTCATTGCAGGGGTGTTGGACTAGATGACTTGTAAAAGTCCCTTCAACCCAATCTGTTCTATGATTCCTTGGCAGATGTAGACAAGACCTAGGCAAATGTCCTTTACCTGGTCAGAAATAACTCCATGCAGTGTTACAGGTGAGGGGCTGATTGCCCAGAAAGCAACTATGTAGAAAAAGATGTGGGGTCCTGGTGGACAACAAAATGAATGAGTCAGCAGTGTGCCCCTGGAGCAAAGTAGGCCAACAGCCTCCTAAGCTGTATTTATAAGAGTGTAGCTGACAGGTATACGGATATGGTCGTTCCACTCGATTTATCACTTGTGAGACTACATGTGGAGTGCTGAGCAGAGTTTTGGGCTCCCCAGTACAACAAAGACATGGATGTACAGGAACGAGTCCACTAGGAGCCACCAAGCTGGTCAGGTCGCTGGAGCACAGGACCTTCCAGAGGAGGCTAAGAGAGCTGTATCTGTTCAGCCTGGCAAAGAGAAGGTTTGTGAGACCTTTTGGCTGTCTACAAGTTGGGTGATACAGAAAAGACAGAGCTGGACTCTTGATGGTGCTCAGCAATGAGATGAAAGCCAATGGACTTGGGAAGTTTCAATTAGATACAAGGTGGAAAAAATTATCCTGCAAGCAGGCAAACATTGGAACAGGGACACAAAGATGCTGTGGGATCTCCATGCTTGGAGCCATTCAAATCCTGGACATGGCCCTGAGTAACCTGCTTTAACGACACCAGCTTTATACAAATATCTGGACGTACGGCATATGGAGTTTTCTTCCAACCTACACAATTCTATGATTCTAAGACCGTTTTTTGTTTTATAGTGCTCATCATTGCTTCTCAGTAGTTAGGCATTAATTTCGTTGTAGTATACTAACTAAAAAAAAGTATTTCTGCATACAATTTTTCTTAATAAGTCCTGTTCCAGATGATAGAAGTAGTCCAAAAAAAGGCATAATGCTTTGAAAAAATCCTAGGTATCTCTCATGACACAGTAATGAAACTGTTTAATTGAATCTTAATTTTAAGACAGAATAGATTTTTTGTTAATGCATAAAGTCAACACTGTAAGTAGTTATCGAAAATATAATACTGTTTATAATGTCTAACAACTATAAAAAAAGGCAAGATATAACAAACTTGTTAAATCAAATAAAGAAGGAAAGTTGCCTAGTTTCCAAATAAATATTGTATTTATAGATATTAAAACCACCTTATGAATTCCCAGATAGTAATGCTGTTTCATAGATGAGCAACTATATAAACTTTATAACAGAATGTTTTTCTCTCTCATTGCTAATTATGTTTTTAAAAGTATTCTCTTTCTTTAGTAAAATTAATGTCAGTCTCCATGTAGTTTACCCGACTGATTGCATAACACTCAAAAGAAGAAAGCCTTTGTCTTTGGTATAATGATATATAGAAGTGAAAACTTAACAGAAAACAGAGTTTCAGGAACAAAAAGTGGATTTGTTTTCATTTATCTTCAGTATCTGGCCCTTATGATAAAAACCTGGAAGACAAGAATTTGTAACAAAAGCCCAGAACTTTCAGAACCATGACTAAATCCAATAATCCTGAGTGACCAAGGAAAGGTTTTAGATTAGATTAGATTAATTAGATTGATTAGATTAGATTAGATTAGATTAGATTAGATTAGATTAGATAGAACAAATTAGTAATTAATCAAAGTTTATATATATATACATATATATATATATAATTCAAAAGAAAATAAATAATAAAAAAAAAAAAGTCTGGTACATGGATTCATTTGAACTAGGTACATTTTAGTCAAGAATTTGGTGCCCAAATGCTCTAATGTCAAAAGGCTCTATATGCCATAGCGCCTTATTTTTCAGTGTAATGATCTCTGGGCACCCAAGGTTTTACCTCTATCATGCCTACCATTTACCTCATCATCTCTGGATATCTAGTTTTCTCTCCCTCTCTTCTACTGCTGCTTCAGTCAGAATGTTACTATCCTTACATTACTTTCTCCAGAGACTATACCTAAACTGTCGCTGCTGGAACAAGAATTGAAGCCAGATCTCCCACAGTCCAGGTAAAAGCCTTAATCAGCAGACACTGACTCATGCTGCTTCTCACCCCTCTTTGCTCTACAAATTGGCGGTTCTTGGCAGTGCAAAGGAACAACTGACTTCACACACCTGCACAGGTGCCTGAACTTCCCACATTATACATGACAGTTAGGTGACAGTCTCTGTCCTGAGAGCTGCAACTGAACCCCCTCAATGTGAAAAAGAAGTTGAGCCCAGTAAAAGCCATAATGTCTAAGATACAGAAAATGTAGGTATCACCCCCCTCTGTGTATGTTAACATACACACATATCTCCTCTGCTTCCAATTCTTTAAGAGCAACAATACGAGTTGATCAGGACTTCAGAAGAAGTGCTGTGGTACCTATCAGGTTGCAGATAGCAAATGGAGCCATTCTGAACATCCTGTGACAACCTGAACAAGAAGCTTCATCTCCAGGGAGAAGAGGGGGTTCAGACAAACCAGCTGGGCTTAATGTTTACTACAGGCTACTTGTAGGCAGTCCCCAGCATGCTAGGCAGGTAGTTATCCCATTCCCTTTAGATGTCAGTCAAAGGCACCTATTTTTCCTCAGGAACATATAAGGAGTCAAGAAATCATAACATAGGTTTCTGGATTTAGCTACCAAAACTCTTTCCTATACCTTGGAATTAGTATTCACCAATAGTCAACTATGCAATTTTACTTTACTTTTATTTTCTTTTTTTAATTTACCTGGCAATTGTCATGTCCAAATTCTGTAGAAAGATCTTCTACATGTATTAGCTATAGATTTCACAGGAATATTTTTTCTCCTAAAATCTACATCCTCTGTTCAGTCCTGAACTGCCACAAAATAGGGTTGTTACCCCGCTTTCAAAAAGGAAATCCACAAGTGACTCCAATTTTACTCCAAATGATAATGAAAATGCTAGGGGAAAAAAAAAAAAAAAAGTGTTCTTTGCCTGTGTCAAACAATGAAAATACAGAACATGTATTACTATAAGCACAACACAACAGTAGGTCAGTAATTTATTTTTCAGGAATTGCAACTCATTCACTCAGTAGATACCTCAGTAGGATACTATAAAATAATTAACAACAGATATCCTGTAATAATCTTTAACACCACAGTGCAAATGTAGAAAACATCAAATCATTCCATGAGAAGAGGCTTTTAGCAGAGAGAACTGGCTTCACAAGCAGGAGTCAGATAATCCAGATTCAACGAAGCTCCTCTACTGACTCGGGGCTTATCTACCCAGGGAAAATACCCTATAATAGCTTCTCCTACAGACACTCTTATTCCATTAGTCCTAAAAGTTATTTGTTCAGATAATCTGATTCACTTTATAATTTAACTGAAGACAGTACAGAATACTTACCATGTCTAAATTTCCTATGCCAGATTATTTTGCAACAGGTTCAGTGTGTAAACAAGATTTGAGTATAAGGCTCAAAATAATCAGTATATCACTTGGTGCTTTGATTCATTCAAAGGATATATGGCAATAATGTTACATAGATCAGAACAGTATACTGAATCTGCAAATATTCAAGACCTATGTCTAGATCCTCAAATAACGCCATACATACCTAATACAGATATGTAATTGGCATATTTTATTATTTAATGATCAGTAACTCAAAAGAAACATTAGCTAGTTCCAGATACAGAAGAAATTAAAGAGATCTTTCTTGAACAAGGAGGCAGAAAATTGGCTTCCCTTATGGGAAAATTTCAGAGGCTTCTATTATCTATGAACAAAATTATTTCTTAAATTTTATGTTAGGGTGCAGTCCATTAATACACTGAATTTAGAAATTCTTTTAGTTTATATTTTACTTACCTATTTATATGAAACATGACTGAACTGTAATTTAAATTAAAAACAATTTATACGTGAATATATTTAAAAAAAAAAAAAAATTGTCCTACATCTATAGAATACAGGGAAACAAAATCAGACACTTACATCTTATTCTTTACCAAAGCATAATTTTAACTTATAAAGGTGCTTAATTTCCATCTGAATGAAATGTCTTAAAGCAACAGGTAGTCTTACTACTTGTTTATTTTTGTTATGGACTGATATGCAATAACTCTATTTATATATATATATCCTGACATCCCTGGCATTTCAGGAATCAAAATGCATACTTGCTTGTTTGTGCAGAATAAAGCTAAGACTACGTAGTCTGAAGAGTTTGTTTTCAATGGAACCTACACCAGGAAAAGACAGGTAGCATTGTCTGACAGAATTAAAAAAATATTTACAAATGAATATCAAAACCAAAATATCACCAATGGAATTATTAAAGACACATATTTCTGTTGAAGACTTGTAATAGTCCTGCACAGAAGTTTGAATCTGTAAGTATTACATATTAAATAAAAGCCCTACTGGTTTTGTCTGGGATAGAGCTACATTTCTTCATAGTAGCTGGTATGGGACTTATATTTCAGATTTGTGATGAACAGTGTCAGTAACACAGGATGATTTAGTTATTGCTGAGCAATGCTTACACAGCATCGAGGCCTTTTCTGCTACTCAGACTGCCCTGCAAGGTTGGGGGTGCACAAGAATTTGGGAGGAGACACAGCTGGGACAGCTGACACCACTGATCAAATGGATACTCCACACCATACAACATTTTGCTCAGCAATAAAAGCTGGGGGAAGGAGGGGATGTTCGGATGGTGCTTGACTTCCCAAGTAACTTACACACAATGAAGCCCTGCCTCTTTGCCAGATGCCTCTGACAAACGTGATAAAGCATTGCAATTTGCTAGTTACATTATTTTTAAAATTATTCATATATATTTTCTTGTAACAGTGAGTTTCTCACACTTTTTACTCTTTTCAATAGAAGTTATTTTTTACATAAAGCAAAAAGTCTAGGTCTGCCACACAGAATGTTAAGTAAGTTTTACCTTTACATCACATAAAGTTTCAATATGGGATAGTAAGAGGAAGAGGAATCGGGATACTTTCAGGAAACTGACTCTTTGTCTCCTGCAAGGATTTCAAACATTTGACAGTTAATACCCACCCAATTTCCATTTTGTCTAAAAAACATTTAAAATGTGGTCTTGCAAGTGAGTGAACAATCTGTTTATATTTGTGGGCTGCTTCCAGGAAGCTACCTCCTCTCTCTTCCCTTAACACTATCCTACAGACATTTAAAAAATCAAATTGTCACAAGTCTTTCCCTTCACCAAAATTAGACTGATCACTGTTACCACTTACTGAGAAAAAAAAAAAAAACCAAACAAAAACAGATCTGATTAAGCAATAGTAATAGTCACATGTTCACGTCTGCACTCACTGAAATAAAATTTGTGGCCATTCCCTTTTGTGTCTAAAATTTGTTTTTTAAACTCCCAAATACATATGCAGATTCAATGCCTGTTTATTGCTAGGGTAAGGCTAATAGCACCTGCCCGGCTTTTCCCTGACCACAACCTTAGTGCTTTCAAAAGAGGAGCAGGAGGATACACAGGAGAAAGAAGAATCTCTAATTCTGTAGCAGCCTAACACTCTTGGTTGCAACATTATTTCAGTTTCTTTCATGCTACCAGATCCTCATTTCATTCACTGACTATTTTACTGGCACTGTCGTTAGACCAGGCTATCAAGGCTTTAGACAGTCCCTTCAAACAGTGATGAATGTTCCTGGTATTCCATATGTTTTGTGACATTTGAGACTCCCAAGTACTACATTTAATCAGTGCAATATGCTTCAGTGGTTCTCATCGTCACACAATCTCAAAGTCAAAAAGCAACAAAACAACCTCCACCCAAAATCCGTTTAAATGTGATACTTTATCACAGTTGCCAGCATAAATTTTCCGTTAGTGACAGCTCAGTTTTTCTTCCAAATCCACATATGTACCACATTAAAATATTCATTCTATTTATGGAACACCTAGAATTATGCAGTGAGTTATAGCATGTGAACACTCATAGCCAGATTTAAAACATGTGAATGGATTTCATTGAGATGTGTGGAACACTCTTAAGAGATTTGTGTGTGTGTGTGATCCAAAGACAGCATCTCTTGAGTAGTTTAAATAATATTTAATTAGCTGATCAGATTATATATTTGAGTATTACTAAGCATATTTAACTATTCATGTCAAAAGATTACTTGCTTGATTCTCTCCATTAACAACTCCTATCAATTTCAACTTCAAAGACAGAATAGTTAGGCACATTTGTTTCCAAATCACTTATTGCTGATTATTCATTACCTCTTCGATATTACAGGTTTTCCTATCTTATTTCTATTCTTTAGAGGTATTATATGCTAACATGAAGTCTTATTTACTTGAATCACCATGTCAGATAGAAGTCAGGTGTTGCTCTTCAGAAAATACTTATTGCTGACATTTTTTAACTTGCAAAAGATCAACATAAAAGCACAAAATGTGTCAGAGATTTTTTTTTTTTCAATTAAAATCATAATACTTCAACATTTTTACAGCTTGGGAATTTCTATAAAACACTGGGAACGCACACAGATCCTAGAGTTCTGTATAATGTAAAACCTGTTTCCCTATTTACAGTCACATTTGGAAGTCTCAGCCCATTAAATCGGGCATTTCCTGATACTCAAGGCAAGAATAAGACCATAGGAAACTGAACAACACTCAATGCCTTTGTGTTGAAAAAAAAAAAAAAAAAAAAAAAAAAAAAAAAAAAAAAAAAAAAAAAAAAAAAAAAAAAACACAACCAACCAACCAACCAACCAACCAAAACAAAACAAAGCAATAACAACAAAAACCCAAGAACGAATAATTTGTAATCTTGTATAGGCACACATGCACACTCACATGAAAGTGAGGTAAAATAAGGATCTCTTCATACTTAGCATTAAAATGTAGCTCTACCAGACATACAAGTAGAAGCACAAGTAAAATAATAAAATAGTATGAATAAGAAATAATGAGAAATGGTTGCACAATAAAATAAACACAAATATCAAATCCTTATTCATTTCCTCTCCAAAGGCAACATTGGACCATTGGAAGTTCTCCTCCATATTCTAAAGAGAGAAGGGAATTCCTGTGGTTCCTTATTCTAACCAGAAATATATATTAATCTTTTGTGTGAGCCTTTTTCCAGCAAAGAATGATGGTTCAATATAAGCAAAATTTGCTAAACAAATCTGTTTGTATCTCAAAGCTTAAGGTCAGTATCAGGACTATTTCCTTCAGAATTGCTGGCAGCTACTCTGCCTGTCCAGGCTTTCCTTTCTCTGCACAAGGCTGCCAAGAGTACTGAAGTGCAGCAAAGCTCCTAAGGTTTCTGGGCTACTAAGGAAGAAAGGCAGTCAGACCTCCAACAAGCTTGTTTGCCTGCTCAGCAAATGCACATTGAACTAAGTCACAGCTGACTCTTTTCCTGAATCACCTAGCTGCATATCTGGCCATCTCTTCATTTAGGCAACCAGCCCTTGGCCAACAACACAGACAGTTTCACTAGTTCTCCAAGGCACCAAGGTTCCTAGTCAGCTTAGGAAGCTGCTCTGGCAGCCTTTCAGCTTGGCAAAAAGATTTGTTTTTTCTCTTTCTACCATATTCTGAGGTGATAAAACACATAACTTAAAAATCTAACACAGCCATGAAACTACATCCGGTATTCCAGCAACATTCAATAGAATAATTTACTAAAAACAACAACAACAACAAAATACCCAACAATAACACAACCAAAGAACCCACCAAAACCCCAAAGCCCCAGATAAAATAGATAATAGAAACCAGAAATGAAGAAATAGAAAATTATATAACACCATCAAACCACAGGTTTTTGTGCACCTTGTTCCCTTGTATCTAGGTAACCCATCCTCAATCTGTACAGGCAGAAACAAAATTCTACTGGCTTCAGGAAGCACAGAGGAGGCCACATGCCATATCCTTCAGGACAAGATATTTGTTAAATATTCCATAAAAATCCTCCTCAACATTCCAGAATACTTATTGTAACAGTTCACATACTATTTTGTAAATATCAGGTATCCTCAACCTGAAGAGAAGGCCAAAATTTCAAATTTAAAATAGAAACCATGGCTGGTTTATGTGTCTTGGACAAGCCCAAATATTCAAACATACACCTTTCTGTCTGTCACACCAACTGGCATGGACTCTCCTTCCAAAACTTCATTATTCTCTTAGAAATGCAGGCATAAAACTTTCTTGTTCAGATGTCCTCTCCCTCCATAATGCTAACATAAACTGGGCTCAACAGAAATACCTACCACTGCCACTCAATCACCTTACTAATCAACTTCAGAGAAAATTATTTCAGCATGTATTTAGCTTTCTGCCATATGTCTGGAATTCTGTTGGTTTTTTTTTCCAAGTGTATCAGTTACTCCATCCAGTAAGAGGTACTTTCCATACTTTCCACAAAGCACCCAACAAGAGTCTATAGGCTGCCAGTGCACTGTAAGAGCAGCATGTAACAGCAGTAGAGTAATTCCATCCTGTCTCCTTCAACTCTTCTTCTCTCCTTTTACCCTAGACTGTAAGCTCTTCGGGGCAGGAATTATTTTTTTTTTTCCTGTTTTTGAACAGCACAAAGAGATCCAGGTCCAAGACTGGGCATTATGGTATTACACTCAAGAGTAACATTTAATATGTGAGTTTGAGTCTAAGTAAAACTTTATAGAAATATTTATTGATATACATACATTCCTTACTATAGATGCAAGAAATTTACTGTTCAGAAGAAAATATCCAGTAAAGTTTGCTTTATTACATTAGATTAGATTTATTAGGATTTATTAGATCACCATTATATTACCTACACAATAAACATGTTCATGAACATAGCAACACAATCTATAGTTGGCAGACTTGAAAATAGAAACCATTTGTCTTTAAATACAACTTCTAAAGGACTTGTTTCAGGACAAATAATCTATCCAAATGAGTAAAACCAAAAGAATAAAACAAGATTATTTTTGGATGATACTGTAAAAATAATTGAAGAACATTGTATTGAGCAGTAAACAAACCTAGGCAACATACGGAAATTAAAACTAGAAAAGTAAAACTGAATACAGCTGGAAGGCTGATTTACAAGTGATTTTGTCTTAGGAAGTAACAGCAATACTGCAATAAAAAGATAGAGGTGCTACTAAACACTGAGTCCAATATGTCTGTGTAACAGAATATAGCAATCAAAGAGCTAACCATTCCTAAGGGTATCCCATCATATGCCTCCAATGTCATATCCTGTCTGTGGTATAATAACCAGTGTAATTTAATTTAAACTATGGCAGTCAGTTTGGGTACCTGAACTCCATTAAAAAAAAAAAAAAAAAAGATGGAGAGAAATTGGAAGCAATTCAGGGAACAGCTACTAAAATAATGAAAGAGATGAAGGGACTGAGTTTTGTGTAAAGGTCAGCAGAGTTAAAAGGTGGTAGAAGGCAATGTGGCATCACTGAGAAAGAACTAAACTAACACAATTGCTTCACCAGTAATCCAGCATGCAACCTGAGGCATATTTCTCTCCTCCTTCTCCAGCTCCCTTTTCTTTCACTTTTTTGGCAATTTGAAAATCTGCACAGATGTGGACAGACACTGAATTCATTCTGACTGTGTTGGATGACAGCTGAATGGGAATCATCTCCAACCAGAAAGAGATTTAATGACACTGTGGTAGGGTGTCCAAGCTAACAAAGCATGTTGACATCTTCTCTCTATATTTACAGTCTCTCTGGACCAACTGGATCATAATGTTTGGTTTTGTAATGTAAATAAAAATATTTCAGACATCAGCAAAATGACAACAAAAATAAATTTATCAAAACACCCATACACAATGATCTTCATCTGTCTATAAAGAGGGAGTGTAGCCAATGCATAACGTGACAATGTTATTATATCAATAGACTTCTTTGGGACAGGCCTAAAACACAGCCCAATTTGCAGTTTTGAAAATTACCCAGTGGGGAGTATATTGTCAGATTAGTTCTGTCTGTACCTTCATTTATTTTGGACTGTTATAGCATCCAGCCTTGTAGACAAAATCAGGCAGTGCTGATATTACTTAACTCAAACCATAGTGTGACAGCGAAGGCATAGGGGAGTCCAGTTCAGGCTTCAAAGTAAGTTTAGGCTCAAGTAAACATTCTTGTTACTAGTGAAAGCCAAACTCCATGCTGCTGTGCCTATACTTTTACCAGTTACTAATACCACATGGTTTAAATTAGTTTGAGCATAAGATTTGAGAGGCCTTAGTATCTCATCTGTATCATGATCTGGACAAGGGGATCATGTGCACCCTCAGTAAGTTTGCAGACAAGACCAAGCTGGGCAGGAGTTTTGATCTGCTGGATGGTAGGAAGGTTCTATCAAGGGATCTTGACAGACTGGATCGATGGGCCAAGGGCAATTGTATGAGATTCAAGAAGGCTGAGTACTGGGTCCTACACTTAGGTCACAACAACCCCATGCAACATTACAGGTCTGGGAGAGTGGCTGGAAAGCTGCTCAGTAGAAAAGGACCTGAGGGTGTTGGTTGAAAGCCAGCTGGATGAGTCAGCAGTGTGCCCAGGTGGCCAAGAGCATCCTGGCTTGAATCAATCAGAAATAGTGTGGCCAGTAGAATTAGGGAAGTGATCGTCCCCCTGTACTCAGCACTGGTGAAGTCACACCTGGAATACTGTGTTCAGTTTTGGAACCCTCACTACAAGAAAGACATTGAGGTGCTGGAGTGTGTCCAAAGAACAGCAACAAAGTTTTGGGCCCCTCACTACAAAAAGGACATTGAATGACTCGAGCGTGTCCAGAGAAGGGCAACGGAGCTGGTGCAGGGTCTGGAGCACAGGTTGTATGAGGAGCGGCTGAGGGAACTGGGGGTGTTTAGTCTGGAGAAGAGGAGGCTGAGGGGAGACCTCATCGCCCTCTACAGCTACCTGAAAGGAGGGTGCAGAGAGCTGGGGATGAGTCTCTTTAACCAAGTAACAAGTGATAGGACAAGAAGGAATGGCCTCAAGTTGCACCAGGGAAAGTTTAGACAAGATGTCAGGAAGCATTTCTTTACAGAACGGGTTGTTAGGCATTGGAATGTGCTGCTCAGGGAGGTGGTGGAGTCCCCATCCCTGGAGGTGTTCAAGAGTTGGGTTGATTTAGCACTTAAGGATATGCTGTAGTGGGGAACTGTCAGTGCTAGGTTAACGGTTGGACTAGATGATCTTCAAGATCCTTTCCAACCTAGATGATTCTGTGTGATTCTATGAAGCTGGTGAAGAGTCCAGAGCACAAGTCCTATGAGGAGCAGCTGAGGGAACTGGGGTTATTTAGTCTGGAGAAAAGGAGGCTGAGCTGAGATCTTATTACTCTCTACAACTACCTGAAAGGAGGTTGTAGCGAGGTGGATGTTGGTCTCTTCTCCCAAGTAACAAGTGATAGGACAAGAGCAAATAGTCTCAAGTTGCACCGCTGAAGGTTTAGTTTGGATATTAGGAAAACTTTCTTCACCGAAAGGGTTATCAAGCATTGGAACAGGCTGCCCAGGGAAGTGTCTGAGTCACCACCCTTGGAGGTATTCAAAAGACATGTAGATGTGGCACTTGGGGACATGTCTTAGTGGTGGATTTGGCAGTGCTAGTTTAATGGTTGGATGTGATGGTCTTAAAGGTCTTTTCCAACCTAAATTATTCTATGGTTCTAAGACCATCATCTTTCCAGTTGTTTCTTTCTGTATCTCTTAAATCAATTTGTTATCTTTCATTAATGACTACTTTCACTCATGTCCTTAAATTACAGAAAATTCAGAGTTTCTGTCTCCTTTCATGAGCTGGAGAACTGCTGGCAATATGGGTCTTGAAATGCAGCACTTATCTAACGAACCTTGTAGTAATTGGTCCTTTTCTAATTAACACAAGTCGGCTGGCTAGCAAAATACTAAGACTGCATGCAAAGCCTTTGCATTGTGACAATTATGCTAATGTTCTATGATGCATTTTTCTTATTTACCTTTTAATTGTAGAGATACAGAACATAATCCTGTGAACATCCAAAACTGATGGCACTTATCAAACCACACAGTAGGCAATCTCCTTTCTGACTTCTAGCATTTTATCTTGCCAGTATTCTTTTGTTTTGTTTTGTTTTTTAAACATCTGTATCTAAAGACTCACAGGCGTGAGCAGCTCTAGAAAAGATCCTCTCTTCCAATACTTGGCTCTGTAATTTAAAAGATGTAGCCAGCATCCTCTCCCTACAGACATTCACTGAGACAAATGGTAAAGACTCTGTGAGTCATGGTACAGTGCAGGCTAAGTGCAGCCATTCTTCGTTCACTTATTTCATACATTCTGAGATCAGAAATGTAGTTGCCATCTGCACAGCATGCAGATTACATACAGATTTGCATCACACATACCTAGGAAGGCAGAATCACAAACTTACAACAACTGTCTATGTATGAACTTTGTAAAAGGTTGTAATGTTTGAGCGCAATGCTATATATAAACGCAGTGCCTAAAAATCAGTTCTCAGAAATGGAAACTCTCAGAAGAGTGATGATCACTCAGAATAATCTACCACTGAAGCTGTTAATTGTTAAGCGATGCATTCCTATTTTCACTCTCTGTGTCAGAATTTCAAAGCTCTGTTCCCCTGTTTCTCCATTTGTATTTTTTCAAATCTGTAATTTTTAGGGTTTACTTCCATTGCAGAGGTAAATCTAGCTGCTGCTCAACTTCACTGCCAGTGTTATCTGTACTCATCCAACAGTTCCTGGGCCAATGATAGTAAAATACCCAGTCCCAGCAGCCCATCCTAGGGTATAGGAAAAATTCTGCAGAAGGTTGGCTAAACAACATTAGTCCTATTTTTTTCCCTATAATTTCCTGTCCATGCCCAGAGAGGCTGATGAATTCCGAGAAGATTTTTGGAGGTAAAAACTAGTAGTTACAATTTTCAAAATGCTAAAGCCTAACATGAGTGCAGCACTAGTGTGGATGTCATACTTAAGCTTGCTTTAAAATGTGCTTAGCCTTGATATTTAAATTGCATGTGGCAGTGCAGACAGGTAACAGCCTCACCTGCCCTTAAACCATTTTTTACAATTTTCACATTAAAACACGTAGTAATTTTGCTGTGCTAGTAAAGGATTGTACCCTGCCTGCTCTTCCAGCAGGTACATCAGCCACAGCAGACTCAGCAGGTCAGAACATGGGGGGACATGCCCACCCTTCCAGATCACAACATTCCTTAATGCAAACCTGCCTTCAGTTTGACATTTTAAGCTAAAATGCTGGGGAAATTGCTGGCATAGTTGAAATACAGCACTGGTGCGATTGGTGTATGTTCTGCGCTGCCAGTTCTGCTGCAATGAACAGTAACTTCCAAAAAGAAACTTGTTAATAGCTGACAGCTATAACATTTTACAAGGCTGCAGCCTCATTTACTTTACCTTGTCTGTCAAAGCACATATTACCATGAAGGCTTAAGTGCAAGACCATCTCTCCTTCAGGTGGTCATGACATAGACAAATAGCCTTTTTAAAACCAGTCAGCAAGCGAATAAAGAAGCCTTTTTTTTTGGCAAAATGAACAAAGCATTATAGAAAATTAGTTTAAAACAACAAAAAGCCTACACGCTTAGCTAAGTTTATTAATTTTATACTTCAATGAAGCCTATGTTATATAGGCTTTCCTTTGAATTATGGCAATATAAATGCTTCAGTTTGAATTTCTGTAGAAAGTCTCTATCACTGGAGATTGTTTGCCCACTCCAAGGGACACCCCCTTTTCAGAAAGACCAATCCTCCCCAGATAAAGCAGAGCTCACTTTTTATATGCAGTAATGGCTACCATTACTGGACTCAGACATGAAGTCCTTCTTTTGTCTCAAAGTGGCTTTCCATCAAGGCTTGAGTGGTTCATTCCCTTTGACTGACATCTGAACTGCTGTAGCATTTACAGCCCGCAGTAGTAGCCCCTGTCCTAGCAGCAGAGCATGCAGCAACTACGTTTTCAGTCTCTTTCCATCCTTCATTTCCAGATATGCTGCTGGCACCACAGCTACACACCTACTTTCAGAACTAATAATCACTTTCAAATGTTCATACAGAAAGTTATTACAGCACCAACCATATTTCTAGTATTATAGTGACTTCTACTATTTTAAAAGCAACATCCTTCTGCCATTTAGCCAGAACATCCTTTCCATTTATTATGACTAGAAGGACAAATAATCACAACTTCAGTGTTCCTCAGACTGAAGGTTCCTAATCCATGAATAAAAGCCCTTCTGCAAAAGATTATAGATATGTATTGAAATAATTAACTACAAATTTTAGATAGATAGATAGATAGATAGATAGATAGATAGATAGATAGATAGATAGATCGATCTTTAGCCTGGGGTTGCTTTCATTTTTGCTGTGTTGAAATATGTGTAAAAGCTAATGTTTACTATTGTCAAAAAGCATTCTGCTCTTTCAGAAGATGAGAAGGCTTAAACCACTCCTGTTACTAATCTCCTGGGATAAAGTACTTTCAATAACAACTAAACTTGATTTAAAGACTTTGTACCTATGAATCTAAGACTGAAATTTCAGAAACGGAAAGAATGACATCAATGCACAAGTCTCCCTGAAACTGAAGAGCTAATCAGGAACACAAACCTCCTCAAATGCACCTAACTTTAAAACAACTCTCCACCTTAGCAGACTCATCATCATGTATGCTGCAGCAAATAAATCTTACCCACAATGGAAATGTAAAACCTGCCTCTTCACAACTGGGATAAACACCTGACATAACAGAGCCATCAAACACATGGATCCTGTGCATGCGCACAGATGCAGGGCAACAAATACTGATAAATGTCAGTAAATGTTACATTTAGGTAAACTGTGTAGGTCAAAGTGAACAAAGTCAACAGTACCAGAGTGAGCTCATATATGAAAGTGGTGGAAAACAGGACACGCAGTTAATGGAAGAACAGTTTCCACAAAACGTTTATTACATTTCTAATCACTCAACGTCTCACTCAGCAGAGAGTTACCAAATAACTCCAAAAGATAAGCTTGGGAACAAAAATTTAAAGCTTTGCCAGATACTAAAATCATGCATCTAACAGCGACACATTATTATTTCTCTCACATTCTCTCCCCAGATAACTCCTCCATGTTCCACAGGTAATAATTATTTGTCTCTTTTCATCCCACAAAGCTAAAAACATGAATACCTCCAGACTTGATAGCAGCTTCCACTGTCCCAGAGGTAAAAAAACCCTATCATCTTTTCTCAAACTGTATATTAAATTAAGATAATTAAATTAAACAGGGCAACTATTTTCATCATGTAGTCTTTTATTTCAGTTTTGAAGAAATGGTACCCAGGAACTGGTTTATTCTTCCAGCATCCCTAGCTTATAAAATTCACATGCACACACACATATCTGTCGAACCATATATAATGAATACTTAAAAATATATATTTACACATTATATGTATGTACATGCATATTTATATGTTTTACTTATATATGTATACGTAAATAATACATATTAATACATCTTCATAAAAACCTTGTCATACAAACCCATTAAAATATTTTCAGAGCTTACATTATCACACCTTGCAAACACACACTGGTTTAATTACAAAAGAAAAAATAAAAATCTTACAAATTTAGGACTGTGAAAAATAAAGGCCTCATCTCATCCATCTCCTTACTCTGGGGGAGGACGCCATATCCTTAGATTATTATTGATACAGATTTACCTCACATATTTTGAGCATCCAGAGACCCAGATGCCCTACAGTTTTTTCATGCATTTAGCTGTGTCATATATAAAGAGTTTTCTTGTCCCAAATCCTCAGTGTTATAAATTATGCTGAATATTTTTATTCTATTTATTATGATTTATGAAACAGAACCATCATTGTTCATAATAATCTGCATACATTAGAAGACAATTTTTTTTCAGTATTATTGACATATATACCACTCAACCTTCCTATTGAACACTAAAAAACCTTCTTTTGTCCTTATAATATGTGGTTCTGGTTATTGTTTGTCTCCTCTGGATGCCATCCAATTAATCTATTTCTTAAGCTAAATGCCCAAGACCAGGTAAAATACTTCTGTGACATCCCACAGCTCAGTAGCAATTTTCACGTGTTGCAGATGACATTCCTAACTGCATGTCCCAGGGCTGTTTGCCTTTTTTTATGTAAAAGAATCACATAATTAATTAATTTCAAGTTGTGGTCTTTTCTAATACCAAGATATATTTACACACTACTTCTACTTACACATTGATTTGTAATTTGTACATAAATATTTGATTCCTCATTTCTAAATTGTAACAGTTAGCATTTGTCTTTACTGAACTTCATCTTACTGATTTCAAAGCATTCCTCCAATTTATCAATCTCATTTTGAATCTGACACTAAGAAGTGCTTCGTACTCTTCCCATTTCCCTGCTATTCACGAAACTATAAAAATACATTCTATTTCAAAAAAAGGATCTTTTTACCATTCTCTAGTTGCATCTAAGTGGATCAAATGGAATATACAGTCCTCTAAATTTAAGTAATTTTATGATCATGGTTGAGTTCATGGAACGCAGTTTCTAAATATGGTAAAAATGTTGTAAATACTTAAAAAAATCCCAAAGAGAATTCAGTACAAAGGAAAAAAGCATTTGTAAAGAAGAAGAAAGAAAACTAATTCAGAAAGCATTGATTATTTCAAAGAAAATAAACAGCAATGACTTTCTACAACATGAGAACACACTGTAAATTAAAAATTTACAAATAATCCCTGATAAAGACAAAATGTGACAATAATTTAAAAAAACAAACATACAAAACCAAAACCACAAGATGTTTTCTTCACTGTATAGTTCCTTGAACATGAAGGAATACATACTGTCTACAGGAAATTCTATAAATCTATCACCAAATCTGCAATCAGATGTCAGAACAACCTCCAAAATAGATTTTTAGAGTTTGTATTCTCTTCAGATTTAAAAATAGATAATTAAAAACATATAGATGTGAACAGATCAGCACAAAATTTCTGAAAGATAAGCTTTTCCTGCTAAGGAAAAATAAATTTTAAAATAAATTAAGAAATGGTACATGATAATTTTGCACAGACTTGAGTTTCTTTCATAACTGTACAAAAGTGGAGGGATAGGAGATAGGGACAGGAGATAATTCATGAGGGACAACTGTCAACTGTATCATCTCCAAGAAAGAGAATGCTGATCCAGGAAGGTCAGCAGGAAAAAGCGGAAGTGTAACAACTGGAGAAAGACATTTAGCTGAATAAAAGAGTATGGTAAACGATTTTTGAACTGCACAGGGGAAGGATGGAGAAGTAGATCTAATACCAAAAGAATGCGTACATATAGCCCCAAAATGCTGCCTTCCCAGTGAGTACAGTATACCGCAATAAACATTCTTCCACTGTAAATCCTATTCAACACTTACAGAAAATGATAGTATCTTTGGTTCAAATCTCCCAAAACACCATTCAAACAGGATTCATTTACCTTTACTAAAGCTCCGAAAGGTAACTATAGTTTGTACCACTTTACAAATGGATCGACAGAGACAGTGTGACTTGCTCATAGCCTCACACAATGAATGGGGCAGGATGAAACTATTTCAAAACCCAACACTTTACCATCTATAATACCATCCTTCCTCTCCACTTTTCCAAGTATATTCTTAAGATTGGCACTAACAACACCTACAGCAGAAAATTCTTTTTTCATGGTGTGTCCTCAACTGTGCCACTAGATATGCAAACAGAGTAATACAATCCACCTCTTTTGGCATAAAAAATCTGCTGAGAAAATTCATTTATAGGTGCATAACCGAAGCTTGGCAGTATTGAAAATAGATGCATATATGTTCTGCCAGGTTTACTATGCATAAGCCAAATCCAAATACCCCAGCTCATATTCATGGCAAAACATAAGTTAACTCAATCAACGGTAGAATTAATTACTTAAGAACAGTTCATCAACACCGATCTTTGGCAGCTGCCTTCAAAAATCTCCTCCAATAGCAAATTTGCTTACCTGTTAAATTGAAGAGGAGGGTTCAAAGGTTTCTATGTTAAATATTTCAATTACTATAAATAATGCATTCTGTAACCACTGAAACAGTTCTAGAATTAACAGCTCAAGCATTTCACAAGAAGCAAAAAAATTCTTCCACTATGGGGAGCCGTAAAGCAGTTAATACATAGAAATATATCAACACAGAAAATCCTATCAGTATGAAGACGCAGTAGGTAAACTAACAAACAGACTTCGAGGAAAGTCAGGTCCTATATTTGATGGATCATTGATTCTTAATACTTCTTCATAAATCAGCACTTACTAATAAATGAGCAGTAAAGCTCCATCTATTGCCTTTAGAACTGGAAACTGGCACAATAGGCTGACACATGTTTACACCTACACAAACACATGGATTTTTCCACTGCCACCACGCACTGAGCAGGCTGCAGTGATCAGCTGTTTCTGGGAAAGGAGCTGGTACTGCAGTGCAGTGCAGCAAATGAAAGCTGCCACTTTCATGTTTTGAAGCTGTTGATTCTGAGGGTAAGAATGGATTGAGATATGCTGTGCACCTCTGTCAACCCAATCTGGGATTCTGGTACATTTTCCTAGGTCTCTGGATTAGAAAAAGGAAGGCAGGAAGGTGGGAGAAGTAGGCAGGCAAGAAGGGAGGAAGGAAGGGAGGAAGGAAAGAAGGGAGGGAGGGAAGGAGGAAGGAAGGAAGGAAGGAAGGAAGGAAGGAAGGAAGGAAGGAAGGAAGGAAGGAAGGAATAGAGTATAGACTCTAAATGGTAAAATATCACTTCTGTCTGCAGAGAGCACAACAGAATAATTCCAGAAGAATGTTTCTCCATATTAATTTATTCTTGGAAACTCAGACTGAGGGGACCACTGCTATTACCCAGTGCAGAACTAAAGCTAACTTAAGGACAGATTTCCTACTTCTTAAAATTTCTGAGATTTCAGTATTATTCCCATTTTGAAACATTTCAAACCAAAGCTACCTCTTTACGAACAATATACAGGAGCTACATAAGCATTGGAAAACTGGATAAAACAGCAATGTTCAAAGAAGATATGCACTTTGGCTTGAAAATCAACTTCAAGCCGTAAGTCAGTGCATAAAGGATATATTTTTAAAATACCAGTTTGTTCTTTGCACAATGCTACAATCAAATATTAAGATAGTATATCCTGTTCTACTTGTCTCTTGAGATATAATAAAAATGTATGTCACACCAACAGTCTTAAGGGTTAATGAGAATAATTTTTCCTGAACCTGGAAAAGTATTTCAGAACATTACTCTTAAGGAAAATAAAAGTGCTATTTGAAGAACCTGACAGAAAATCATTTATTGCCTGCCAGTCCACCAAAAGACTGACCCCCCAACTTGCGACTCTTTTCCTTTACAGATGAAATTCTTCTAAAAGAAGGGTTAGTCTGTCTCCCAACTTTTAACCTCTGCTCATTTGCTTTACCACTATATATGTACAATAACTTAAGGCTGAAAAATCAAATTTTAATGCACTATAACATGCACGCATCTCTGGCTGTTCCACAGGACACTCCATTGACCCACTGTTCACCCTTAAGTTCAGAGAAGTGCCATTCATCTCCTATTGCTGTCCTTACTCTTTGCCATCCTTTATTAGGGCTATTAAACAGAGCTATGATATGATTAAGTAATAAAGATAAAAACTGCGGATCTTACACAGAGAAGGAAGCTCATGGGGCATCAAGAGGCACACAAGCTGTGCTGCTGCATCTGAAGCTACAGCTTTTACCCAGCACTCTTTCCTTTTCCACACATCTGTAAACAGCAAGAGAACTTCTGCTAGTCAGCTCTTTGCGGATTACACACACACACACATCAAATCCTGATTCAGTAGCAACAGCCTGCACCTCACCCATCCCCAAATACTCACTCCCTTCAATGCTTCAGCACTGCTGAATTGTTATCCATCCTCTTTCATCCTGTACCTGTATCACTGACCTCGGTTCCTCCCTTTTTTGTACCTAAATCCATGTCCTATCAGCCACCCACACATCGCTGTTCTCACTTGCTATGTTCCTTTCAGAAAGATTTCAGTATTCTTTGCAGTTCCCACCTTCCATTTCATATTTCTTATGCTGCAGTAAGCCCTTACAGGCAGCTCTTACACCCAGGTTCCGCAGGAAATAAGCTGCTGCCATAAATTAAAACTACTCAGCTAATTGCAGGGTAAAGAGCTCGTATTTGGATGGAATGGTGAAACAGACCATGACACAAACTGGAACAAAAAATCCAAAATGTCTTGGAAATATAAACCTGGCTCTCCTATATTGCTTGAAGATGTATTTCCATCCTCACCAAAATTAATGTGGCTGACTATCCAGAACAGCTTTTAAAAATAAATTGTGGCCCAGTAATGACAACTTCTGTCATTCCTAGTAAAGGGCCACAAGCT
Organism: Athene cunicularia; assembly: GCF_003259725.1. Taxonomy (NCBI): domain Eukaryota; kingdom Metazoa; phylum Chordata; class Aves; order Strigiformes; family Strigidae; genus Athene; species Athene cunicularia. The sequence continues at coordinate 64,673,924 of NW_020799092.1, forward strand.
GTGCCCCGAGCTAAGAGCAGCCAGCAGGCAGCACCCTGGGGCAAGGAAACACATAAAAATAAACCCAAGCATGTCCCAGGACTGAGGAAGTAGGGACTCCCACCAAGAACATCACACCCTGCCCAGCAAAGACCTCAGGATGGTGACTGTGCAGCTGTACCCACTGTGACTGGGAGAAGCCACCAACCAGAGGACCCAAAGAAGCCTGGAAAGTGAGCACAGTACCAGAGAAAAGACACTAGAGTGTGCTTTTCCTAAAACCATTTCTATAACCATTTTAAGGGTGTTGTCAATGAAATGTGTTTGTATTTTTGTAACTGGGCTAATAACTATTTCTTGCATTTTGCTTAGATACAAACATGCTTGTGAAGGTATCAATCAGATAAGTTCTCTATAAGTGGTATGTTCTTTTGACTGTAACATGATTGCATTTTGAACAAACTCCATTATGACAGGCAGCTAGAAGAGTTTTCATCTCATTGAATTTAGCAGGTAATGTGAAGTAGTGGTTGATATAAGAAGCACCATATGATGGCGTCTTTTCGTTATGTTTCCAGGAGACACATTTGAAAAAGAGGGAAAATGGAAAAACCACAATAGCATACAAGATTTTCCCAAAGTATGTGTCACAGCAGTTGTAGGATGGTAACACAGAAGGAAAAAACATACAATCTTAAAATGTAAGCAACAAAGGTTTCAGAAAAGGAATGTAAACTATTAAAATTTAGAAAATATGTTTACAAAGCTGCAGAAATTAACTGAGGTTCAGTTCTCAGGTTTCTCTGTCTTGACAACTGCTTGGGAAGAGGAATACATTTTGGTGAATTTGTCTGGCTGAAGAAAAAAACACAGGAAAGAAAAATTCCTAGATCGATCTAAGAAGAAAACATGAAGATATCCAAATTAGTGTTGTCTTTAATATATCCAGGTCTAAGTTCAAGCTCCATATATCTAAGGTGTCTTAAAAACGTCTTCTTTCTAAACTTCTAACAGTGTAGCAAATTATTGCTCGGTGTACTGATTTCAGTAGGAAGTGTCCTGATGCCTTCATGAGACAAAATGATCCTCCAGATTAAACCTTTATTTCAGGATAGTATGAGGGCTTCTTGGTCCTCACCTCTGCAAGCTCATCAGAAGACTAAAATAAAATCAGAAAAGTTGTAACTCCTTCTAAGGTTTGGCACTCATCAATTTTAACTTTGGATTTCCTGCAACGCTGAAGGTCAGGTATCAAAAATATCAATTGCTTGACACCCCATTGCCTCATATTTTTTGTAGCCTTTGTCACATAACCATGCCAGGGATGAAACGACTTTAAATCATGTTAGTATTACACACCTTCTCATACAGCTATTAATGACCATGAGGGGTGGCAGGCAATGGATAACTGGGTCCATAGTGAACAAATTATGGACTACCATGACCAAATGAGGATACTTACTTGTTTTAAGCCAGCAGGCAAGTTAGATCTAGACTTTATGAGCATATATGCCTCTCCCGTATACTATAAAGCAGATCTGCCAGTTTATAAGTGATAGGCAAACTGCTACGGAGTCTGTTGACTCTGGGTTATGGAAGGTCAGAAGGCTGCAAGGATACAAGATATCTGATGGACTTAAATTCATCCTGCAGTGACATCAAGGTGGTAGCAAGTATAAGTGCTTTATAACAAAGTATAATACTTTATAACCAAGTATAACCCTTATTAGGAAAATTATGGGAAACTAAGACAGTACCTGTGCTTTTGTACTGCCATATGGAGACTGTTCCACCAAAAATTAGGTGTGTCCCCTACCAAACAAACTTCAGGAAAGGAAAAAGCAATTTCACCTTCTACAGTGCAAATGATTTGCATCTCTACTTATTTTTTTTTCTTCCTTTCTTACTTAAAGTTCTTAATAAATTCTTTTGATTGGAGAACTCTGTCACCAACATTCATTCAGAATACAAGAAAGTTACTTACAGATATTTATGGTGCCAGACCAAATAAAGTGTTCCTTTAGGTTAATCTTAAAAAATAAAGGGGCTTCATAAGACCATTTTATGGAAACACATAAACTGTCAAAGTTCAGAGTTTTTCACACATGGGATTCTGGCTTGAACTCTTCTTTTATATTAAAATGAAAGTTAAGCAACAGAAATTACCTCCCCATAGTGAGTGGGGGTTTCCTGGCAGTCATAGACTATTGTTGAAGGCAGCAGTTACTGCCAGGGACAGCAACTGTACTATGCCAGTGCTGTGCTCAATTTTATCATTTTTACTTCATTGTGTTGCTTGTTTTCACACTTCTAAAGGTGTCTTTCTATGCCAGCTACTTTCATAATAAAAGCCTGACTGTGATCGAAATGTTGAGGCAATTTCTTCATGAATTGCCCACAGTGGGCACAGCTTGACATTTGATGCATTTTAGAGGTTGCACCAGAACCAAGAGAATACGTTTTGGGACTCAGCTTCCTATTTCATTTCCTCTACATGACAGGAAAAGAGGGGGGAAAAAAAAAAAAAAAAAAAAAAAAAAGACAGAAAGGCAAACACATTTACCCCAAAGAAAGTCACAAACTACAAATTTCAAAACTTTAAAGTACAGAAGCTCAAAATCTTCTCCTTACCTTCATTGCTTAACATATTTGATCTTACGTTTTTTAGATAGTGAGAGAAAGCAAGAATAAATTTTACAATTGCTGCTATTAACCCCAAACAACACGTTTTCTGTCATACAAGGAGGTATATCCTCATGTGGATTAAAAACATTAAGATAAGATAGCAGGCTGAGGTTCACAATGATATACAGAAGAGAAAACATTACCCAGCAGGTCATTATATGAATAGTATGGTCCAGAAATACCTGGGGCATACGATTCTAAAACAGTAAATACATCTTTTCAGTCCACAATCACAAGAAATATAAAAGACACACAGTGGAATGTGTGCCAAGTACTACGCAAAACCCTACAAGTTCTGCAATTTATCACATTAAAAACAACATATGCTTTATACAGTAACAAGAAACCAACTTTACCTTTCATTTGTAACATTTTTATTACACTTTTGTCCAATAATCCATCTGTGATCTTCCTAATGCTCTGACTACTAGAGTATTCTATCACATAATGCTTTACAAATTTGCCTTTTAAAATTGATTTATAATTCAGGAAGAGTTCTCAGAATCTCATTTAGAAAAAAAAAAAAAAAATCTATGAAACAAAAATGAAGGGGGAGAAGCTGGTAAGTTTTCTGGTTAGAATTTACTATATTTTAAAAAAATCAGGAAAAAGGCTGTAACAAAGGTAAATGAAACATATTTCAACTGTTTCATATATGTATTATATATGTATGCATGCATATATATATATAAAAATTATATACCTGCACACACTTAAACTGGTAAGAGATTAGTTAACTGAGTTCAATTACATTGTAAAACCAGAATCCATATAATAACTTTTGATTAAAAGACTAACTGTAAATTTACCTCTGCACATTCTTCCTTATGTTACCCAGTTGTGTTTCCATGGTTACTCAATTTTAGAAATCACTGAGTCTTAGTGGAACATAAATAATGAACGCATGTCTTTATCAATATATTTTATGAAAAGATCAACTGGACTAGATTTATGAGTAGTACAAAGTCATTTTTTCTTATTTTTTAAATGCTTAAATACTACATTAGACATACATATAAACAAGGCAAAAAAGTGGAGTAAATTAGAAATAAATACTATAATTAAAATTGAGTCTGAATTCTAATTCCAAATTTGAATAATAACTTTCTCAATTTCTTTTTAATGCACGTGAATATATATTAAAGATGTCTTCGCTGGTTTCTAGTACTGACATTAGAAAGAGAAAAGAGAGAGAGAAAGAAGCTTTTTTATGTTTGATACAAGCATGGCTTTGCAGTTTACAGAAAGTAATCCAACAAACTATTCTTGACTGAAACTTCATTTTAGAGGCAAGTTATTATTTCCATTCTGTTGCTAAACAGGTCACGATAAAAGTAGATTTGCTCAACTTCTTAGCTGAAATCTCTATGTTGTAGGTTGCACACAAATATCAAGCTACCTGTAAATTTGGGTTGTCATGATACAGAAAGTTCTTCTGAGCCACCATTTTCAAATCATTACTCATTTAAAAAATTCCTTCCATGATGAAGGGCGGTAGTGATAAAGAAAGAGGGAGAGATGACAGAATTACTTCTTCGAGTAGCTAAAAGAATGAGGTTGCTTCCTCTTCTCCTTTCCCAATGGTATCATTATCCATATCCCAATGGTATTATTTATATATTATTTTGAAGTCACAAAAAAATACCTTTTAAGTGTAGTCTTTCAATGTAAGACATCTACATTTTCCTTTTAAAGAGACAGGCTTATTTGCAACTCCAGTGACTGCAATTCACATATAATTCCCTCACCATGGTTACCAAAATAGATAAATAAGAAGAAAATTATTAATAACCGACTAGAAAAAAATAAATGAAGAAAAATATTTTTTTTTTTTCAGTATTATGACAGCAACTCAAATACTGGAAAAAATAGACCAAATGGCATACCACTATTAAAATATTATATATATCTATTTTACTAAGTCTTCTAATTTGCACACTCTCTCAAAGGTAATCTATTACCAGATCTTTCATATCTAACATGGTAACATTTAAGAACTAAAATAACATAATTTGTCAGTAGTTCAGCTATAGTTATAAAAAAGTGGTGGTGAAATCACAGAATCCTGGAATCACTGAAGAGTTTAGGTTGGAAGAGACCTTTGAAGATCACCTAGCCCAACCCCCTGCCATGGGCAGGGACACCTTCCACTAGCCCAGGTTGCTCACAGCCCCGTCCAGCCTGGCCTTGAACACTGCCAGGGAGGGGGCAGCCACAGCTTCTCTGGGCAACCTGTGCCAACATCTCACCACTCTCACAGTAAAAAATTTCTTCCTTGTGTCTAATCAAAACCTACCTTCTTTTTGCTTAAAACTATTGCCCTTTGTCCTGTCATTACAGGTCCTGGTAAAATGTCTCCCTCCACCTTTCTTATTAGCCCCTTTTAAGTATTGGAAGGCTGCAATAAGGTCTTCCCAGAGCCGCCTTTTTTCCACGCTAAACAATCCCAACTATCAGTCTTTCTTCACAGGGAAGGTGTTCCAGCCCTCTAACCATTTTTGTGGCCCTCTTCTGGACTCACTTTAATGGGTCCATTCTTTCCATGTTGGGGACCTCAGAGCTGGACACAGTGCTCCATATGGGGTCTCACTGGAATAAGGGGGGAGAATCCCCTCCCTTGACCTGCTGGCCACACTTCTCTTGATACAGCCCAGGATATGGATGGTTCTGGGCTGTGAGCTCACATTGGTGACTCATCTCCAATTCTGCATTCAACAGTGTCCCCATGTCCTTCTCCATGGGGATGCTTTCAATCCAGTCATCTCCCACTCTGTCTGGATATTAGGGATTGCCCCATGCCCATATGCAGGACCTTCCACTTGGACTTGTTGAACATCATGAGGTTTGCACAGGTGCACCTCTCAAGCCTGTCGAGGTCCCTCTGGATGGCAACTCTTCTCTCAAGCAAATGAACTGCATCATTCAGGTTGGTGTCATCTGCAAACCTGATGCAGTGCACTCCACCCCATTGACTATGTCATTGATATATTAAATAGCACTGGTCCCAGCACAGACTCTTAAGAGACACCACTTGCTACTCATTTCCATTTGAACACAGCTATTGACTACAACTCTTTGAACATGGCCATTCACTCTGTTGCTTATCCATCTAAGAGTCCAACTGCCAAACCCAAATCTCTCCAATTTAGCAGCAAGAAAGTTGGGGGGGACCATATCAAAGTTCTTAGAGAAGTCCAGGTAGATGACATCCATAGCTCTTCCCTTATCCAGATACAGTCACCGCACTGCAGAAACCACTAGGTTAGTCAGGCAGGATCTGCCTTTGGTGAAGCCAGGTTTCAACATGTCTTCCAGGAGGATATACTCCATGATCTTATCGTGCATGGAGAGGCTGACTGGTCAGTAGTTCCTAGGGTCCTTCTTTTTAAATATGGGTGTGATGTTTCCCTTTTTCCAGTCACTGAGGACTTTGCCTGACTGACACAACTTTTGAAATGTGATTAAGAGTGGCTTGGCAACTATACCAGGCAGTTGCCTCGGGACCTTGGGATGCATCCTGTTGGGTCCCATGGAGTTATGTATGTTCAAGGTGGTCTCAAACCTGATCTTCTACTTCATTCCCCCAGTCTCTGCCCTGAGGTTCAGAAGCTTGAGAGATGTGGAAAAAGAGATTACCACTGAAAACCAATGAAAAAAAAAAAATTCTAATACAAAAGCTCCTAAATTCCATTGACTGTCTACAAAATAACAGTACATATTACTCAGTCTTTTAAGAAAATAGGAATTGGTATCTTTTTAGCTACATAAGACTTTGATACAAAATTCTGAATAAAAATACCAAGAATGTACATAAAATCTCAGCCCCAGACTTCCCAAATAGCCCCAAAAATAAACATCCAGTCTGCTAAATCTATTCCAGATAAACTTTTATCACCCCCCTATCACCACATTCAGTTTGCAGTGCTTACTCACTCTCACTCTAGTCCCCAAAAGTTTTAATATATTTGCATAAAAATGTAACATACTCATACAGACTCAAAATACCACTGAATGAAATGTGTTAGGATTTTATCAACCTGAATCTGCCTCAAGGGTCAAACTTATGTCCTTCTATGTAAGAAAAAAATACTTACAGAAATCAGAAATAGCTGACTGGATCAAAAGTCAAATGGTACTTCAAGGATGAGGGGCTTTTTTCTTTGGTTGGTTTGGAGTCTTTTTTCTTTTCTTTTTTTTTTCCCCTCTCTCCTGTCAATGCTTGGTTTGCATTTCAATAAAAAAGCAATGTGAAATTTTATTTCATTAGTTCTCTTCAGAGATGTCAGGGCTCAAAATTGTTTATGAATCAGGATGCTCAGTCTTCAGCAGAGTGTTACTTCAGTGTGACAAGCAAGAGAGCCTCAGCAGCTTCCAAGGCAGCACTACACTTTAGAAGGATGTGTCTCGAAGGCCTTTCAGGATAACTTATTTCAGCACTATCAACTGACAAATAGTAGAATGAAATTAAGACTCTACTGTACTCTATGTAGGTTCATAAGTAGCATGAGGCTCCCACCACTGTGGTGGTTGAACCACAGAGCCACTGTTGTCTCCAGCGGCGGAGGAACTAACACCCACCACATGCAATGCACTGTCCCACCTCTCATCACCTATTAACATGCATCGGGAACAAAGGAAGGAAGAGAAGGAAAGATGACGAATCACAACAGCTACTGGACAAAACTAGTTCTGATCCACTGAACATGGTGCCAGTGCCCAGGTGCTGGCAGCAGGGGCTGCAGAATGGCCTCTGTGAAGAGAGGCCGGGGCTGCCCTGTGCTGGACACGGCCGGTTCCAGACGGTTCCAGTCAGCTCCAGTCAACCCACCAGAGTGTACAGCTGAGCCCCTCAGCCAAGACAGCAGAGCCTCTGGGAAAATGTATTTAAGAAAGGGCAAAACCACCAGAGACCAGTGAAGAGGGAGGAGAAAAAAGTGTGAGAAACAGCCCTGCAGCCACCAAGACCAGAGAAGAAGGAGGGAGAGGTGCTGCAGGCACCGGAGCAGAGATTCCCCTGCAGCCCCTGGAAAGGACCACGGCGAAGCAGATTGCTGCTAAGAAGCCCAGGGAGAAGCCCATGGTGGAAGTTATCCACACTGCAGCCTGTGGAGGACCCACATGCCAGAGCAGATGGATGTTCCCTGAAGAAAATGTGTCCCATAGAGATGCCATGTCGGAACAGGTTTATTCTAAAGGACTGCAGACTATGGGGAGGACCCACACTGGAGCAGGGGAAAAGTTGGAGGAAATAATCTTTCAGGAAGCTTTAGGATGGAAGATTTCAGCTTCTGATTTAAAAATATTTTTTTTTCTTTAAAAAACACCATGCTGCATGTGACTTCAAAACTTTCAGGAAAAATATATTAAGACAGTGAAAAAACAGCACATAAAGAAAAACACATGGGATATCTAAGTAACTTATTGAAGCAGCTGCCCTGTATTAGCTTTTAACAAGAAGGAAAAGCAGTAAGGAATTACAGGTTTTTGTAAAATGAACATGTTGGAAAGAGCTCATAGCACAGGAAAGGAAGAAAGTAAGAGCCATCAAGTTTAGCATACTGGGAAGGGAAAAAGAATTTTGCTTTCACACATGACTGACCAGACAAGGGAAAGTACATTAAGACTAGTTAATAGAAGATGAAATAAGGTGAGCTACAATTCCAACAGGGTACAAAAAGGAGTAAATTACAAGAAACCAGTAGCTTACCACAAACTTCAAGTGGTCCCTCTAGGAAAATCACATCAAGTATTTCATGTTAACAAAAACAAACAAACAAACAAAAAATCAGTTCAATGTAAACCTCAGGGTTTTTTTCAAAGCGGTTTTGATATTTTAGAAGGTCTGAGGGCCAAGATGTGCTGATGACAGATTCATTTTTCCATTGACTCATTCTTTGGTTTACTTTGCTTTAAATAATTTATATTTTAAATTACTTAAAGGGAGCTAATGACACATTTTATTCATCAGAAGCAGGGTTTTCTGAGGGGAGATATTTTTACAGCGTAGTTATTGAAATATTGGATGACTATTAAACCAAACAACTAAATCTATAAATTCAGAAGTAGAATACTTTGCTTGCTGCACAGACTCATATTTAAATGTCAGTGACACCATGACTTTCCAGGTCCCATTATAAGTCTATCCTTCTTCAAAATGCTTTGCAAGCACCACTCTTCTGCATCTGGACCTCTATTCTTGTCTTCTTCCCATATGTCTAAGATACCTGCAAGTACCAGTTTGGACATTATGCTTCTTCCATTATGTTCAGAGAATGAGTCTACCAGTGACAATTCCTGAGTATAGAACAGTGGGCAACAAAAATGTCCATCCTTTTGGGAAAGTGGCTTTGTTTTGTTTGTTTTTCTAAAGTAAAAATGAGGGGGAAAAAAATAGATGGGAAAAGATTGGAAAAGTTCCAAAACCACACATTTAAAAAAAAAATCTCTGTATAGTTTCAGTAATGTGAGTAGAAAATTACATTGGCTAACTGTGAGAAAACTTTGGCTTTAACATTTTTGATTTCAGAATAGAAGTGTTTTAAAGGTTATTTGAGCCCAAGTGCTAATACAGTCTCATCTACAAGAGATGAGACAGTATCTCAGCAAGGACATTCGGTACAATTGCAGTCCTTGGTGCTTATCCTCCTTGGTCTGTAACTCAGCTGGAGGCTAGTAGAAATAAACGATGCTTTAAAGAGAAATACTAAATTGAAAATCACTCATTTTTAAAAGATAAGTTTCTCCACATGTTATTACTCTTCTGAATTATTGAAACCACCATAACAATCACTTTTGTCACATTATTGATTACTATAGTGTTTTGCATTATACATTCATCTTGAATAGTAAGACCTATCTAGCCATTTTCTTTTTATTTTATATCAGTTTTTATTTTGTCCATCAGATGCCACCCAATTTTTGCAGATGAAATTTTAAGGTAAACTAAAAGATATTCCTCAATTATAACTGACATTTTCTAATCCTTTGGTACACAGAAACTCCTTCCTGACGTCTGACTTGAGCTGATGGTGTCCCTTCACAGCTTCACTGACCATTATGATTCCAGACAGCTCTTTGTCTGCTCTATAAGAAAACAGACCTAGGTGACTGCAGACTAGAAATTTTTATATTCTCACTGGTATTTGCTGTACTTAGTAACAAGATACGTGACAGGTTACTCATCATGTGTCGACTAGTGGAACTTAGTTAATAAAAACAATGTGTAAGAGAGCCAAGAATAGCCGTATTTTCAGTAATAATTAATGTTATTAATATTTCACCCTGAGATCATTTTAGCCAAAGGTGACATCTTTTCTTGCAGAGAAATCCCAGTATTTCAAGACAAGTATGAGTGGTACATGCATAATCTCTCTAAAAGGAAAGCATATTTGTAATGGTCTATTTTAAACATCAGCGATTGTTCTTTGTTTATTATAACATGCATGTTTGCAACACAAATATTACCAGAAGAAGGTAACTCCTAACTCAAGGAAACAAAGTTACTGTCACAAAATGGTTTTGAAAGATATGAATTTGTTTTGTTTACCCAAAATGAGCGGTATTTAGTATTTACAAATAAATATAAAATCTTGTAATATTAACTTGTTTCAACATCTGCCTGGGCTCCAATAATAATGCTCAACTATGTTAAATAGGTCTCTAATAGTAGCAGGTTTTCTCATTAACAGTCAATTTCTTCTCACTGACTTTGAGACACAGCAAAGTCCTAAGTAAAATGTCCTAATTATTAGAATTATGCAAATATAACTTCCATTTATGAAAATTAAATAATTTAGCAACTTGTATATAGTTAATGAAGCCTAATAAATATTAAACTAATGACATTGTAAGTTCGCAGAAGATAATATGCCAAAGCAATTCCAAACCATCATTTGCTGCAATGACAAGTCTAAATTTTCACAAGCATAGTCAACTCTCCAACTAGATATGAGGGATTTATTCCTACTTTTATTGCTATTGCTAGTGGGGGTTATTTTTTTCACAAAGTTTTAATTTTATTACACAGCAATGTTTTGGACACCCTATGAATAGTTAGCAGTATGAAAGGAAAACTGAAAGACTAATAAAATTTATGATAAAAAATTATGATAAAACCAAACCAAAAGATCTGTGTACAGAATACGAGGGAAAAAATTACTATTTTGCAGAAAACATGAATTAGACAACCCTTAATTTTCCTTTCAGTCTTATGGAGAAGATAAGCCATTTTCAACTGAAATTAATAATGTGTTTTATCATTGCTGGGCATTATTTTATATACAGCAGGAACCATCAACTCTCTACCTAAAAATTACGTACTGCAGTGCGAACCCAAACACTAAAAGCTTTCTTTTCCCTCATTTCCCTTCCTCAAAGACAGTGAGAACAAAGCCTTGACTGTCAGCCAGGAGACACAGCAATGTTCTGCCACTTAGGGAAGCAAATCCCTTGTCTTTGTTATCTGCCAAAGGACAGAAATGCTGCACCAGGTAGGAAACCAAATACCCACCCTGACTGCAAGACACTGTGTTCCTGCCAGTGCAGAAACTGGATCTTCGTTCTATGTGAGCAGGCAGAGGCCATGTCCTCCAAAAACCTACACTCCTCCTACCATCAAGAGGACACTATGCAGCATCACAGCAGCCCTCACTGCCTCCGAAAGGACCAGCTGCAGCCCAGTCCCAGCAGCTGAGGACACGCAGCTGCCAGCCTGCAAGCGACAGATCTGCAGCGGCCCAAGAGCAGGAGCCAGAGCCCTCGTGACTCAGAGGAAAGAGCCTCCAGCAGTGCTCAGAGGCAATCAAATCAGTTCCTCATCAGTGTTCGTGGGGCCAAAGTCATGAAAGCCTCACAATTTTAATAAAGTTGGCGCATGCTTAAAGTCCTGATCTGGGAAATGTCACTTCTCTTCTGACTCAGGTTATGAAACCAATAATGTAGCTCACATTAGTATACAAATGTTCCTCCATGGCATGATCTCCATTTAGTCATACAATAATAGAAAGAATCAAATAACTTTCTCTTTTGCCATAGATCATTACACATCAAGCAAAATTGATATGTAAGAGGTATTCTTACACCAAAAGTTTTTCAGACTATAAAACATAGAAAACAAAATGCAAAAAAACTTCTTAGTAAGAAGAAAATTACTAAAGAAAGACTTAAGAATATGTCTAATCCTTACATATGTATACAAATATATACATATTTTTATATGTGATTCTAGGTATATATTTTTATAAATTATATATCTTATATGATTGATTTATTGTTATATAATTAACCATAATTTGTAGGCATACTATACATTCTCGATGAATGTGCATCTATTCCAAAACAAGCATCCCCTTTCTGGAATTCCAGGATCTTATTAGAAGTTTCTATTGCATAGATTTAAAAAACAAAACAAAACAAAACAAACAGTTAATGAAGGTTCCTTGTTTTCCCAAATAGTATTTTTTATAGTATTATACTGGAAGATATCTTGTCAGGAATTATGCCAAATCTTCCTTTGAATCACCCAGTGACAGAATGAGCATCACTTCTTTGGTAATCACAATCTAGAAAGGAACTTTTACTACAGCATCCACATATTAAAATAACAAAATCCATGCCAAATTAGTTATGATCCAGATCGTGAAAGATACATAACTACATGCACACATACACCTATATACATACAGACTGTATTACATGATCTCCCTTAATCAGTCAGGACTGCATCACTAAATAATCAAGAACTTTGCCTTAGATTGTACTCACTGTTTCTCAAACCAGCCATAAAACCAAAAAATTCACGAAGTTCCTTGATGTTCACTGAAATTTCTGTACAAGCTCTAGAATCCCCCTGATAGATCCAACAGGACTTTGGTCCAACAAATGTATTCTACCTTTGCCTATCAGTACCAAAATTGTGCTTTAAATATATTCCACTAATTGTGATTCAAAAAGCCACTGTTGAAGTCCAAGGGATGCGTTTGTAGTCAGAACTCAAAGAATCTACTGAATTCAAGGAAGTTTTCGAGCAGAATGTTTGTGTTCTTGTTTGTTTCCCTCTCTTTTCTTGCAGGGGAGGGAGGGGAATAAAATGGCTGAAACTGTTAAAATAACTAAATCCTGGACAAATGCTTTCCTCAATAGTATGACTTCCTTCATGCATGGTAGTCTTTGGCTTTTAGGAGCAGATTGTGAAATCTGTGAATCTACACAGACTGCCAGATTTTCTGTTTCATGAAAATCTGCTGGGTGAGGCAGATCCATGATGGGATGCAGCCAGGAAGTGTTTTCTGTCCCAGGCTCAGAGAATACAAGGCCTGCACAAGGAAATGCTTTTACTTGTCACATTCAGGAACGACATCCAGTCATAACACAACTAGGGAGACAGACAGAGTATGCTGTGCTCCAGTGATTTTGCTAGTATCTCCTTTACAGGAGTAGTAGTGGAAAAGAAGGACTAGAATTGACCCTGCTATATCTCTACAGCCACTAGAGAAGTTAAAATAGATGACTATCCCCCATTTACTTCCCCTGCACGGGAGATGCTCAAATGAGGACTTTCTCATTGCTAATCTTGGGATGAACTCATTGAAACAGCTTCCCCAAAAGTTTTATATGATACGCTCCACTTTCCTTTACCAGTGCAAATACAAGCACTTCAGAATGGAAAATGAGAGCTGTCTTACGCAGATTTGCAGTGGCAACCTCCTGAGTTAAAAAATATGAATGCCACATTCCTGGCATCAGACATATAGAGTCAGGCCGACTCTGCCAGAAAGGAAGAAGTCAAGGAGCTAAAAAAATGTCCAGTTTCAAAATCATGCGAGCCTGAAAATGACTTGTTTAGTTCCTGCAGTCACTGGACTATGTCCAGAAGAAAATAGATAGCTGTTTACAGTAATGCAACGACTCCTGAAAGCCTTTCTACGACTGTCTTCTTTCCTCTTGATCAAAACTCTTGTTATGCTCTGCCCCCTTCCATGAGGATACTTATTATTTTAGTAATGCTGCCAACAGTTACAAGATGTTCCATTCTTGGCTCTACCGCAAATATATTCACTTATTAATCAAAGGGAACAGTCTCCTTAGCAGTCTGCTTTTCAGATCTTCTGATTCTTGAACCAAAAAGATAAGGAGGGGAAAAAACTAGGAAGCTGTCAGAAGCCAGAAAGTAAGAGGACACAAAAAAGTTCAATAGGTTGCACTAATATTCTGAAAGTTTCCTGTTTGATGTGTGTAGATATGGTTTCCTCAGACTGATTTCCCTTTGATCTCTAAAAAAAATGAGTCAGAGAATATTACTCCTTCTGATGCAGAAATGTCAGGAGGAGTAGGAGGGGGAGAGGGAGTAAAACTGACTCATCTTGAGAGTCAGATTCAACAAACTCTAGATATATTATCCATCAAGAAGACTCTAATCAAAAGTATGAACAAAAGATTGTGCCACATGGATGATGAACAAGGAACCTGAACTAGGCTGGATGCAAGGTCACTAAAAGTACCAAGTCCTCTGTAACTAAGAGAGATCATATTGATGTGATTAGAGATAAGTTAATATAGCTTTCCATCTCCTATAGCTAGATGAGATGGTAAGATTACAGTACAGTTTCAATACAAGAAAAGCCAAAAGGGAAGCTACTGAAAAAAATTATTTATATTCCTAAAGCAAAGAGGGAAAGAATTGGTGAGAGGAATGAAAAAAGTTCACTAGACAGAAAACAAAAACAAAAACAAACACAAAAAAACAATAACCCTCCATTCTGCCTACGTGCTGCTTAGACTGAGACAAAACATCAGTCAACAGCAATACCCAAGAAAATTTTAATGTTTGTTGGCCATACCAGACCACAACAGGTCTCTGTTCCCTGTAACAGAGCTACAGAGAGAATCAGAAGGATTATGATCACAGTTAATAAAAAAACTGAAGATCTTGGAGATCCCTCGTTCAAAATCAGGGCACAGTCTATTTTCAAATTATATGATGCTCAGGTAGCTTCATATACAGTCTATTTGAAATTATATAATGCCCAGTAGCTTCATATTCAGTAACAGCAGACTAGCATAACAGAAACACAAAAGAGCTTTGAAAACCTACTGGGTCCTCTGACTAAGAACATCTTCCAAGAATACTTTGTTTTTCTGGACCCAGGAAACATTTACACATAAAGTGAGTGCAAAAGCAGCTAAACCAGAAAGAGGTGTTACTCCCTATGTGTCCCTGACTCCAAATCCTTTAAACCTGTCCTTATGAAAAAATAAAGCAAAGCTAGTACATATATAAAAAAGAAACAGAAGAGGGGAGAAAAAAAAAAACAAAAAAAAAAAAAAAAAAAAAAAAAAAAAAAAAAAAAAAAAATAATTTGTCTTTGAATGGTTAAAACACAACTGTATTGCATTGCACAAACAAGTCTTTTTCTTTTAATCTTCACACTAAGTTTGCCTCTTAGAACTAGGTATGCCTGTCACCAAATTCAAATAAAGTAGCTTAATTACTTCTGCTGGCACTAATTTATAGCCTGTAGATTCTTGCTAATTAAGAACCCTAATCACTGTTTCAATCTTCTCCACCATACCTCTATCACCTGGTGTGATTCATACCTGCTGATTCCCTTCAGTCACTAAAGCCATGTATCAGAAAGACATTTCCTAGGATGAAAGTAAACTTTTTAACTATGTAAGAGTTAAATGGAGGAGATTTATATGCCAGTTTTATCCTTGCAAGTTTTAAACAAAACATCACAAATCCTATATTCTATAGAAAGCCAATGCTCTGAAAAAGTCTGAAATTCAACTTGAAAAATATCTTTGACTTCTAAAAGAACATGACTTAAAACAACTGCTTTTCATTGATTTGCTAGTTCTTCACTGAAACCAAAAAGTCAAGAACAGCAAAAACTATGACCACCAAGAACACCTATACAAAAATCAATACCAACTCTTAACTTGCTAATGAAGTAAAAGTTTAGCAATGAAAGAAACAAATTTCAAAACTGAAGATTTTTTTTTCTTTGTTACTTTCTAAAAATTTCCAAATTGCATCCTTATTTTTTAAATATTGGCACGATAAGGCTTTGATAGTTCCTACAGTATTCCCCAAAGTTTTACCTATATTGAAGCTTAAATGCACATTCATTTAAGCCTTGTATGTATGCTACTGTACTCCTGGAATAGTGTGTACTGTGATTTTGAAGCTAAATTTCCATTTTTTCACAAGCATATACACTATTAAAAAATAGATCAGTAATAATAAAAATACAGTATAATTAATATACTTTCCAGGAAAAATAAAGGATGTCCTAAAAGAGACCAGCACCATCTTCTTTTGCTGAAAACCTCACAATGTTATTCTCAGAATTTTTATGCAGTGAAGCATTTTTAACTCTTCCATGCCTTTTTTTATAAGGTAATGCTTTAAATTCTATGTAATGTGCAGTCCTTATCAAGAAGGAGTTTGAAACAAATAGAGGGGTGGTTTAAAACAGCTGGGATATGTTTAATGTACCTAGTGTTAATTGCTATTTTTATGAAGAAAAAACATAGAAACTTCACCTGAACAAAGTATGCTGGAACAGGCCAATATTAACATAAAATCCTTCTTACTTTTTCCAGTCTTGATTTGATAAAAAATATAAATTTATAAAAGCACAGCAATTAAAATGTAAAAAGAAAAGCCTTAATAAACACAGTAAATTTAAAATTGATAAATGGAATTAAGACTGGGTTTTTTAACTAGAACCAAAATGGTCTTCTGATGATGATATTCTGTTGTGTTACAATTTCTTCTAGGACAATATTGTTAAGGATATATCACACGTGCTGCAACAAGACTTCCATAACAATCACTCAAAACAAGCTGAAATAAGAGATATCCATGTTTAAATAAACATTATTACACTTGGTAGAACTTTACTTTTCTCATTTACAAAATTTACATAATTCTACACTACTACATGTGGGTGGAGTAGGAGTTCAAAACAAATGAGTCAATATTTTTCTTCAGGAAAAATACCATTAGCAGAGCATTCATGAGCAATCATATAATCACAGGCAACTGTCCCAGACCCATAATATATGACGACAAACACGCTTTAAAGAAATAGCTCAGATGGAGAGAAAGCTCTCAGTATGGAAAAGCCAAGATTTTATTTCAAAAACAATGAATTAAAGTGAAGCTTGACAACTTTGCTGCAACTAATTATAATACAGCTGTAAAGTGAGATTATTAACATTTCTATTCTGCCAGTCTTTAAATCTTTTGCCTAGTCATACTTGAAGCTGTTCAGTGCAAAAACTTTCTCTCTTATCCTTTTAACTAAAATCTACCTCAGTGGATTCTGTTACATTCTGTTGAAGAACAGGAAAGGCACACTAAAACCACAAATTCCCATTGTAAAATGCTGTAAGAGTTAATACTTTAGAACTGATTAAGTGACCAAAACTAGTGTGTTTTTTTCACCACCTCTTGTGTGTAGGCATTTATGCATAACACCCATACAAAGGATAGAAAAAGACGTTTAAATAGATTATTTTATTCTGTAAAAAGTTACAGAAATCCAATCCACTGTAAAATTTCTAGCTCACTTTTTGCATGACATATTTGGAGAACATCTTTCCATCAAAATTATTTGGAACATTTTGCAGTAAATTGCCCCGATGTCTGACAGAAAGCATGCACATCTGCAGCTAGAATGTTCACTGAACCAAGTTCAATGCACATTCAGAAGTGACTGTTTCAGTGATGATACTTTACTAACACCTTTTAAACAACAGACTTCAAGCCATGGTGTGGCAAACAGGAAACACTAAAATGGTAAAACAGTCTGGATATGAGTAGTCAAACAACAGCTTATTCCTGCAATAGAACCGGTGGTCCCGTCTCAAGTCTTGCTTCTCTTTGTCATCCTTTCCGTTAGAGACTTATCCCTCCCTTTAAACCTCTGCAGCACTGTATCCCACTAAACACCACATTGCTGCTGTTAGTAACAAGCCACACTGTCTTTGCAACTACCTTTTCATAGCCTTGGGTCTAATGCCTGTCAGACTTCCTTTGTTTGAACTTGTCTTGGCCTGCCTGGAGCTTTGCTTTAACTATTTTTTTAGTGGAAACAGAAATTTTCTAAGGCTCGGGTGACTACTGCCTAATTTGTATTTGAATAATTATATGGTATAATCATAATTTTTACAGACGGGAACAAGTAGTTATTTTCTGAAGAAGGAAATATTTGTCACCCTAGCATAATGGTGTAACACAGAGGAATACAGGCACAATGTGATACCAGACGCCTCGACAGTGGGAACATAGGATGCAGTGTAGGGGGTCAACAGCATGAGCCAATAATAAAGTGGATCCTTGAAGACCCCAGAACTGTAAAAAAACCACTGATGGTCAGTTAAAGGAACTGAGAACTGGGCAAAACCAGATACTGGTTTAACAAAGAGCATAAAGAACAGTACCCAGTGCATTATATACTCTGTATGTAATAGATTTCACTGTAATGTGGATTTGCAGACTGAAGAGTAAAAACAAGGAGCAATGCATAATAGGGAACATGCAGTAGTAGTTCCAAGTGGACAGTAGAGTGAGGAAAAAGAAACCATCAGCATCAACACCTCCTGGCAGAAGACAAAGGAACCCCCACCACAGACTCTCCCAGCAAAGCACTCATGGTGGTGGTGGCTCAACACAGCTGAAGGATTCAGAAAAGCATGGGAAGGATGAATGTAACACCACTGAAAGGGGTAGATAGTGGGAAGTGTGTGTATAATAATAACTGCATTATTTATTACCAAGATTTTTCCTTTTCTAGTATTCCTTCACTTATTTTCTTTTCACTTTTCCTATAATAATTAAATATGGACTAAAAAGAATTCTTTGATTGAACTGTTGATATATAAAATACACGACATTCTTTATTTTTCATATAATGTGTGTCCTTTACGGCAATAGCAAGACTAGGAGTACAACACCTTCCCAAACTTCTTTTCTGATTTGGTTCACATGACTGCAAGTATTTCCTTTTCTTCTTGTTCCTTCTCTTGTGCTTCTCAGTGTTCAAGTTCCTGACCCCCAAATTACTCCAGAAATAACTAAGATTTGGAAGCCAGATGAAGTACTAGTCTTAATGAACTCAAAGCAAATTTCTCACTGACCCCTTCAGTGTAGCCAGAGTTCTACCTTGTCAAACCTACTGTTGATGAACATATAATTGCTGTAATTTTTTAGACAACAGATAATATCTCTCTCTCAAAACAACCCAGTTCCTTGTTCTCTACATCGATCTCATCACTAATTGAGAGCCTGAAAATTTGACACTGAACATGTCACTCAAAGAGTCAGAGTCCCCCAGGAACAGATATGTAATATGTGCCATGCCACGTTGCCACCCACTGTTGTGAATCATAACATGTCATGATTATGAAGAAGTACTGAAGACATGTGGGATGCCTCTCAACAGTAGGAAAAGTAGAATCTTTTCAATAGTCTCTGTGATTATTTTTATGAGACATTAGTTTTGAGAAATTTCTATACAAAAGGATGTCGTGCATTCCTCTAAACTGCAATTGTAACTAACACCTTTCCTTAAATTCCACCTTCTGGCCTACCCTTCACATCACATCCTTTTTGCTAGACGCTTGTCAAAAGAGCTAACTAACCTGAGAGGATGGTATACGCTACTAAAGGAAAAAAAGGAGACTTGTTAAAAGATAAAAATTAAACATGATCACAAAGCAGGACCATCGGGTAGAGGTAAGATTTAATTATTATGTAACAAATTACCTATGAACTTTGGCCTATATTTGCATATTGCTTTAAGGAAAGATGCTGAAAGTTAGTCACTTGATTTTCAGGGATGCTCTCATAACTCTAATGGGAACCAACGAAGTCAAATGATGAGTCTGCATAACCTTCAAAGAGTTGACTATTGACTTCAATGTCTCTTATTGGATATAAGTAAACAGATATAAACACTTACTTGTTGCTTTTGCTCACTGCAGCCCAGTGAATATTATTTTTGCTATTCCTAGTAGTGTCACAGGCTCTGCCCTGAGCTGAGAGCACATGTCTCAGGGCTGGCCTGGGATCATCTTGGCCAGAGCTGGGCTGAGCTGGCTTCAGCTCCTGCCTCGGGGCCAAGTGTCTGCTGCCTCCTCAGACTAAGCTTCAGCTCTGCCAGTGCCTCGATGGGAAGGGTCTAGAAACACAGTTTCTTAGTTGCTGTCTAAGAAACAAGAGGCCATGGGGAGGCTGAGCCTGGGGAGGGTGTGGGGCCACACTGACACTCAGCTGGAAGCACCGAGAAGGCAGCAGCCTGAGAAGCACACAAATACCCAGGAGCAGACTTCAATGATGAGGAGGAAGGAGTTCAACCAACACTGAAATTCCCCCAGCAAAGACAAGCATCCTGCAGACTATCATGATCCTTCTTACTACCCCTCTGCCTGGCAAAACTAACACCATTGACCCAGAGGGATTCTGGGAGGGTGAGCATAGCACCTGAGAAAAAGACAGAAATTAGGAACTTCTGTATAACAGTTTTAAGAGTATTTCTATTTAAAAGACTTTTCTGTATTAATTTAGACTCATGTTTTTGAACCTGGTTGTTGTCTTTTGATTAGATTGCTAAGATTTTAAATAGACCAGTAGCAAATTTTTGGGTCCATGTATAGTATGTTCCCTTTTGCGCATATTTTGACTGTAACATGTCATGTATTTATTTTTGGTACCACAGAAAAAAAAATCTCAGATGAAACAACTTCTATAATTAACTTAGGAAATATTTATCTAAAAAAAACCCCACTCTGGGTTAAGCTTTATCACAAGATACCGCCTGGATGAAAACAATAAGGAAACATTAGCTTAGAATTACATCTGTAGTACCAAACTTTTACAAGACTATGCAAGCAGTACAAAATGTAACAGAATGAGTCTGGGAAAGCTCTCAGCAGAGCATTAACTTACCATAAGCACAGAAGTACTTCTCATGAAACTTTCAGGGAGTAATGTTCTGTATTTGACAGTGCAAGAGAAGGAATGTCCAAAAATTCTCAGATTTGTTGTGAAATTACTCAGACCTTACATCCATAAGTACTAGATATAGTCATGTCCCTAACACCAGGATCTATTGTGCAGAATTTACTGCAACACACTGGCCAGATCTGTACAGAACTACTACATGTAACTAATTCTAATTTAGAACATATAAATGAAAAGTGACAGAAAAACCTGTGTACGTGTTATTGGCCTGTATATGCTAAAGGTATGAGTACACATAATAAAAAACTATTAATGTTTTTATTTTTTATTATTAATGTTATACATTAGGTTCTTGGAAGCATATTAAAAAAAATAAATAAATACTATGGAGGAAAGAGGGAATTACAGGTTTGAATATGAGCAATGTGCAGTATAACATTAGCAGGAAAACAATTGAGTTGTCAATTCCAGTAGGTCACACTTAGTTTAGCCACAAGGTGTTTTTGTAATTCAGTGGAGTATACTAATCCTCCAGTGTAGCTTAATTTAACTACTTGTCTCTCATTGAAGTAGCTATAAAAGTTTCTATCATGATAGTTGTATTTTCATGCTATCTAATATATGTACTGTGTTTTAACAAAGATACTACTTTTCAATAGGTCAAAACTTTGGACTGTCAATATTAAGATCTGTATTAACTGAAAGCACTAATCAATAGGAAAATACACAATGCTACATAGCATGCATGTGTCGTATGTACCCATATATATGAATTCCCTCCTCAGAACTAATCCCAGACAACATCTGTATTTTATGCAATGATTGATGTGTTACACATGAACACTGAAGGATCAGGGACCAAAATTGATTTCATTCTCTTCAGAAGACTGCTCGAATCACTAGGCTGAGACCTAGTGACCTTTATACAGGCTTTTTCTGTTTCAAAAATGTCTGAATCACTGCACTGGGGTTCAGCTTTGACAGGTGCAACAGGTGCCTTTAGGGGTTTAGTCACTCCTTCAGAGTGGGGTTTCAAACTTTCTCAGGCTGAGAAGTGTTGCTAGCAAATTGCTCTAAGCTGTTGTGCGGAGACAGAGACCCCTCCTCCAGAAGCTACCCAAAGGTCTGCTCATATACCTCAGGTAGGTAATATGGTGCAGGCATTCAAAAAAAGCATGGTGTCTGATGTACAGCCTGTGCCTTAGTATTCTCTTTTGGTCACTTGTGCCAAGGCCTGATGAATTTACACATCCACTTAGTCACTTTTACCACTGACTGTATAGAAATCCTGCTAAATCTAGTGTGCATATAAACTAGCTAACACCTTCTCTGCTGATGCTAAAATGCCTAAAGGGGGTCTTGTTCTTTCTCTTTCAGATTTTTCTTCTTGCTGTTCCCACATTCTCTTCAATTTGACAGCACTGAAAACATACCTGATATTCAGAATAGGATTAAATTTACGGATTAAGTTGAACAAATCCAGGTTTGTATTTTAAAACAGTTCCATAGACATACAGACATACATGTCCACAATTAAAGATGTCTTATTCTATGAGCAGGAAGGCAACCCCTACAGAAGAACAGTAAAAAAGTAAACCTAAGAGCAATGTTTCTATAAATAAGAGCCCCAAACATTATGCCTGAAATCTTTATTCTCCTTCCAGCTGTGAATGAGGAGGAGTACCAGGAGATCAGCTGATGTACTATGCCTCAGATCCTGACTTGCTATCAGACTTCCCCTTGTATGTAGTGCACCTAAATCTGCACATCACATAAATCTTTTAATTTCCATGGAAGTAAGGGAACATTTTACTTCTTCTACAGACATTAACCATTGCTAGAAGACAAGGATGGAGGGGGACCCCAGGTACTTTATTTCAACATAACTTTTACTATTGCTTTTTCCCTCTTGAATCTTCTTGCTCTATAAATAACCCAGTTATTACACAGAAATGCCAGTAGCAGATGTCCAAAACTTGCAGGTTTCAGTTTCAGAGACAGATTTCAAAGCAGCAGGAAAAAAAAAAAAAAAAAAAAAAAAAAAAAAAAAAAAAAAAAAGAAACAAAGTCAATAATTTCACTCCTGTGCACACTGGCAAAGATAGAAGGTGTAGCATCAGCACTGGATCTGCATGTCTTCAAACTCGAGAAGATATATTATACACTGGTTAGGGTATACATTTCCTATCTGATAACTGTAACAGAAGCTCTAGGATTTTCTTTATCGAATCTAAATGTTCAAGCCCCTAGAAACTGCAATTCACATTGAAAAATGGGACCTAATACCAGTCTCAAATTAAGTCTTTGTTAGAGTTGGTTTTTATCCAAAGTAAAAAGTTGTCAAATTTCTAAAAAAAATAAATATGCTACTTCTTGTGTTCTTTGTGAAATGTATTTGGCAAAAAAGAGCAAAACCAGTAGAAAATGCTGTGAAATGATCCTAGACTTTTTTATATCCTTGGCATAAGCAGTAGACAAAGTCAGCAGTCAGGAAAGTTCAATGGTATCTGATTATCGCCTCCCACTGCCACATGTATTGTTACTTGTCTATTTTTGCTGAGTAAGGTGGGAAATGCAAACATTTATTTTCATATAAAAAAACCCCACGATATGTATTTTTTCTTTTTATTTCTATGAAATGAACCAATGATTTCTAAAATGGAAATTTAACATGGAGAGAATGCCTTCTAAAAAAAAAAAAAAATTGCAATAACTCTTAAAACACCAAAGAAGACATCCAAGAAGTTTTCCATGATGGCCCAGTGAATTTCTCTACTTCTTACTAACCAAACAAAGAAATTTAACGTAAAGGGTTTTCTGTTTCTCATAGCACCTTTCCAGACAGTAGTTTGCTTTTGAAATCAAAATTTTGAAATTGAAAAAAATTCCATTTCTTTCAATAAAGTTACAAGATGTAACGAATCTTCCAGTCCCAAATGGGGAACAGAGCCTTCTAGCTATGTAAGCTTCTTCTGAAGTAGATATAATGCTGCATAAAAAGATCAGTGAAAATTAAAAATCAAATAATATCTTTAGAGGGATGTTTAGAGAGGGAACCCTAAACTTCTTATGAAGATCTTTCTAAAACTTTCATTATTATTTTCTATGATTTCTTCCTTTGATAATATGAACCTTCCTTTGATAATATGAAACTTCCTTTGATAATATAAACCATCCTCATGCAAACAATATGAAAAATAACTATTTTATGTGCATGTCATAAACTTTGTGTTAGTGAAGCACAGATACAATAAGTTACTGAATATTCTGACAAGCTCTCAGGAATATATTCTGTCTTTATAAACACATTTTATTTTGGCAATGTAATGCCTATGCAATTAAAAGAGATAATCATGCACTTAAAATGTATCACACTGAAACTTTAATTGTAGATATCACAGAGCCCAATAGCAAGTTTCTACTCCAAATGGAGAATACTAATAGATATATAAGAAGGTTCCCAAAAACTCAGTAGTAGTGCAGTCATGTGAACAGAAATACTGCAGCTCTTTATTGCTTTCACACTGTGAAAGCCACTAACTTTCAATTTTGTGATGTTACTCAATACAATTTGATCAGCTATTTTATGCCGCTGTGCATAACAACAAAAAATATAAGACCAGTAATAAACCAAGAATTTGTAAAAGTCAATTTGCCTTGTTGCATTATAGAGATGATAGGGTGAGAAAAGGAGGAGGTAAGTTAGAATCAGAATTGTCAGACTTTATTAAGAGAAAGTAATTTTGCTCTGATTATGCCAATGAAAGCAAAAGAAAGGAAGAATTAAACAAGATGGCATGTTTTTCAGTAGTTTAAAAATATACAGTTACATAAAGAAAAAGAGTCAAAAATAAATGTTAAATCTAAATAATAAGTCTCTACAGAAACCTTATTCTTTTATCAAGAGAAAATTCCCTTTCTTAATTCATTCACTTTTAGCTCCTTAGGTGTGATTCTGAGGATGTGTTCCACACTGCTGATACACACTTTGATTCCTTTTTACTAATATATATTGGTTTCTGCTATCTCAGATACCAGTGTATGTCTTCCTAGGGGAAAAAAAAAAAAAAAAAAAAAAAAAAATAGAATAAACCCCTGGCATAACTTATATGTGTTTTCCGTGTTTTGTAGTTTCTGCTATTGATTAATATTTTTTGAATATTTTAAATATGGCTAAAAATTTGCGATTCTGTGTTGACTTTAGATATGCTCTAAAAGCAAATATATATGAAATATCAATTCCAACTCTTTTGACTGCATTCTTGCAAATCTTTGAAACTTCTGGAAAACACACAGGGTTTTGATATTTTTTTTTCCAGCAAGGTCAAAAAAAAAAAAAAAATCCAAGATCAGCAAAATGCTGCAATGTCTCTGTTTATAGATATTGCTCCTAAAACTATAATATTTAATTCCTGCAACAGTGATCTAACATTATTCACTAACCAGTCTATGAATGAAAAATATCAGAGAAGCAACTCTCTTTCCATAAACTACCCTAATATTCAACTGGCAAAAAATGATTACCAAGAGTCTGGCATTTCATTTAAAACACTTTAATATCAATCTTCACCGCCAAAACCGTCTAGAGATATATTAAGTACCTGATGCTTTAAAATGCCTCTGAGAGTCCTCTCAGACATTTGTAGAAAGTAGCTCTCATAAAACAGCTTTAGAGCTGAAGAGATCATTTTTTTCACAAAGAAACAGTAATTATAACATCATATGACACATATAACCAAAAGAAAATTTCAAATACCTAGGCTAAACTAAAATTGCTGATGTTACACTAGTCAACTCAGAGTTAATATCAGAAAATTTGTATTTAAAACATGTAATTTTACAAGTAAATTTATATCCATCAATTCTACCCACAAATGCACTCAAACTAATAAAATAATCTTAAAATGAAATTTCTGTATTTGTATTTTATGTGAAAATATCTTACATAAATACATTAGTAAAGGTAATGTTTTAATGAGCAGTTAAAAAAAAAATAAACACAACTTAATTCCTATTGTAGGCAAATTACCCCCAAAAATTCAAAAGTAAGCAAAAAAAAAAAAAAACAAAACAGAAATGACCTTGTCAAACCTAAAACAACTCACAGAAGTCACAGATTAGATACAAAAACCTTATGAAGAATCCAGTCTATTTCCCTGTCATCTTACAGTTTAAATCAAAACAACATATCAATCATCTCTTCAGATTTTTAAGGAGCTTATTTAATAACAACTCAGAATTCTGCTCATTGTTTTAATGGCAGATGAGTCTTTGTAGAACTGCAACTTCTTTCAATTTGTCCAGGCACATATGATACTAAAGAAGATTATTTCAAATTTCTGTAACAGAAGTCATACATCTCATTCAATAACATCCATTGATTGCTGTGTGTTCATAAGCCATGCTGTATTTTTGCCTCAGCAGAATCTAATAATTTTCAGTAATGCATTATCAGGAAAAAAAAAAAAAAAAAAGAAAAAAGTATGTCCCCAGGTGCCTTACAAGAAAAATTATGAAAAATGAGCCTCTAAAAAAGAAAAAATTCAATATCTCTAAACCATATAGACAAAGTGATAGAAGCTATGTTTGCCAATGTTAATTTGACCTTCTGTTTCCCTTAGGAATTTATACTTTCAGAGAGAAGCAAACATAGCCACTTGGTCTACTCAAAAGGGTCATGTACTTATGTTATGACAGGCATTGATTACACTATTTTGATAAGTCAGCTAATGAATAGCAGTAAAAACTAGCTTGCAGTGGAAGTCCGCCAAGATTCTATTTAGAAAACCACATCCAGATATACCAAAAACTCTTTACAGATTAATGAAAAGAAAAAAACAACCAAACTGGCCATATATTAATTATGTTTCAAAAATAAATTTTCCAATTAAGTAGAAACAAATGCACTTTGCTCCACCACATATGCTCATTTTAGTTTTAAAATTAACTTTCTGTTTGAAAGAGAAATGGGAGCTAGTAAAATGTCCTTAAGAAAAAAAAAAAAAAAAAAAGCATTTTTTAATCTTATATTCTGAAGCTTGTCTGATTATTCAAAATTTCTATGTGCTATCATAATAGTGCAAACATAGCAAGTACATGCCATCTAACAGAGAGGTGTTCCTGTGTTTATGATCCACATTATCCCAGTGATACAGTGCCATACCAAAACAAGTGGAAATAAACTGTGGGAAGACAATTACATATTAACACTAATCCAAGAAGAAATAAAGTCGGCATTCACTGGGGCAAAAGTCTAATCCCAGATTCTGTGTCAAGAAAAAATATTTCTCTGATTTGCTTCTGAAAACAAAGGTCCCAAGCACAATACATCATTTCAAGCTCTGGAACCTTTTATGCTTTTTTCCGGTAGAGATTCTACTTCCAGTAGAGACTAGGTATGTCTTTAAATCACAAAAGAAAAAAAAAAAAAATCCCACATGGATTCAGTTTCTTGGCAGGTATACAGTGCACCAACTAATTTTACACCATTACTTTAGAGACCAGAGTACTTACTGGGACAGATTCAAACGTGTGAACATCTACAAATGTAGGCATCATGGTTACTAATTTAATACAGGAAATCTTAGTGATTCCTGTGTAATTCCATGTAACTCTACGAAAATATAACACCATACAACACAGTTTGAAAGTATGGGCTATCACGTGAAAATATTAAGTATTCAGCTGTAAAGCAGACTGTATTATACATGAATAATGAAATCCTTTAAGTCTTGAGGGCCACAGAAATAAAAGACTGATTTGGTAGAGCTTTTTATATTTATCTCAAACAATGACATAATCTTCCTCTTGTTCTTCTTTACCTCCATCCTTATGCATTAATATCCACTTCTTTCTCTGTTCAGCTCTCCACTTAATACATACTTAGCTCTATGGCCTGCATATCAACTACTCTGTAGAAGCATCTTCAGAAGCAACCACAAGAGCAAATCTCCAGCTGTGCATACTACCTACCTGCAGAGAATCATGAGGAGACTGCTCACCTCCAAGATGTAGCCTTGTCTCCAACTAACATGTCCTTAAAGCCCTGGAGAGAAAACCTACCTGTTCACCCAAAATGCTCTCCACCACAGCACATACAACTAATGTAGTTTATGGTCTGTACAGTCAAGCTGCATTTATCCAGCAAAAACTTGAATATAAGCATGGTAGAACCTCCCAGTCAACCAAAGCACATAAGCAACACAGCAGAGAAAGTCAACCCTGCACCAGGTTTCCTACTACAAAAAGGACATTGAATTACTTGAGTTTGTCCAAAGAAGTGCAACGGAGCTGGTGCAGGGTCTGGAGCACAGGTCGTATGAGGGGCAGCTGAGGGAACTGGGGGTGTTTAGTCTGGAGAAGAGGAGGCTGAGGGGAGACCTCATTGCCCTCTACAGCTACCTGAAAGGAGGGTGCACAGAGCTGGGGATGAGTCTCTTTAACCAAGTAACAAGCGATAGGACAAGAGGTGATAACCTCAAGTTGCACCAGGGAAAGTTTAGACTAGATATTAGGAAGTATTTCTTTACAGAACGGGTTGTTAGGCGTTGGAATGTGCTGCCCACGGCAGTGGTGGAGTCCCCATACCTGGTGGTGTTTAAGAGTTGGGCTGACATAGCACTTATGGATGTGGTGTAGTTGGGAACTGTCAGTGTTAGGTTAATGCTTGGACTAGATGATCTTCAAGGTCTTTTCCAACCTAGATGATTTTGTGATTAGCACAGACCACACTGCCCTTGCTGCCTCTGCAGTGCAAGACCACTCAGGATGTGCTGCCAGCAAAACTTGCAGAACCTGCCTAATAAGCAGAGCACTAGGAGTTCTTCCACCAAGTCACAGAAAACATTAGTGTAGGGAGAACAGTGAGGCAGATCAGAGAGCCATAGTGGTGTTCATCCGATGAGCAGCTGGGAATACTCCCAGCACTTGCAGTGATCCAGCACAGGCAGGTGAGTACCAAAGGAAGCTTCAAAGTCTCCATGTCCACTTCCTGCCTGGGCTATGGTGATTTTTATTTCTCCTCTTACTGCTGACAGTGCACCTTCACAAGCTGGCCTATCCAGAGCCTATGGGACAGGGAAAGCACCCAAGTATGGACTGAGGAAGCTCCTTATACTGGCAGTAGCTAGAACAGTCAAAGCAGCACCAGTGGGAAAGAAGTGGAAGCATTTGCTTGAAAGGCCCTTGGAAGAAGTCACTTCTGTTAACTGTAATAAAAGAATAAGTTTCTTCTTGGGGCAGGATGAGCTAAACAGTTTCTTTTCAATAAAACCTTCAGGCTCTGTCTCTGGGCACCCAGTAAGAGCGGAGAATGTGGCTCAAGGCTTTGTGAACACTGTAATTCATCGGAATTTTGTCAGGTAAACAACAGCAGCAAAGCAGATAGGTATCTTCACATGATATACGTTAATTTCATCTACATCCCTGGAGAAAAAAAATACCAGAATTCTGGGACATACAAACTTCAGACAGGCAGAAGATGCTGTCAGTGATCAATAACATTGTGGAGTGGACACAGTATTCTCAAAGCTGTCTCTGAAATGCTTCCAGCAAGGCTGTAATGATTCTTGAGACACCAACCAGGGGAAAAGTATTATGTAGAGGATGAACTGTAATGACAACGATAACCATGCAGACTCACTGCAGAACTGCTGTGCACAGACTGGCACGAGTCTGGTTATGGCTAGTTTCCAGAACACAATTCCTTTCTGCTTCTGGGCTCTGATTCAGAACTAGAAACAAATGTGCAACTCCCTCATGTCAAGGGCAATTCATCACAAAGAGCCACAAAGGTTATCTTGCACATTTGAAAATTATCACTCAATGGGTAGTTATCTCAAGTCTGATCCCACAGGGTTTACTGGCCATATGGACAGCCTGTAATACAAAATTTCACAGTTCTGTGCCAGCCTCTTGGGAGATCATCATGACCCATGAGATAAACTGGGCAGATAGCAGCACAGCTAGCTAGCGGGTGAGCCTGATTCCCACTCCAACTCTTGACCTTTTTTTTTTTCATTGCTAATACCAGTTTGGTTTATACTAAGTTTGTGACAGTCAAGAGGATGCCAAGCTGCAACAGTAATCAGATCTGAGAGCTGTGTGAGGTCTCAGGGGTTTTACAGAGCACAGGAGGATAAGAACCGCACACCTGAGAAAGGCTTATACTAAGTCTTGTAGAACTGGTGTCACCTCTGAAAGCATCAGTCTGACTTCCAGTAAAGATATATCTGAACTACTCTACAGAACCTATGAGTCTGAATGTTGAACACTCCAGCATGAGACACTCTCACTAGCATGATAGACTGTTAGGCTATACTTCTAAGTAAGCAAAACAAGCATATCCACAAATTCTAGGTGAACCTCAAACTTCACATGCATTTCCCATGCTCCAGTGCTCCTTACACTTTCTTTACTAGAACTTCATCCATCTGATAGCATTAATTTCTCTCCTCACACGTTCAAAGAAAAGGAGTAAAACCAGAGAGTGACAGTTTCAATAGGCCTGTGTTCTATTATTAGCTCTGCATAGACGCCCCATGGACAACTGTGTTGCATATATTGTAGTTTAAGCTCTCAACGTGTTGTCATAAAGGAAAAAAAAACATACACAAAACCTCAAAGGGTATTGTGAAAATTTTTTCTTTCATTATAAAGTATTCTGAATTCTTCAGAAGATAAACGCTGCAAAAAGATATTATATTGCTATGAAACTGAAAGTGTCTACACAGGACAAATGTTGACAAAGGACAGAGGATTATGGCCTTCAAGTAAATAATTTTTATTTTATATCTTGGTATTTTTTGTGGACCTTATCAGAGTAAGGTCCGAACAACTCACAAATACTAATTAACTGAGCCTGATTAATTATTGTCCCTGCTTACACAAGGGAAACCCTAGACCCAGCCCAATCTAAATTCTCCTTTAACCGTAGATGAGTCAGAAAGAAGGACAATGCACAATATGTAATATTGATACTCACTGACCTAATACATTCTTCCAAGACAGCTGTGTGAAACAGAGCTACCTCTAAGTTATCTGAACTCATACACAAGGTTTCATGGTGCCATACGTGAAACATTTATAAGCCTCTCAGTGGTGGGTCCAAATGCTCCATACTGTGTGCATAACGAATAAGGCTTAAACTTGTAAAACAAGCAACAATAAAATACCCAAGGCCCTTCCCTTAAACCCAAGGCTGTTTCTTGAAACACATGAAATAAAGTATCATGGGTTTAAAAAAACAAAAAAAAACTTATCATTATAGTTATAAATCCATCTATCAGACAAAGTTATTTCTTGCTTATAGCAAGACTCTACCGATCTGCCTGATTCTTCATTTACATGCTTTACAGAAAATACAAAGTAAGCACTGGTTCAATCATTTGGTTTCACTCAGCTGATGAAAAAAAAATCTGTAGTGCATATAATATGAAAATTATCAGGTGGACTACAACAATGCTTAAAGTTGTCAACCCTTTTGTTCTAGTCTTTGGGGAAAAAAAATAGATTTGTTTATCTGAAAAATGGAGGTTATTATCTATAAAGGGAGTCATATTACTTAGGAAAAAAAATGTATTTACTCAGCTAGTCAACATGAATCTTCAGAGAAAGAGATCTCAGATTATTTAAAGAACGTATCAGGTCCCATCTAGTTTTGGTCCTGGCTTAGTTTTGCAACATTTGAAAGACACTTTCCCCTTTTCAACAGTGAGGGGCTGATCCTACAAACAAATAAATTTAGTGTAGTGCCAAACTGCAGCTCTCATTTCAACTAGGAGTAAAAATGGTGATGAAATACCAGATACACTCTTTTTCAGCACAGAATATATAGGCTGGTCTCATCTGCCTCTTTGGACACAGATGCTTCCTTTTCTCTGCTCTTTCTGTCCTCTTTATACAGATATCCAAGGCAGTAACAGTTTAACTGATCTGTCCATGCCTTGCCTTTGTCTTCCTTTTAGCATGATATGTCTGCCTACTTTTAGGGCAGAGCCTTTGGTGACAGCAACATTGTTCCTATCAATCTGCAGACCGTAACTAATGTAAAACATTGTAATCAGATGAAATAATGTCAGGGAAAGATAGCTAAGACAAGCTTGGAATTCAGTACTTACTAGGCCAAAAAAAAAAAAAAAAAGAAAAAAAAAAGTAAGGTTACTGATTGTTTTTTTCTAGATATATTTTCAGCTTCAATGCAACACAAAAGTTATAAACACAGGCAGAGTTTCTAGGTGCCAGATACATCTCAACTAAGCAGGGAAGCAAGAACTGAGGGATTGATGCACATCCTTGCAATACAGGAAGATTTTTGAAGTAATTTTTGGATGAGATAACACAACAGTGAGAGTTCAACACTACCTTTGCTAAAGAACTGAGAGGCAGAGGACATATTCTTCCACCCCAGCCTTCCTCACAAGCCTATGTCCATACATAAAAAATGGTAATTATTCATGAAACAAAAATACCAGCATGCTGGATGCTACTGTGCAGCCTTCTCATGTACGTATCCCTACTCTGAGCAACATAAACTAGCACCCATCTCTCAGCAAAATTAATAGTCATATTTTTACCAAGGTGTATCCTGGCTTTGGAGTGGCATTGTGTGCAGTCCTGAAGATACACTCTCAAAGCAAGGCTACCCCTGATGCAAAGGTATTGCAGTGCTGCAGGGCAGGGTATGCAGCCCAAACAAAAAGCTTCCACCTACAGACACATAACCATGGCAAATGGTAAACTGATCATTTTACTGCATTATTGTGGCTATTCTGAGCTGAAAGCTGTATGGGACACTGTCCCTACACCAAACTGTACTGCATAAAGGTGACTGTTCTCCCCATATGTCCACTAGTAACTGTTTCCTGCAATCAATATCCAAGAGAAGGATAAGCAGTTACTAAATTTTGGACAAATTACTGTTTCTGCTTCTTGCAGGAGCAGGATATTGCAACTGTTTCTGATATTACTCTCCCCTCTTCTACTTCTGAAAATATGCCATTTAAAATTACAAAACCCTGTTCTTGAATTGCGCCATTTATCTAAAGACCTACATCTTTACCTTCCATTAAAATCAAACAGGTGCAAATCAAGTTATCTGCTGGCTGAGTTTGGTTAGCAAGCATTTTCAGCTGGAAATTTTTACTGGAAATTAGTATAACAATTTAAAAACAATAGGGTTCCCTTAATTCTTAGACTGAATACCAGTGGTAAAATAAAGTCAAAACTTTGGCAACACTCCATTCCAGTCAGTGGAGACATTCCTACTGACTGCAAAAGGGAAAACATAACCCCCTATTTTTGAAAAGGGAAAGAAGGAAGACCAAAGGAACTGCAGGCCAGTCAGTCTCACCTCTGTGTCCAGCAAGATCAGGGAGCAGAACCTTCTAGAAACTCTGCTAGGGCACATGGAAAATAAGGAGGTGATTGGTGACAGCCAAGAGGGCTTCACTAAGGGAAAATTATGCCTGAGAAATTTGGTGGCCTTCTATGATGGGGTTACAGCATTGGTGGATAAGGGAAGAGCAACTGACATCATCTACCTGGACTTGTGCAAAGCATTTGACACTGTTCCGCATCACATCCTTGTCTCTAAATTGGAGAGACATGGATTTGATGCATGGACCACTCAGTAGATAAGGAATTGGCTGGATGATCGCACTCAAAGAGTTACGGTCAACAGCTTGATGTTCAAGTGGAGACCAGTGACAAGTGACATTCCTCAGGGGTCAGTACTGGGACCGGCGCTGTTTAACATCTTTGTCAACAACATGGACAGTGGGATGGAGTGCACCCTCAGCAAGTTTGCCGATGACACCAAGGTGTGTGGTGTAGTGGACATGCTGGAGGGAAGGGATGTGCCATTCAGAGGGACCTGGACAGGCTGCAGAGGTGGGATCGTGCAAACCTCATGAAGTTCAACAAGGCCAAGTGCAAGGTCCTGCACATGGGTCAGGGCAATCCCAAGCACAAATACAGGCTGGGTGATGAGTGGATCGAGAGCAGCCCTGAGGGAGAAGGACTTGGGGGTATTAGTGGATGGAAAACTGACTATGACCCAGCAATGTGAGCTCACAGCCCAGAAAGCCAACCATAACCTGGGCTGCATCAAAAGAAATGTGGCCAGCAGGTCGAGGGAGGTGATTCCTACCCTCTACTCTGCTCTCATGAGACCCTACCTGGGGTACTGTGTTCAGCTCTGGGGCCCCCAACATAAGAAGGACATGGACATGTTGAAACGAGTCCAGAGGAGGCCACAAAGATATCAGGGGGAGGGACCACCTTCCCTGTGAGGAAAGACTGAGAGTTGGGGTTGTTCAGCCTGGAGAAGAGAAGGCTCCAGGGAGACCTTACAGTGGCCTTCCAGTACTTGAAGAGGGCTACAGGAAAGATGGAGAGGGTATCAGGGAGTGTAGTGATAGCATGAGGGATAATGGTTTTAAACTGAAGATTTAGATTAGACATAAGGAAGAAATTCTTTCCTGTGAGGGTGGTGAGACACTGGCACAGGTTGCCCAGAGAAGCTGTGGCTGCCCCCTCCCTGGCAGTGTTCAAGGCCAGGTTGGACGGGGCTTTGAGCAACCTGGGCTAGTGGAAGGTGTCCCTGCCCATGGCAGGGGGTTGGAACTAGGTGAACTTTAAGGTCCCTTCCAACCCAAACCATTCTATGATCCTGTGATTCCAACAACTTCTAGTCTTATTTCCATCTAACTAAAAGATAACTACCATCTCATGTGTACACAGTGAAGTTGTCCGTGAGGTCTAGTTTAAAGAGATGATGACAAACTCTGCCTCACTCTCTCCAATTGGTTGCATTACATGTAATTACTATTCTGATCCAACACAAACCAATTAGATCTTGCTGACGGATAGTATCAGTATCTTCTATATACTTCAT
Source organism: Athene cunicularia (assembly GCF_003259725.1). Classification (NCBI taxonomy): domain Eukaryota; kingdom Metazoa; phylum Chordata; class Aves; order Strigiformes; family Strigidae; genus Athene; species Athene cunicularia. The sequence goes on from NW_020799092.1 coordinate 64,708,453, forward strand.
GACATTGAAGAACCTTGTTTACAGTATCTGACAAGGCAAAGGTAGCTAAAAGAAGACTGACAGGCTTCATACTTTCATGACAGCACACAAGGATGGATCCTGTATACTTCATGTGCATGTTCACAATTGGCATACTGTGAAGGGGCACTGTAATATGAATTAAGGTCAGCATATGAATCACCGTGACAGTATGTGCACAGCTGGACTCTTAAAAACAGATGCAAAGGCTCATGTCTTCTTACCACTATACTCACAGATAACTGAATCTACTAGTTCATAATTTTCAAAATAGCCATCAAAATAGCAAAATAAACAACAAAGTGTCTTTCTTTGCCTGATACTGGCCTCTGTGAATATGTTTTTTTAACTAAATAGTAAATAGGTACCATTCTCAGATTATTCAATTTCATATCTATATATAGAAAAAATCCTCCTCCATGTGCATCATCCTTCCCATGGGGTATAGAAGAACCTGAGCTGCTAAAAATTCTTTCAGATTTTCCAGGCAATTGATGGTTTCTTTGCATATATCTCAGCAGCTACCCTACCATCCTGAGTCCCTGGCAGGAGGAGCACAGAGGCCATGGGAAGTAGACCCATGTGATCTAGAGCAATTAACAAGGTCCTTGTCCCCTGCATGGAAAACCCTGGATACTGCTGCTGTTTTGTTGCAGACTATTGGCAGGGCAGCAAAGGCGCCGCCAAGACCCTCAGCAGCCCTTTGCTCTGGCTGCCTCCTTCCCTGGGAGCGGTGTGGCAGTGTGAGCCAGCCCACCCTGACCTCATCTATGCTGGGGCAGGGAAAGGGCAGGGACAGGCAGAAGACAGGGTGATGGCTCACCTCTGGTCTTCCATCAGGCAAAATGGAGCTGCCAAACTGAAGACCATCAGGCAGTTTAAATTAACCTCCATCTCTGAAGGGCAGCCTTTCCTTCTTCCTGCACAATGAGCACTGTTAATATGCCAGCTATATTCGAGACTTATTCAAAGCCTAGTCCTGTACAGACTAAACACATTGAGTATCTGGTAATATTTTTTATTTAAAAACATGTCATTTGTGTTAATATCACTTTCTTCTGACTGGAATTAGTTTACACTACACTACCCTACTTCATTGACCTAGAGCACAGTAAATTGTGAAATTAATGACATGTTGAAATAAATTACTTTCTTCTCTTTATTAAGTATGTTGAATTTAGGAACAAAAAACACAGATGCACAACACAAACTGTGGAGTATAGTATTCTTAACAGTAATAGATAAAATAATTGAACAAAAACATGCCTATTCTACTCTCTCTGGTGACCAGTGATAGGACTGGTCAGCATTCTCGTGGCAAAACTGGCTGCTTGTGGCTTGGATGGGCACACACTTTGCTGGGTAAAAAACTGTCTGGATGGCCGGGCCCAAAGAGTTGTGGTGAACGGAGTTAAACCCAGTTGGCGGCTTGTCACGAGTGGTGTCCCCCAGGGCTCGGTTTTGGGGCCACTCCTGTTTAACAACTTTATTGATGATCTGGACGAGGGGATCGAGTGCACCCTCAGTCAGTTTGCAGCTGATACCCAGTTGGGTGGGAGTGTTGATCTGCTCGAGGGTAGGGAGGCTCTGCAGAGAGACCTGGACAGGATGGAGTCATGGGCTGAGGCCAACTGTAGGAGTTCTGTATGAGCCAGCAGTGTGCCCAGGTGGCCAAGAAGGCCAATGGCATCCTGGCTTGTGTCAGCAATAGCGTGGCCAGCAGGGACAGGGAAGGGATCTGACCCTGTACTCGGCACTGGTGAGGCCGCCCCTCGATTCCTGTGTTCAGTTTTGGGCCCCTCACTACAAAAAGGACATTGAATGACTCGAGCGTGTCCAGAGAAGGGCAACGGAGCTGGTGCAGGGTCTGAAGCACAGGTCGTACGAGGAGCGCCTGAGGGAACTGGGGGGGTTTAGTCTGGAGAAGAGGAGGCTGAGGGGAGACCTCATCGTCCTCTACAGCTACCTGAAAGGAGGGTGCAGAGAGCTGGGGATGAGCCTCTTTAACCAAGTAACAAGTGATAGGACAAGAGGGAATGGCCTCAAGTTGCACCAGGGAAAGTTTAGACTGGTTATTAGGGAGCATTTCTTTCCAGAACGGGTTGTCAGGTGTTGGAATGGGCTGTCCAGGGCAGTGGTGGGGTCCCCATCCCTGGAGGTGTTTAAGAGTCGGGCTGACATAATGCTGAGGGATATGGCATAGTTGAGAACGGTCAGTTTTAGGTTAATGCTTGGACTAGATGATCTTCAAGGTCTTTTCCAACCTTGATGATTCTGTGATTTTGTGATTCTATGTGACGAGAAAATGGAATGAAGCTGCATCACTGGAAGTTCAGATGGGACATTAGGAAAAGGTTCTCCACTGAGAGGGTGGTCGGTCACTGGAACAGACTCCCCAGGGTAGTGGTCATGGTGCCAAGCCTGTCAGAGTTCAAGAAGCTTCCAGACAATGCTATTTGTCATATGGATTAGTTTTAGGTAGTCATGCAAGAAGCAGAGAGTTGGACTCAAAGACCCTTAGGGGTCCCTTCCAACTTGAGATGTTCTATGATTCCATGATTCTAATTCTAATTGGAAAGGGACTTAAATGTTCAAAAAATGGAAAACAGCACAGTAATGATTACATGGAAATATCGATTTTCATACTATTTTTGCAGAATCTCACCACTTAATAAAGCTCCAGAAGGATACTGTGTACCACAAATTTTAATTTATGCAGCATGTAATTCAACTGTAATTTGAGACAGCCTTACTTCCTAGAGGATTAGAGCCCTGTATTATTTTAATGTTGCTCCAAAAAGACATTCATTAAACAGTATATAGGTAAGTTCAAAGCTGGTTGAATTTCAGGCCAAGAAAGCTTTCCAGCTATCTTTTAAAATGTCTTTTGTAGACATTTATCAAATTCCGCAGGTCTGCTTGCTGAAACTGATAAGTCTTATTTACATTTGAGGAATTTTAACCCAGCCTGTTCGGTGACTCAGATGAGCAGTGTTTAGATCAGTTGCACAGCTCTCCAACCTTCGCAGAACTTTTTCCTTTGCAAGCTCTCACTACTTCTGCCAGAATTAGTCTCTGTATCCATTTTCTATGAGCCATGTTTGTGTTAAAGAAACACAAGCCAGAATCTTGTCAGCTGAACTTGCTACTTGCTGTCTAAGCACTGCTACTGCTGCAGCCACTGAGCAGAATATTTTGATTCCAAGGATAAGATTTATAGCATCTCAAGTTAGTAAATAATGAAAAAGTCATAGTATATACAAATCACACTTGCAAGGTTTAAATTCTGTAACAGTTTTACTTTTTTTTTTTTTCTTCAAAGGTTTCAACAGAAAAAAACTCTATCTGAAAGGTGTAAAGATATCTCCAGCTTTTGCTGCAGTATTTGAGAAACATACATTACAGTAAAAAATCACAGCCTAAAATAGAAATCCTTAATCAGCGATTACTGTGAAGCAATGTAAATATGATGTATTTACAGATGAAAGGAGGTCACATAACTCAGCTAAAATACTCCATTTTCAGAAAATCACAATTCTTGTTTAGTTTGTAGTATTAAAAAAACCCTGTAAATTTACAGTCAGATTATAGGCAGCTAGGGTACACTGCCTTCTCCAGTAAAATATGTACTTCCATATAAATCAAGTTTATAGTTTGCACTGTGCTGTAAATGTGTTAAGTCTGTTCCTTTTAAAAGTGTATTAACAATTTTCAAAAGAAGATAGAAGATGCCATTTATAAAGCACATGCCTCTGAAATACTCCTGAGGGCAAATGATACAAGGAAAGGGCCAGCAGGAGGTAACACTTTCATCACTCTCTCTGACACAAGGCACCAGGACAGAATTTTGAGATCAGTTCATAGGATAAAGGACGTACTGCATGAGAGAATTAAGAGATGGAAAACAGCTTACAGGAAAGCAAGGTTTGCTCAGTGTATTTCATATTAACTCATAGCCCTAAATTCTGCAGTGAATTTCAGGATTAGACATGTCAGGATCTCAGACCACCCAATTTATGCTGGCGTTGAATAAAATCAGAAACCTCTCCTTAAGATATGGTTTGCTTCAAAGCTGAGCCCTGGTTCACCTAAGAGAATGCTGAACTTCTGTTAACCTTTCAGTGAAATTAAGTCAGGCAAGTGGTTCCTATAAAAAATGGAAACTAGAGTTTCACACCATACACCTGCACTAATCTTTCACTCCAAAGCCAGTAAAATGTTAACTATTTGCACTTACCCTGGTCTGAATGAGAAAATTGAGATGTTCCTTCACAAAAGAGGTGAACAATGTGAAACAACCATCCCTAGGAAACAATAAGTATTTAGGAATCTAATTTCACCTATTCAATTGCTAAAAGTGTTGTGGGTTTTGTTGTGGTTGCTTTTGTTGTTGTTGTTGTTTTTTGGTTTGGTTTGGTTTGGTTTGGTTTGGTTTGGGTTTTTTTTAAATCAAGACAGATATTTCATGACCAAAACCCAAAGCTTTTCTCTCAAAATTTATGTTTAATAATTTCCACTTTATTCAGCAGGGTCTTTTGGGGCTCATAAATTTAAAGGGGTTCTTAAAATTAAAAAAAAAAAGAAACATGAGGAACTCTGAAATTATTCCTTTCCTACAACCTGATTATCTGTTTACAGTAAAAATACTTAAAAATACAAAACCATCTTGAAAAGCCCACATTCCTAATACACTGGAAAATACGCAGTCAAATTTGCAAGACACTAAGCTTTTCTTTGTAGACGTAAAAGCTGTAGTAATTCCAAACTACATTTCTCAAACAGCAGGTATCGAAAAAAGGAAAAAGAAATTGTTTTGCAACTGTCAGAGAACAAATAATGCCACTAATTCTTCTGCTGATATGTTTCCTAAACCAACTAAGTGAAAACCATCACATATTTTGAGTGGTTTTATAGCTACAAACAGGAAGACAAAATACAGAGTATAAAATTAGAGGTGATTCATTAAATATTAATTGCCATAGCTAAAGCAATCACTACAAGTTCAGTTCTATTAAAAAAAAATAAAAAAGAACAAACATGTTTTTCTGATTTACTTACAAAAGCCTGGAATATTATTTTGTAAGATAAAAGTCCTAAAAAAAAATGAGCTATCTATAGAAGCTTATATTACTTTTGATGAAGTCTTCAGAGACATAGTCACCAGTTTTAATTTGGAAATCTAAACCTCCAAATGCCAGCTTTAACCCATATCAGATCTTAAATCTTGCTTTTTGGCCCAGTGTTTCTTTATGTGCCAAATAAAATGTTACTGCAAGTGTAACTGAATTCTTTTTATTGTATGTCTAAATTAGAAGCTCAAAAGAATTATGAGACACAAATTTCAGAGGCATTGTTAATACAGAAAAAGCTCAAAATACAACATAGGAGGAAACCAAACGCCTTTCTGATGATGGGTTTCACAGAAGTGGCATGAGAACAATGAAGTGGAAAGCCAGGTAGGCAGGAACTAAAAATAATTTACATGACAAATTTGGGAATTTACTAGTTGGAAATGACAGAGGAGGAAAAAGGACTAAAATGATGAACTGATGACACATTAACTGTACACTACCACCATTACGAGGCTGTGAAAGGACAACTGCTATCCTAACAAATAGGGAACAGGAGAGGTACTGCTAAAAAAAGAGAGGTAAGTATAAATAGTAGAGCTCAACACCACTGCAAGACAGTTAAAATTCAGATCACAACTTTTCTAGCCACTATTTGATGGGGAAAGGAGTAATGACAAGTGTACTGTAAGTACACTATCTGAAGTAATGCTGGAAAAATAACTTTTTTTCTTTAGTGTGGCAAAATAAAGGCTAAGAAGGAATATGAGTATATTCATAATTTCAGCAGGGATAAACACTGGAAGGAGGAAAAGTGCAAAATAATAAATGGTTACAAATAAATTAAGGCTTAAAAAAAATCAGATTTCCAGTACAAAAAAAAAAAAGAAATTTTGACAATACCCATGACAGGAGGAAGGCAGGGAAAAAAAAATTTCACAAACTGAGTTTATAGACAGAATATAATGTAGTTGACTGTTATGGTCTATGATTGAAGTTCAGGTGCTTAATTTGAAAATTTAATTAGACAAATAAAAGTTGTGAAGGGGGAAAAGAGAGAGCAAAAGGATTTGAGCAACAGAACAGTTGCAGAGCTGATCAAAAGACAGATGGGACCTACAGTGTTTAAGGCTATTAATTTTTCATTTATAAGGAAACATGTAATACATACAGTTAGGATGAAACAGCTTATTGCCAACAAATGCTTCATTCTGCAAACTCAGAGTTTACCATTACTGATAGGCAGCAATTGTCTTTGACTAGTTGATAGGGGTATAATTATTCTCCATCTTTCACCTCTTATTACAAACCTTTGAAAAACAAAGTTCCTTAAAACTAATGACATATACTACTAAGCATTTAGTCAGAATGTTCAAGTCCCTTGCATACTGCATCTATAAAATGTTCCGCACCTTCATATTCATGCTATATGTACACCTAATAACACAGAACACAAACGTGCACTTTAAACATGTTTACTCAATTTTCATGATTCTGAACATTAAGGATATATAACTAAGAATGGTTTTGCCTGTACAGTATATGAAAAGCATGGGTTCAAAATACAAGTAAACATTTCACCACTCCTTTGAACTAAAGATTCAATAAGTATACCATTTATGTGGTCATAGTGATTCCTATTTTCATTCAAAATTCAAATTGCAGTCTTTATATAAAACTGAAAATCAAAAGCACATTCCCTATACTGAGATGCAAATGAACATGTATGCAAGCTTTCTTACAAGTACAGCACATCCACTCTGCTGCAGTCACTCTTGCAGCTAGAACAAAATTTGGTCAGACTACCATCCAAAAATGTGCATTTAAGCCTGTCAAGCCTCAGAATTGTATGTAAGCTTCACAAAGCTGGGATCGTGATACAACCGAAATACAAAACAAAGCCTTCGTAGTGGACAAGTAAGGGAAAGACAACTACTGCTTCACTAGGAAAGATTCATTGCACATATCTGTACACAGAGACCTTCCAAGATACTGGCAGAATTTAAAAAGAGTACATACTGTTCTAGCTGGATAGGTTAGAAAAGAGTTCTGGTTACTGATTTACCAGCAGTACCTCACGGTGCTATCAAATGTCATCTGTGAAATCATAATTGCAAACTATGGAAAGTATCCTGCAGAAGGACAATGTGGTTTTCATTGAGATAGCAGCCTGCCTTTTGCATACAGGAATACAAAGGGCACTTTGTGTTACCGCAGTTTAAATGAATCGATATGTTTATACATGATTCAGGCATGGCAATATCTAAAATATGAGCTACTCACATTCACAAATGCAGCCCCACAAGTAAAGTAATACTTGTGGGGATGCAAGTCATATTTTTGTAACATCATAATAAGCAATACAGAGAGAGGGAAAAGCAATTTAACCATGCACAGTTTGCTCCTGATTTCTACAGTTTAAGATTACTGGATGTAACTATACCTTTTTACTCCTTTTGAGCATCTCTTTCTGTGCTATATTACAATGAGTCCTAAGCTATATGTCATGGCAACACAGTCCATCGCTCTATATCAACTATGATGTCCCATATTCAACGTTATTCAGCGGCTGGAGTATCAGGTGGAAGAAATGAAACAAAAGGACATGAAAGTGCTAGTTTAAAACTATACCGCAGTGGTATAGCATTGCCACAAAAGACAACTTCGTAACTTTCTAAAACTTTTGTGTCCTACTAAAATGCAACAACCTTCTAATTGTACACAGTTTAGAGAAGGAGGACCTGACTGTTAGGTCAGTGATGGCTAAATCCAATACAGTTCAATTCAGTATTACCCCCCCTCTTTTGCACTCCTATCTTTCTGAAAATGTGGCATTTTCAGAATCACAGACCCTACTTCCCCAAAGTACTAACATCAAGCAGCGCCACATCAATCATCCTAAGCACACGTTTCAAGTTCTCTTCAGCTGGCAGTTCAGATCGAGCTTGTACAAGACTCATTTCCACATCCATAAAGTAATGAGCATGGTCTTTAAAACACAAGTATATGTCTGCCACATAATATGCAAAATAAATCAGTGTCTCAATGCATGCTGGTATTCTTGTGCTGCATTTAAAATACTTCTAAGTGGTTTTCTTACCGGATCAACTACAAAAGCCGATACAAAGGCAGTGCCCTGCAGGCACTAATGTCCGTGCCCGGCACACCCTGCCCATGGCCCAGGACCTCACTCCGGCCCGCCAGCCCGCAGCTCCCCCAGCCGCCCTGCCAGCCGCGGGCCCTGCAGAGCCAGGCCCACCC
>NW_020799092.1:64716850-64724250 GCF_003259725.1 Athene cunicularia
CGCCTCTCCCGGCCCCAGGGAGGTGCCCGATGCCCAGGGCCGAGGCTGCCCCGGCGCCCCCCGCCTGCCCTTCCCCTGGCTGGGGGTGGCACTTGGCTGCCAGGCCCTGCCCAGCTGGGGCTCCTGGGGAACCCCAACACCCCAACCCCGGGGAGCCGCAGGCCCTTACTGCGCCCTGACCTACACAATGCAGAGGATGGGTATTACTTAAGCACATGCAAGGAATACATCCTAATAAACTCTGCACCTTAGGATACAATTTCATTGCCATCTCTATCATAAAGAAATAAGCTATATATTTGCCAAGACTTTTGAAAACAGAAAAACAGATAGACTTTACAGAGTAGCAATTAGAGATGGATGATTTTCAAAAATACCCAAGACTGACAACAGCAGCAACTGTGTGTCCTAAATGCTTCCAATAACCAAATGTCTACATAAAAATGGATTTAAAACCTGACTTTTAATCCTACTATTTCCCAGTTTTCTTCCATTGGACAAAGGTTTGCCACTGACCTCCTTCAAAACTGTCAGAAATCATTCTGCTGGGGAAAAAGACATGCTTCTTTGAATGCCTTCTCTACCTCAAATGAAGAGGAATTCATGTATTTTTATAACATGAAAAAAAATCAATAAAAATTCTCCCTTAAACCTTTACCTTTCTGTAGGAAGCAAAGCAGCAAAAGAAAGACATTAGTCACAATGTCGAATGCATTGTTACAAACTGTGTTCACAAGACATATATCAAGTCTTGGATAACCTCAGTAGGTGGTCATGAGCTTCATGGATGCTACTCCTAAACAGCCACATGCGTGGACTCTGTATTTAAAAACTTTGAAATATCACTGAATAGTAATCATTTGCAAGTTCTAAAACCACTAGTGGTCTGTCGACCTGGGATATTTTTGAAAAGCAGAAGAGCACTCAGGGCAGTACCAAATCCCATTTTGACGTTGCAGTGATGTGGAGTAAGGGCCGCCCAGGGTGTAGGCATGATGGCAGAGGCAGGGGGTATAAATACAAATCATAGACAGTTACTGGTTATTGAAGGAATGTAGCCCTTGGGAGTTCAGTGGAGCCAGCATAACAAGGAACATAAGGAACATACATCTCACATAAGTAAAATGTCTTGGTATGAAGCGCAAACTCAAAGGTAGCAACAAGCAGGTGTAAAAACATGGCTGCAGTCCCCTCAAGGGCAGGAGTCAAGGAAGAACGGTGAGGGAGAAGAATCGTCCCAGCACTGTCTCCCCAATTAGGGATACCACACCTCACCACTGATCCTTGGTGTCCTCAGCAGGTCCTCTCTCCTCTCGGGCAGGGAGCGAACACTGCTTTTTGATTTGCCGTTCACCACATTCTGCAACTGCAACCCAGCAATCATACATAAAGTACTATCTTTATGATTTAATTGGGTTAAATATGTTAGAATTTCAAAGAGTTCTGCATGTGTGTGAGCGCTTTCTGCTCCAGCCTTCCCACATGACAAGATGATTGATATCGCAGCAACCACTCAGAATTAATGCAGACATAATAGATGAGTTCAGCATGAAAATCCAGGAAAGCTGTAGAATCTCCATCATCCGAGGTCTTAAAGCAGAGCAATGGTTTAGGTGTACTCAGTTCTGCTGTAGGCTTTTGACTTATTTTTTTATGAATCTATAAAAAAAGAAATGTTACTTTTTAAAAAGATACTAATAATTTATAATGGAAAAGGAGACTTTGCAATGAACTGCAGATGAAAAATGGTGGAATACCTTAGTGCTGTCTAGCGGTAAGTAGTTTCTGTTATTACATTTAACATAATCAAAAATGAGATCTATTTTTAAATCGAACATGCCAGTATGAAACAATTATTCAAGCTATAACACTCAATTGGATCAGACATCAGCAAAAACTTCACCTTAAAAAGTTAAATAGCTCAGATGTCCCATGAGTCAAAAGGTCACTGGCCATCATCAATAGAGCTAGATCCAACAGAACAAAATTTAGAAAGCATTAGAAGGTGACTGGGGGCAAACGTTATTACTTCTTACATAATTCTTAGACAGTATAAAATATATAAATAGCACTGAAAATAAAAAACTGGCTATTTCTGAGACAAGATATGCAGTAAATTAACTAGTTAAACAACTGGCCCTGCAAATTGCTCCATAAAAGTCATTTGCTCAGTTTGGCTGCACATGGAGTTAGAAAGCTAACAGAGCAGTCCGTGGCACTCGGAACTAGAGTTTAGAATACTCATAGTGCACGGTACTAAAATTTGCCTTAGAAAATAGCAAAACTGGATCTCACTATTAACTCTATCTTTCAGTCTGTTTACCAAACCGCTGTTTCATACAGAAAATATTATTAGTAAGTTTGTTCTAGAAAAAAAGAATTAGATAATTAATTAGGATTAAAAATACATTTGTGAGAAAAGACAGAAAATACTGCCCTGTATATTTAAAAATCATCAACATTAAATGTACAACACAGCTGCAACAAATCCTTATACTGAAAAACACCTACATATTTTAGTATTTTTTTTAGGAAAAAACCCAAACAACAATTATCTTAGGAACAACATAATTAGAAAGCTGATTGGAAAAGGCTCAGTTTGCATAACTTACCAATGCCTTCATATTTGGTTTTCATAAATGTAAGCTCTTTGAGGCCAACCCCACAAATGCACAGAATTATGCTCTTTCCTATTCACAAAACTTGAGAAACATGTCATGCAAGTTAAGAGTTTCCTCAGTTTAATACATCAGATTTAGAAAATTTTTGCAACCTACATGTTACTATGGCAACTTTTTGTTTTTTCAAAATGTAAATTAACAGTGAGGCTTCATTACAAACTCTTTATTCCCTTTGTGTTTGTACATAATCTCTTCTCATATATGGATTCAGGATAGCTGTTTTTACTTTAAATGACTACAGTTTATATTAAAAAATGAAGCTACATTGAGAAGTCAGGAATAAATCACAGTTAGTAAGCACATTTCTGCTTAACCTTGACCACTTTTAAACCATAACATAAATAAGTGCAGGAGAAAGTAATCAAACAAATGAGTGGTTCTATGGCACAGGTTTTCCTGTTTGCTTTTTCTAAACTATTAGAAAATGAAAATATGCTGCAAATTGCAGTCCTTTTCTTGCTCTTTTTATTGCTAATTCCAGTGAAATTTTACTGGATTATTTTCTTTTTTTCTAAAAAAAAAAATAAATAATAATCTGGAAATAAAATATGATTGCTCTGTTTTCTTAGGCAGAAAATTGTGTTTTGACATGCCACTCTAGTACTGGACAGCTTTACTGAATTCAAGAACCTGCCTGACTAAAAATGCACAGGTGTCTGCAGTTCCTGTTACAGTTAACAGGAATTACATAAGCCTAGAGATAGGTCTGACATCTTCAGCATCCTTTCAGAAAGTCATAGCATTAGAAAGGATCTTAGAGACAAGCTGCTCCTTTTAATTTGACTTCCATCATTTGTCTGCTAAAAAAGGGATGCTTGCAAATCTCATCTTGTGAACTGAAAATCATTTTCAAACTACTCATTAAAATACCTGTAACAAATAGAGACTTTATATTAATTTTACACCATAATACAAATTACTAAACATACATAATATTGATGAAATGGGTTTAATATTAAGACTTATTATTAATCTAATTTATTTTAGCTCTATGATAGAGCTCACAAAACTGAAGCAGAGAACTTAAAAGGGTAACACTACAATAAAATGAAAGTACACAAGCTTAGCTACATATAGACTTGGTCTCCCCAGCATGGGCATCTAAGCAACCTGGGCTAGTGGAAGGCATCTCTGCCCATGGCAGGGGTTTTGGAACTAGATGATCTTTAAAGTCCCTTCCAAACCAAGCTATGCTATGATTTTGTGATTCTATGATCTGTACCGGCTTCCTAAGGGACCAGTTGCCTGCAAGTTTTCAACTGAGTCATCTAGTGAAAAATTCCCATCTAACAAAGAGGAAGTAATTACAAAAAGGGCACAAATTCCTTGTTCATCTTAGTTCTCTGTCAGTACTAGAAAATAAAATTTTCAGACTGTATTCTCACAAAACTAAATCCGAATACTGGTAATTCATTAGCTAATACACAACGCCCTAAGGCCCAATGAGATAGATCATATGGCCAGCCATATTCTAACCTAAAAATCAGACTGGAAGAATCTTATAATGGGTAGGGGGGTAGAGGGACAGTCAAAGCTATACAAGCATACAGGCAAAGCTAATATGGAATTTATTTCTGAGAGCCTAGAAACTAGCAAAGAAAAGCACAGTGTTCAGAATCATAACAGATCCCTTGACCATCTCCTTATTTGCCATTTTCCCACACATGCATGCAGAATAAAGCTGCATTTGCAAGCAAGACAGAAGGCAGAAGGAGCGTGCTGGAAGTGGACAAGGACCACTGAAGAAATTAGGCAATTCTAGCTGGAGAGAATCATTACGTCTGTGAAGACACACTGAGGAGAAATGATAGTTCATAACTTCTGTTATTTTAACTACTTGCTCATGTATAATTTAACAATCTTTTTCTTGTACTTCTTCTGTGAACTGCGAATGTCTCTAGATTTGTTAAGTGACTGCAAGGGTACGGTTCTGGCTCTAGGTAAGGCCTCAGTGCATAATTAAACAGAAGCACATACTACTAACGCTAATAATTCACTGCATTAGAGTATGCAGTTACACAACAGACATAGTTTTTAGCATCTGTGGAACAAGGAAAATAACCTGATTTTACCAGTAGCAAGACAGTGTCACTGGGAGCTGGAGTGCCCGAGTATGAGACAAGGAACTGTAATATGAAGCAGAACCTGCCCAGTGAAATACATGCTTTAATCAATTGATTTGAAAAGAGTTTTGCAGGACTTATCTTTCAAAGTCATTTACCTCACACATCTTACTGATAGGAAAGGACGCTATCCCAAGTCAATAAACCAAGGCTAAAATATACCAAAGTAGAACATCACGCTGCCCAACACAGCTAAAACTGGGGCCCCGGTGAAAACAGTAAGAAGTTCTCTATCAACTCGAATGGAAACAAGATTTCATTCCTAACAGCAAATAGTAAACTCATTTTCTCTAATCACATTCCTCCCTTTGAATTCCATACCTTACAGATTACTTTCTGAAGGCTGTTACCAGAGACAGTTTACTTAAAAGTGAAAAGCTGTATGTGGCTTGTGGAATGCTTTTGGGCTCAGAAAAAAGGAAAAAACTTCATCTAATTTATACACCAATCTTACAATGCATTTTTAATAAATAATTAACAAGTCATGTATATATATCACAACAAATGGATATTTGTCTAGTTATGAATTAATCAGTACAACAATAAACCTGTTGGACCTTGACATGAAATTAGTAAGTGGACATGGCCAAGGAAATGCTCAACCCATATGTTTTATCACACAATAACTTACTGCAGGCAATGGGAGCTCTTGGGTCTTCAGCCCACTTGAAAATCATGCCCCTTATTACCTAAATAACAGGTAAAATACATTTTTAATGTTGTTCCAGTCTTTAGGGAAGACCTAAAAATTCTTGTAATATTAAAATATAAAATGTTTTACTAAAATGCCAATTAAAATAATGTAAAGGTGAAAAGATTCGATAAGATGGGGCTGTTACTATATACTACAAAAAACCCACAACACACAGCAAAGGGATTTTTATCTTTAAAGGCTTGACTCTAAGACACATTAGCATCCATTATAATTCTATAAAATAAGTTAAGGCAGCATCTGGTACAATCTATATAGTTTTATAGCCAAGCACACAAAAATGCTTACAACAGTTACGAGATCTTCTCACAATAAATGAAGCTGAAGACTACTTCATCTGCCAGCATGTATTTAGAAAAATAAAGGCAAAAGCTAGAACAAAAGAGGAACCCAGAAGCACATCCATTTTTTAATGACTAATAATACTTTTAAAGTATTAACAGATAGTGGGAACTGCTGATGCCCAGGAAAAGGGAGCATCTCACAATTATTTTAGTTTAATCTCAATTAGTTCATAGCCATAAGCAAGGTGATACTTAAGCAATGACCATTTCAAACAACTGCTTGATCCTCTTGAGGCTACAACTATTCCCAGATCCACAATGCACATCTCCAAAACATGTACAACTTCGAATAATGGAGCAGTGGTTTGGTTATTTCCTCCTTAAAGCCATAAATTTGTATTGAATGAATCATGCAGAAAACCATGTAATTTAATACAATAAAAACTGTAGCAAAGTACAAAATATATCATATAACATCATTGCCATGATTAATTAGCAGTCACCACAGAACGACATAAAATGTGAGTACTTTTTGACAAACCAGTGTAAAGGGATAAAGAAATTTTAACGTGCAGTACAGCAGCTTCTAAAAACTTTATTTCTAGTCTTGAAAGAAATGTTAGTGCTACTCAAGAAAAAAAATAACTAGTTCCCAGCTCTTCTACACTTCTGAGTAAAACAACCTGGTAGTGCATAACTGTTCCAGAGGCATGAACAAATTCCAGACCGGACTTGTTCTGAGCACACGTTGTGGAGTATGACCATATTGGGTGTACGTAGCAAGGTTTTGGTAGCTGGGGAGCTACCAGGGGTGGCTTCTGTGAAAAGCTGCCAGAAGCTTGCCCTGTGTCCGACAGAGCCAATGCCAGTCGGCTCCAAGACTGACCCGCTGCTGGCCAAGGCTGTGCCCATCAGCAGTGGTGGTAGTGCCTCCGGGATAACACATTTAAGAAGGGGGAAAAAACTTCTGTGCAACAGCAACTAGGAGAGAGGAGTGAAAATATGTGAGAGAAACAGCTCTGCAGACACCCAGGTCAATGAAGCAGGAGGGGGAAGAGGAGCTCCAGGTGCCAGAGCAGATTCCCCTGCAGCCCGTGGGCAGCCCATGGTGAGGCAGCTGTGCCCTGTGCCCAGGGAGGGTAACAGTGGAGCAGATCTCCACCTGCAGCCTGGGGAGGACCCCACACCAGTGCAGGGGGATGTGCCCAAAGGATGCTGTGACCCTAGGGAGAGCCCACACGGGAGCAGGCTCCTGGCAGGAGCTGTGGAACCACGGAACCATGCTGGAGCAGGTTTGCTGGCAGGACTTGTGACCCTGTGGGGGACCCACTCTGGAGCAGTCTGCTCCTGAAGGGCTGCACCCAGTGGAAAGGACCCACGCTGGAGCAGTTTGTGAAGAGGTGTAGCCTGTGGGAAGTACTCACATTGGAGAAGTTCATGGAGGATTGTCTCTGGTGGGAAGGATCCCACGCTGGATCAAGGGAAGAGTGTGAGGAGGAAGGAGTGGCAGAGACCACTTGTAATGAACTGATCATAACCCCCACTCCCCATCCCCCTGTGCAGCTTGGAGTGGAGAAGGTAGAGAAATCAGGAGTAAAGT
>NW_020799092.1:64724300-64732704 GCF_003259725.1 Athene cunicularia
GGGGGGGGGGGGGGGGGGGGGGGGGGGGGGGGGGGGGGGGAGGGGGAAGGTGTTTTAAGATTTGGGTTTGTTTCTCAGGACCCTACCCTGATTTTGACTGGCAATAAATTAAGCTAATTTCCCTGAGTTGAGTCTGTTTTGCCCATGATAGTAAATGGTCAGTGGATCTCTCCCTGTCCTTATCTCGCCTCACAAGCCTTTCTCATCACAACTTGCTAATTTTGCTTTTGCTACTGGATTTGAAGCTATGCAGACATCATAGAAACTGGGCAGTATTTCATGAAGGTACACACCATTACAGACAACAACGAATGCAAAGTTCTTAACCACCTGTAGCACCAAACATGCACAGGTTGACAGAGAACCTCTCTGAAGCCATTTTCAGCTCACCCTGTTTTGGAGTTTGTTCTTCCCCTACCAGAGGTCAGAGAAGCCATAGAGCCAACTGGAGATAAGCCCTCCAGGTGCTGGGGTAATAAGTGCAGATTGTCAGAGCTCAATAACCTTCACACAAATCCTCAATCCATAAGAAATACCAGAAAGTGAATACTAATATTCTAATTTAACTGTTCTTTGTATATGAAGAAGAGTGAACAGAGCAAGGCCCTGCTTCAGGATGCCTTCAAGTGCTAAAAAGCTCGCAATATAAATAGTACTTAAAAGAGTGATCTTTAACTACGTTGATCATGAGATTTTTATGTTGTTCTTTTTGTTGTTGTTGTTGTTTTTGTTTTTTTTTTTTTTTAAATTAAATCTGCAAGTCAAAAAGTGGCACGATTTAGCTAATAAACAAACTGGTTGTTTTCTTGAGGTTATATTTGTTCCCTGAATACTTTCAGATCCTAGTGTATCTTCTCATGAGACTATTCACTTCAGCAGTCAACAGAAAACCTAAACTCAGATGTTTAAATATCTTTCATCTTTCTAGGAAAGTTTCAGGTAAGTGCACATTTTGGAGAATAAGGCTTGAAGGGACTTCAAGAAGTGATGTAGTCCACCTGTGTGCTTCAGCTTGATGATACTATTCCCAACAGATAATATTTCAACCTGAAAATAGAATCTCTTCTGTTTCACAACTTCCCAATAAAATGTCTTCCAAAGCTTAAGTGTTCTTGCCATTGGCAATTCTACCCCGATGCATAGCACAAATTTGCCTTGCTACAATTTTTCCTAATGTCTAACCCAGATCCCCCTCAAATCAGTTTGCACTCATTGCTTCTTATAATCTTCCCACTTTACAGAAAGAACAGTTTGTTACTCTTAAGGTGGAATTTTACTGAAATTTTTACTGGAAACTCTTATCATACTAGCAATCTCTTCTCTAAACTCAGTAACTCCAGTTTCTTCAGTACTTCTTTCTAGGTTCTTCTAAAGTTGCAGTTATTCCTTTTGTTCTCTTGTGGATCCACTTGATTTGACCTACATCTTTCCTCATGTGTGACTGCAATTAAACACCTATATTTTGGAATACCATATAGCTTTGTGGTACATTAGAAAGAAGCTGAGATCCAAAATACACTGCATCTATTATAAATACAATTTTTCACCTGAGAAATTAACACAATCTTCAACTTTCCTCCATATGGTCAAAACTAATAAATCACTCACATGGAAACACACATTAGTAGAGCATCTGCTTTTAGAAAATATTTCAATAGGTATTGATCCATTACATTTTTTTTTCTGGTTATTTATATGTTAATTTGCTGTTTGGATATATTTCAAACACATTACTCATTGCTTTTCACAAGACTAACAACAATTAGTAGGAAGATCTATTGTTCTGACTAGCATTTACTTGTGAAATGATGTAGTGCCAAAGGTAAAATGTAATGAATAGGCAGATTCATTATATTGTGTTGAATTTCCAGAACAGTCATAAAAAGCACGTTTAGGCAAATAATCGGATTTTGTTATTAACCAGAACCTCCTATCACTATGGGTTCTAAGTGGCAAGAGGACACAATTTCTAAGCAAAATAAATCTTTGCTAAAATCCAGTTACTGGACAGAATAGATCCGTGTCTTGGACTTGTAAGAACATACGCTACAGTTGGCCAGACATACTTGGCTGAGGTACCAATTCCAACTGGGACATCTAAATACTACCAGAAAACAAATACTGTTGTTCTCATTAGTACAAAAACTTGTGTTGCGCCTTTTCCTCATATGATTATAAAAAGTTATGTTGAAATATATATGAGAAGGGAATAATTTTACCTATATTTTGAGTAGTGACTTGAAGACATTTATGGCTTTTCTTACCAATACTGTATTGAAGTCTTTTTTCAGTACCCCCTTTTAAAATTAATTAAAAAAAAAAAAAATCTCAATTATGTGTCTTGTTTTAATTTCAGCTTTGTATTTGATATGCCTGCTAAGAAACAAGAAAAATAAATATTAGTCAAAAAATCTAAAAAGCATGCATTTTTGTATGATGAGATTCACATCAGTGTATAGTACTGCCTTTAAGAACAGGTGGTGCTGATAAATGCTGAGAAAGGTCAGTAATTTCTCACGTGCTCTTGGGGCATGAAAACAAGCAGTCATAAAAAGGCTACTAAAAAAATCTGTTACTAATTCCTTTTTTCAAGTTGCTCAGTTGGGAAAAGTAGGGGGTTTATACCACCTATGGTGCACTTCCCTGTGAAGACGTATGCATCTTTTACTTTCATCACCCAAACCCAAAGACTGTATCAAAGCTGCCTTCTGTGGGTAAAAAATCTGTCAGACTCCCCCTCTTGGTACATCCCGGCACAGCAGATGCCAGATAGAGAACATCTTTCTCACCTCCCTGAAAAGAAAATTAATAACAGCTTTTGTCTGCATAGCTTCCTTTCACTGCTGTATGTCTCTAACTCTATCTTAAAAAATAACACCTTTGAAAATACCAAAACATTTTAAAATACAAAGCTATTTTATCTCAAAGCAGCACGTTCTCTCATTTTTCTGCAGTCCTGTTACGCTGTGCACTACCAAATAGCCACTGAACTGGGTCATCTTAATTTTATTTATTTGCCATGAAACTATAAAAAAAAAAAGCAAACAAAATCCCCAGATTGGTAACCTTTCACATTTTCTTTCCTTGTGCAGCATTTATTCAAGCGTAGGGCTTTTTAACTGCCAAATCTGTTTCCTGGACGGGAAAACTTCCACTTCAGCATTCTGTGACTCTCTAGTCTGACATGCTGCTCTGATAATCACGTTCATATCTGCCTCTCCACACCCACCCCACCCCCAAAAAATGTATAGAAGACAAACAGGAGAAAAGAGTTATACTACAGTATGTTAAAAGTAGCAAACTCTTCGAAGCCAGGCAAATTTGCAGCTGGGAAACACTGTCCTCAACTCAGTTTTACTATATATAGGGAACAAAGTCAACACATCTGGTACGCAAGGTATCTTACCGTTTTGAGACATAGGTTAAGCATAAAAGGGCAAACTGAAAACAACACTAACATAAACTTTTTCCCCCACATTCTTAAAAGCAACTCTCTCACTTTGTTTCAAATCTTTCCTCTTTTTTTTAGTGTTTAAAAGATAAAAGAAAAATAAATTTTAAAGGAATGAAAGGCTGGCTATATTATCTACCATAATAAGTCACATTCAAATTCTTTCCAAGAAAATTTTGAGGGCCAAAGTCTCCAAAAGTTTTGGAAGATAACAATTTTCCTCAAAAAGTTTCACACAGCAGTAAACATCTGTTTTACCAACTTAAAAAACTATCAGGTTATATCAAAAGAAAGTTCTGAAAAAAAAATATTTCGGGCATACTGACAGTAGACATTTACAAACATTAGCAGAGGAGTAGCAGAGTTGCTTGGGGTTACACAGATAAATAATGTTCCTTATTATTTTCAGTGTCAAAATGTACGCTCTAAAAACACAAAAATATGCAAAAAGCTTTTCCGGTACTTTTAGAGCAGATTAAAATATTTAAATTCATAAAAAGTGACAGAATAAAGATATTAAGTATAAAACTTAACTGAGTTATTATGTGTAATAAATGCATTCTTTTAAAGAAAGTGCTGCAGTTATTTTCTGCTATTGTGACATTAACTCCTCTAAATGTGTTTGACAGAGTAGTGCCAACAAGAGTGTAACCAATAATTGCTAACTTTTGCCTATGGCAGAAAAAAAAAGGGAAGTATGAAAAATGTGCTAAACAGATACCTTTTCATATATGTAAGTATACACTAAATCTGCACAAATGATACTAAAATTCTGGTTTATAGCCATAATCATCTGGTTATAGCAGAAATATTGGAATTCTCTTGTTGCTTAACTGCTGCATCATATCAACAGAAAATCCTATTTTACATGGCTTACTACTGAACAGCTACCCAATAGATTAAGAAAGTGTTTTTGAGATCTGAATATTTCAATATTCTATACTTTTAAGATTCTTGAAACTGAATCCATGTTGCTGTGTAGTCCCTCTCCAAACAGGGCTCACACCACCCTAATCTCATAAACCATTCAAAATATGAAATCACTCTCAATAGATAAGACATTCCAGTCTCTTAATGAGCAATCACAGATAAAGAAAGCCTTCAAGTATATCCAGGGCTGTAACACATCCTGTCTGTGATACACACATACCCTCCCGAAGTTAATCCCTAACTGCACTACTTTCCATGGGCTTCAAAGACACGTTTAGAAACTGTATCCTTTACCTTTTCCCATCACTGCTGTGTCTGAAAGGTTAAAATGTTCTGCTAGGTGAAAAGGGTACTTGTCTGGGGGCAAAGGAGTTCCCACAATTAATATGTGTAACATCAACTCAGTGGTTTTCAGTGCTCTGAATAAATATATTAAACAATAAGAGATTAAAAATTATTTAAAATCAGGCATGAGTAGTGAATGTAATTCTTTATTTTTAATTCTCAGTGGCATATGCGAAAAGTTTTAGGTATTTCAATTTTTAACACCCCTTCACACTGACTGCAGCTGACTAGGGTATGTTAAATTGCTTTGCAGGAAGATCAGACAGGCATGGGGCTGCAATTATATATCACAATACCCTTTTCTGGGTTCACAGCTCTATTCATCTTTTAGAAACACTGAAGGACAGATTGGACATAGGGGAACGGATTAGCCACAGGACGACCTGTATTTCCACATAAAAGCCTAAGTGTGGAAAAATGGCACCCTGTGTCACCCATTCTTCACTTCCTGAAAAAAACATATTCATGAAAATAGACATTTAAACAGCTCTTTCCCACTCATCTCAGAACAAGCATTCATTGTTTCTTAACACTATTTAAATGGCAATAATGAAATGCTACTATTGAACTGCCTTAATTCAAAAATGTATATAAAAATATGTAAGAATTAAGACAGGGCTGCTAAGAGTAAATTCTAAGTTCAAAATAAGAACTAATATGAAAAATTAGCAGTGTGAAATCTCTGTTGACTGTTCAAACACACAACCTCATATTTATGAATGTGACTGAAGGAGGATTTAGTTCTGATAATAAATTTCAGCTCTATGTAATGAAAGTTCTACATATTATAGCCATGCAGTACAACTGAAATTACAAAAATATCTTGTGTTAGCAGGTGATAAGAGTTTAACATAACAGATAACATCTCTAATTCCAAGAGAGTAAAAGGAAAATGAATACAGAAAAGATGTGGTAATTATATAATTTTGAGATGTTTTAAGAAGTGAAGATTATGTCAGTTTTCTATTAAGACCTGCCTCTGGGAAAACAATAAGTAGTAAATATTACAAAACATGCAAAAATGGAAAGAGTGTGCATTAATAAATTACGTCAGACCTGTAATTAATTGTACATGTCATTCTTCTTATATGAATTGTCTTGCATGCAAAAGAGGTGCTTGGTGTATGAGCTTGTACTGTCAAATTGTCTCAGGAGATATGTGCTATCAACTAATCTGATCAAGTCAGGCAAACTGGTGGTTTACTTGTTTGTTCTGTGGGACTACAGGAAAGTATCCTTCTGCACAGGAAATAATCAAATGAAAATTTCCAAGCACTTATTTTAGGAATTCGACCACACAGCTGAGTCACAAACAATGAGCCCATGTAGTTCATTAGGCTCCGATGGGAAATAGATCTTTTTGCCAGGAAATCAACAGTCTGACAAAATTATGGCAATGAGACATGGCATTCCTAACTTTTTATAAAATTTTAATGTAAAGGCCTAACTGGTATCAGAAAATAATTTCAAATCTTCTGAAGGTAAGGTAACAGCCATCTCATATGTATTCTTTTTTATACCTATTTACTTAGAAAACTAATGCGGTAGGCACATGGTTAAATGATCTGCTAGTCTTTTCCTCACACTTCTTTCACTTGATTTCTTACTGAAAATAATAAGAATAAAACCCCACAGGTTTTAAAGTGAAAAGGAAAGGAAACGTAAATCTTGCTTTTGCAAATGTTTACAATATGTAGCTTAAATCTCTCCTTCTCTTAGATGCTTGCATTTGAATATATTATGCTTAATCCAATAATTTTTATTGGATATTTTAAAAGTTCTTCATAAAGAAAAAACTCAGTTATACCATGTAGACTTTCAAGCAATTCCACTAAACTATTCAGTGCCATTACTGAAACTACAGGGAGGAATACATACATGACTGAAGTAATTATACAAAAGGGGTCAAAATGCTGTTGTGGAGATTAGCACCCATCAAGAAAAGGCTGACAACTAGCTCAATACATGCAATCTGTATTTACAGAAAGTATATAGTTCTCACTGTTATACAAAGCAGAAACATTTTGTTCACAAATATAAACAAACTGACACAATTAAGTAACCCAACAAGGCTAAGAGCTTCAGTTTTCTCTCTGCAGTCCATGTTAAGTGTGGCTGTAAATGCTGGAGGAGAAGCAATGTAAAATGTGTTAAAGTTCCTCGGTGTATGGCCATGGTTTCTGGTTTTATATATTAATTTGCAAGCTTTCTACTACTATAGTGCAAGAAGAAATATTTTAAATAAAACAAAATGCTTCTTCCCTTATGGATTATTTACAGTAATACAGGTCTCAAAATCAAGCAGTGAAAGAGTAAAAAAAAAAAAAAAAAAAAAAAAAAAAGCATGATGGCAAATACTGACAAAAAAACCAGCCAGAAATGACTGGCAGTATTTAGTTTTGCAAAATCTCCTCAAAACGAGTCATCTCATTAGACCGAGATGTATAAATACACTAGTCCAAGCATTTTAGAAGAATGTTAAATAAGTGACTATGTGGGAGGCATTGCACACAATGCAATTAAAGCATGGATAGGTTTCTTAAAGGAAAAATCGCTGGCACTGGAGATATCTGGATAACACTTCTTAATTAAAGAAATCTCGCAAATCAGTGTTTATTCGATTCAGAAAAGATCTGTGAAAGTGTACAGCCTCGTGGTTTTTTTTGGACTGACACTAAAATAAAACCAGTAGCGATACTTCAGTAGTTGCAAGATTGTCGCTTTGCCCAGTCTTGGGTGAAACTTTGTCCCAGTCACATAAAAGTTTTTTTCCATGCTTTGCGCTGCCAGCCCTCCAAGCTGAGCTGGGTTGCTTCTTCCAGCAGCTATAATCTCAATTATGCTACAAAAGAATAAATGGGTTCACCAAAACCCCCATACTATTGTGTTACATTTAACACTGCTTAAAGAACAGCACTGGGCTTTCCCACACACCACCAAATATATATACACCTCTCAGAATTCACACTTGAATCTCAGACTACAGTTTGCTTTACAAATAAGCAGTAGAATCACTATTTCAGCATAGGAAAAACAAAACAAACAAACAAACAAGAGTAATTTCTCGAAGAAAGAAAACAAACAAAAACAAACCAAGAAAAGAGCAATATGAGGTTTATTCCCCAATAAACTTCCTCTATCCACTTAATCAAAAATATCTTTTTCCACCCAGCCCACGTAGAGGGAAAAAAAAAAAAGCAAGCCTGAAGCCTGTCCCACAGTCTAAACTGTTTTCTCCAGTAAATTGTAATCACAATTTTATGATCATAAGGAGGAAAAAACAGGACCGTTGAAATCATGCAAAGGCCTCTTCCAGTTTTGGGGCAGCAAGGAGGAGAATGAAGATGCTGAATGCCCAGGATTTACTCTGCCCTGCCCTTTCCATAGAACTTTAGTGCCATCTATTGAAAATGTACCGAATGAGGAAGAGGGAAAGGATGTCTATTGATTTGGTATAAAAATAAGACGTTTACTTGTTAATGTTTTTTTTGGTTTATTAATACTCCCATGATGACTACTGTTCTGTGGTCATCCGATAGCAACAAATATTTGCTATACACTATACATGCCCCGTAAAGAAATGAGGCATTGGCTAAAACATTGACTACAAACATCATACACATTTTTTTATACATACATATATATATATATATATATATATATATATATATATATATA
>NW_020799092.1:64732754-64852616 GCF_003259725.1 Athene cunicularia
AAAAAAAAAAAAAAAAAAAAAAAAAAAGCCAAAAGGAAGGGTTTCCAATTGCTTGGAAGGACAGATTAATAAAAGACCAGTATTTTCACTGGGCAAACATCCCCCTTGTTGTTGATGATGCATGTTAAATTCTTCCCTGTGCTTTCTCTTTTTTTTTCACTGGTAGCACAGAGAAACATTAATAACAACTATCTTTTGAATTTTAAACTTCACACAAGTACCTATAAACCCATTTATTTAATTTACTATATTTGAAGATTACAGCAATGCAATGTTAAAGCAATGTCATAGCTACACTAGAAATATTCCACTGTAAATCTTTCATTCTGAAATGTACACTTTGGTGCGAAATTGGCCATGCTTGGGTGCAGTTCAAGTTCGGTTTTGTTTGTTTATTTGTCTTCTGGGTGAAAGAAAAAAGATGTCAAGTAGCTAAAGAAAATTCACACAATTTGTACTTAAGCAAACACAAAAAAACCCCAAAACCCTGACATGGCAGCTTTTAACTCCACAGATGTGGATCTTAAAAGTGTGTCAAACAAGAGTTTATGTAGTCCAGGATAAGCAATATGTATCTTTCTGTTTGAACATGTTAAATTTGAAGAGAAATCCTGTGAATAATTTTACACATTACTTTCCTTTTTGACTAAAAGCATGTGAAGACCCACTGTCAGTGGGTCAAAATCTCCAAACTGCTTGCTCCTTTTGAGGTGCAAGATGATAGCCCTTCTCCCATTTTAAACTTCTCTTACTTCTTTGAGCTTCTGAATTAGACAAACACTCCTGGGCTTCTCTGGGCTCTGGATCAGAGCCCTTCATAAGCAAGGCATCAGAATGCGGCACTGTGCTTCCCGGCCACAGGGGAGTCACTCTACATGCACACTAGTGTAAGTAGGAGCAAAATCTAGTTCAGTGCTCACAGTGTACAGAGATATTTAGTCTCATAGCAACAAGGGATTCCAGAAGACTTCCCATTTGAGAGGACAGAGGTACCTGGCAACGCCGCTTGCCGCACTAAATAAGGTTCACTGTGTTTTTTGTGTTTTCTAAATAGCTTTGGACCTTTCAAATAGGGTGAGTCCTATCAGAAATATCCCTCTTCAACTTCTTGTCACCTGGAAAAAGATTTGTAAGATATTAAAGATAACTCAAGTTACCAGTGTAGACTTCTCTGGGAGACTTTCCTGAATAAATTCGACTGACAAAAATTCTCCCTTATCTTTCAGACTTTTAAGACTTGCATCCCCAACTAATGGACTAACAACCATCAAGCAACTTTTAAGCTTCTTAGGCCAAGAGCTATTTACAGAAGTATCTCACTGTGAATTTTCAGATTTTTGCCAGAGTTCTGACCCCATACATCTCCAGCAATACAGAGGCAAAAAAGGCTGTGGTCCTGCAGCAGCTCGTGCCAGGGAACCACTCCACGGGAACTCTCCCAGTTGTGTTTTAATGACAAAAGAGGGATGTGCAGCACCTGAAATCTGGTAAAGGATGGTGATGGTGTTGGAAGAAATTTCCAATACAGAAGACAGTTGCAGCTGCAAAAAGTAGTGTGGAAGTGAGGAATGCATTTTCTTGATGATCAAGGAGCAAGAGCAAATATGTATGAGATATAAATTCTTCTGAGTTCTCATAAGAAAGCAGCACAAAACCGAAGTGCATAATTTCCAAATGTGCGTTCTCTTTTGGAAATACAACTCATTTGTTCTTTTTACCAAAACTTCAATCTAGTTCTACAGCATTACTAAACCTGGAACTCTGTGGCAAAGACAGCAGCCTTGGCTCAATTCTAGAGATTTAAAAATATTATCTATACTCTGCATTTAATTATGTGAGAAGATTCTACCAAACTTCAGAAGATTTATTCTTTGCTACTGAGATATTTTAACAATAAAAACATGCTAAAATTCCTGGAAGACAATCATGTTCAGATTGTATTCCATATACCTGTAACTAAGCCCCTAGTATTTTCAGTTGTGTCAAACGCCTTTTGCATAATTATTTTATTCCTGTTAATGCAATAAACCCCGAAATTATGTATGGCCAATGCAGATCTAAATGCAGGAGCACAAGAGATGACGTTAGCCCATTTTCACTAATGAATTTGGAAACTTCTCCTGGCTTTGAATCACAAAAAAAAAAGAGCAGACGATATTTATTATTAGGTTATCTAAACCAAACCTTTGCTAATGCCCACTGGATTTCATTTTTGTTAGTTTTGAGTTACTCAGGCAATAGTCTGTCACCAGTCACTTGAGGTGATTATTCCAGCCCAGTGGTTCTCTCAGCTGGAATGTTTCTCCTGATGCTAAGTTTAACATTTTATTTTGTTGAAATTCACCCAGTTCATCCTTCACATATGCCTGAAGTGGCATTATAAATATTTTCCCATTTTGAATCTAACCAAAATACATGCTATATTGAATACATAGCAATGAATACAGATGGATATATTTCCACCAATTAGTTTTTGCAGCTTTTTTTCCCCTCTGTTCTCTGCCTGCCAATGGCTAGCTCTCATTTATTTGCTACAGGGCTGGTCACAACTACAGTAGTCCTCAAAATTTTATCAGTGATCTTCAGTTGATGCTGGGTAAGCATCACTGGAGTATGAATTAATCTCTAAAGAGATTCTGTTAACCAGTGGTTTGTGACATGATGAAGCTACCATAAGAACGACAAATACACGTCTATAAGATCACCTCCTTCCACAAACACCTAAAATTTTCACTTGTTTTTACTTCCCTTACCTAATTAGGTGATATGTTAATATGTCTCTAGTAATTTTTTGACAGACCAAACCCACCTTCCTGTTCTTTCTTCTAGTGGCAAATTCATAAAAGGGATAGTACAGCCTAGATAATTTAGAATAACCAAGGTGCAGTTTCCTTGCTACAGTGCATCATGTCTACTTAAAACTGTCAATGTTTTGGGTTTTCTTTTTAAGTTATTTTGTTTCCTTTGGCTTTCCAGTTGTACTATTCTGCTGTTCTTGTCTCCTTCCTACAGTTTTACTGACTTTCTATTCAGGTATGATTTTCCTCTTTTCTATTTATAGAGAAAGAACTGTGCCAACATTTCATGTCATGTGGACAGTTGCCCATTGGGAACTCATTGCGCTTTCTCCCACATAGCAGTCACCAGTTGATAATAGCTTTTGGCCACTGCTGACAAAGACTGTATAGGAGCTGCCTAAGAAGTGAAAGGTTCTGTAAGACCACTCTGATCCCTTGAGCCACTGGCAAATTCCTGCAAAACACAAATCTGAAATGACACAATATGTGAGTCACATATATGGGTAGTATAGCACAACTATGTTACCATGTTCTTCCATCCATGTTGTACTCATGGATCATCTTCCTCATATCTGCTCATCAAGCAATCTCCCCTTATAAAATTCAAACCTGTGAACAGCTCCCTTCCAAAATGTTGCTTTTGTCCTCTTTCATTTTACCTTATACACTCAACCTGTTACAGGGAGCACCTAGCTTTGCAGTAACTGCTCTGACACATTTAACAGCACAATTATAGATGACTTGGTAACCACCCATTGACTAAAAATAACCTAGCAACTGAAGACACACTTAGGAATTTATACTTAGATATCCCAGAGGAACCCTTCACAGCTCCGTAGCTGGGGAAAACATGTATCTCACCAAATGCAGTAAGCTAGGAATCCTCAGGGGTGGGGGCGGGGGGACATAGGGGAAGTGATAACATTGCACAGCTGAAAGATTTTCCAGACAACACTCTGCCAGCTAATCCAACTCTTACCCAACTATCTCTGCAATTAAGGTTTCCTACTGAGAACAATGACAGCGTTATGACCTGGGGAATTTTCTACACAGAAAACCCCCAACATATCTGGGACTATAAAATTTAGAGTCTTAAAAAATCCAGTGCCTACACTGATGGTACTTGAAACCAGTAGAGATCCAAAGGAACTAGTGCCAGTATGCATATGAGAAAATACATGAGCTGTAATGAATGAGCTGCCAATGAGGAGGGAGCCAGGGCAGCATATCCTGTGTGAAGAACCTGCGGTGCTGAAACTCATTCTTGCCTTCGAGAGTACAGATACTTTTTTTATGCGAGTCGTACAAGTTTACACTCAACCTGTTCAGGAAGAAATATTCTGATGTCTGAAGAAAGAGACATCTAAATTATGTGATTTAATTTTTATGATATATGATTATATATGCTATGGCTGCCTATGGATAGTTTTATATATTTGAGGGAAAAATAATCTCAGTATTAAATTGACAGAACCACACGTCTCTTAATGGAGAACTTGTAATACTACAGTGTCTGGCTGCCCACCCTTTCCTACTCCCAATTTTTTCCCCTTTATTTATAGCTTTCATCAATTCTTGTTTTCAGAAATTCACAAGAAGTGAATAGGTAGCAATTTACATCCAGAAGGCGAACTACTAATCTCAAAGCGAGAGTCTACAAAGTCTCAAGGGCCTTTCTACCTGCCTGCAGTTGTAAGATTATTGCCTCAAAATGATAATGAAATGTTCAAACTCAGGTTGGGCGGGGATTTCAGCAACCTGATCTAGTGAAGGATATCCATGCCCATGGTAGCGGGCTTGAACTGGATGATCTCTGAAGGTCCCTTCCAACCCAAACCATTCCGTGATTCTCTGATTTTATGATAATTCAGAGACAGCATACAATTATTGAAGCTAACAGTTAAGACTGGTGGGCAAATCATAGGCTTGAGTGTTCCAGTGATTATAGGGCTATTCAGAAAAATCACAGTGAAACTGAGAGGGCCTATCCTCATTTACTTTTTATATATTTTAGGATCATCTGTATTTTTAAAACATTCTCAAAATACAATTCTTTATTTCTTTTTCAGAAAAAGGATCTGTGTTACAACCAGGATAATTAAACACATGAAGTTGCCAGAATTTAGTTATGATCCACATTTTCCAGCATCAATTCCTGAGCGTCCAGCCTAAATGCCCACAACTAAAATGCTGTAACATTCAGTGAGTAAGTCCTTAATTGAAACTGAGACCTATGGAGAAAGCCATGCTGAATAAGCCATGACTCTAGACTCAAGTCACAGCAAACCTTTATAGAATGGCTAACAGCACTGTTGTATGGACAACTTAAGCTAATACATTTGGGGGTCTTGTTGCTTCCTCCCACCTTAGTGGAGGGGAAAAGGAAAAAGAATCTAAATTCTACAGGAGTAAATTTTACTATACAATGCTCATGCTCACTGGCAACTTAACCAGTAACGTCTTTGACCTATAGCTGAACTTTAACCAGAGAACTTTCCTTACATTTATATAGCTGTTGACTTTCCACATCAAAACCTGGATATCAGAAGAAATGATCAGGAGATGAAGTCAGGCCACAATGGACACTTTAAATTCTTTCTATTAACAATTCTTACTGTAGTAAATAGAAAACGGAGCTGCAGCAAAAATGGAGCATATCCAGAACAAACCAGA
Organism: Athene cunicularia; assembly: GCF_003259725.1. Taxonomy (NCBI): domain Eukaryota; kingdom Metazoa; phylum Chordata; class Aves; order Strigiformes; family Strigidae; genus Athene; species Athene cunicularia. The sequence goes on from NW_020799092.1 coordinate 64,738,226, forward strand.
CACCTCCACAGTTAGCTAGGACAGGTTCTGAACATACGAGGAAGAGATAATGGCTGTCTCTGTAATATTTGAGCACACTGGGTGGCATTACTGAGGGCAGAAGTATGTTGCTAATAAGCTAGTGGAGGGGAAACAAGTATTTTTCAGACAAATGTTAAATGCAGATGCTTTAAAAATTATCCAAAACCTCAAATAAACAGTTGAAAATTGTTACATGCACAAAATGAACAATCATTACATTTTAAGTATAAATTAAAATGGGTTTACCACTATGGCACTCTTTTTTTAACCCACAAACTCTCATGTTTTCAAGAGATCTACACCTGCATCAGACTGTTATGTTAAAGGAGGCCCAGAATTTTATATATTTCCTTCTGGGTCTGTCATCAGGACTTCATTCAAAAATCTCAAATAAGTAAAAGAGAAAATGTTTTTTTAAATTTATAATCTTGAATCTTAGAACACAAACTTATTTATCATTCTGAAATATAAACCAATACTTTTACAAGCCATTCATGTATAATATAGTTCACTAGTACTTGATAGTAAAGAGAAAAAAAAAAACACATTAGCCAGTCTCAGCTTCTATTAGATATGGCCAGCTAATACTAAAGGGTATGAGAAAAATTTTGTTCAGTAGGATAAAAATGGATTACTGCAAGCTAATCTGAGATTTATTACTGAACTCTGTGGAATTAACACACTGGAGGCCCATCTATGTACACCTGGGGTGGGATAATGGCAGGAGCTGCAGATTAATATAACCTTCCCTTGCATGCACAACCTATTTATTATTTGCTTGTCTCTTTGTTTTTTGTGGGAAGTTAATTTCTTCTTTTTACCGGATATATCAGGCAGCCTATAGCTTACTACAGTTAATGAAATAGCCACTGTATAGCAACTTCCCATAAAACTTTTTTTGAAAAGAGTATTTTTAAAGGGAAACATTGTCTTTGGTTTTGTTTTGAATTGTGCTGTTTCTATTAGAACCAGTTTTCTGCATGCTTATGTTGTTTTAAAATGGAAAGCTTTAATTGCAATATGAAATGAAGCATCTAAGATTTTGGCATTTAACAAAAAGCCGCCTCAGCACATGGGCCAGTATTATGTTTTTAAGTTGTAACTTAAGCTAGTGACTTTGCACAGCCTGGACTAACTTCTGTAAAAATCCTGGAGATGTTGTACTGATTCAGCTGGATTTCAGCTGGATAAAACATTACAAAGAGCATTATACAAACACTGTAGGAGACAGAGCATCCTTCTCTACAGCAGAATATACACTCTCCCTGGACATTGCTTAACCTTAAAAAGAGGAGTGAAGTGGATCATGGACCCCTCCTTGTGCCACCTCCTGGGAGGTTTTAGCACCACGCCTGTGCTGGACTGTCCCAGTCATCATACTCATCATCAGGCTTTTGAACAAGAGACAGAAAGCTTTTTCTGATTTCTTCACTCAGTGAAAGCCCCACTCCAACACCTCATGTCTACACTGTCCTTCACACACAGGTTCAAGTTAACCAGCCTGTATGTTTTTAGTTGCCTGTGTCTATCTCCAAAAGGGCAAATAAGTCATGATAACTAACTTCTCCTGACTGAACAAGAGTGTATAAAGTAATATATAGATAGAAGAGATGATCTGGGAATTAAAGCCTGAATGTGAGTTTGTCTTAAACTAGTATATTGGTTAAGCCATGCCCACAGAAAGTCAGCTTTGACCCTAAAGTCACAGCAGAAATCTGAGTATGGTTCACCTCACTAGTATACTAATATAATGGTAATATGATGACATTACATTAGTATAATATTATACATTGAATGGCTACTATAGAAAAAGTAGGCACATCAGAAGTGGGTTATGATGAATTAAAGTTTTTTATGTATGAATTACCACATACAGATTAGATACTGTATTTACTTTTTTTAAAATACTTGCTACCTTTTCTTTTTTTACAAAAAAAGTTTATTTCATTTTGTTTAACATTTCAGAGGAAACTATTATAGTCTATTCTGTAAATAATACACAGAATAATAGGTCAGTAACACAGTTTATACTCTCTCAGTCCATGCCATAGTGCTTTGAGAATGTGTCAACACTCAGTAATTTCCTTACCCATCTCAAAAGCATCTTGGAAGCACCCCGGGCAATGTCTCATATACAGCCATTGAGGGTTATCCGCTCCAAAATAGCTGTTATAATCTGAATGGAAGAACCATAAATGATTCAATTGAAATCACTTCTGAAAATGCAAAAGGAAATGAACACAGAATAAACTACAACATTAGGGGGTCTAACAGCCCGGAAAACCTGAAAATTTAGAATTGAAGACTTGGGTGTTTCCCCTTACAACCATCCTACTGTATGTAACAGCTACTTTAAGATGCTGAGAACGAGAACAGTATTTATAAAATTGACCTTCACTGATTTTAGAAGAGTTTTTTGCAACGTTTCAGATATAATTTAACCAAACACATCCAACTGCATTTGAGACAACGGAAACTTGTTAAAAGAGTCTCTCTCTCTCTTTCTCTCTCTCCCCTCTCTTTGAAAGAGGTTAAGTATTCCTATCTTTCCTATAACGGAGATATAGTATGGGACATAGCACTTATCTAGTTATAGCCTTCATAGTAAAACCATGTTAAATAAAAACTTAAAATCTAATGCCACCAATTGTTGGATCCACAAACAGCTTGCTTTGTGGTGTTTTTTTCTTCCTTTATGATGAAACAATGCCAGAAAAAAATCCTTTTTCTTTCAAAGAAAAGTAATGGAATTCTGTAAAACCAGAACAAATCAAACTCCCAAAACACATGACAATTACTTCTAGAAACAAGGGACTAGCAAAAGACAGTATACAAACTGGAATAATTGCTATGTTTAAATAGGATGTTTTAGATTTATTTTGAATGACACCCACATTTTGTATTGTTTGCTTCTCTTTGCCTACCCATAACAAATGGCTTTTCTTCCATTATGTACCATTAGGTTTAAAAGTTGGCTTTTTTTTCATAATCACTTCAGAATAATATAGAGGAGATATGAGAGGCAGGTGTGTACTTTAGTAAACTGAAATATCAGATAGTATGAGCAAGATAACATCTAACTGTATGTTAAGTATTGCCAGAGGGATCAGCAAGGGAGGAGTAATTCTGTTGATGTAAACATGTGCAACTGGCTCAGTCCTAAAGACATGCCATAGGTATGAAGGTGTTTATCGATAATGTTGTCCTATCAAAGTGAATAGAATCAGTGTATGACCAATGACCTCCTACTGTGAGAAATATCTGCAATTTACATTGCCCTACAAGAAAGGCCTTACCCTTTCCAGATTATGCACCCTGCTTCTTCTCATAGAGAAAAACATCCTCAAAAAGGCAGTCATTAGAACACAGCAATGCAACTGTAATCGTTTGAGTAGGTTTAACTGTTTCCTTTACCAGATATACCATCAAAGATGTGTATCTATCTTCCTTTTGACAGACACAACATAGGACAAAAATTTTGTAACAGAAATTTGAAATTTCCACTGTTTGTGAATGCTCACCTTTTTTAATCGGCTGCTGGAACTGAGTTTTGCAAAGAGGTATATTTTGGTTTGTCTAAACGGTTTGGGGTTTTTTTTTTAACTACATTAATCTTTATAATCCTAATGTGTGTGTGTGTGTGTGTCTGTGTGTGTGTCTGTGTCTGTGTCTGTGTCTGTGTGTCTGTGTGATGCGTACAGTGTATCAAAAAGGATTATTTTGATGCAAAATGTAAAATATTTCATATTTTTTAAGAAGATAAAAACAATCCTTTGAGTTATATTTTTTCTCAAATATTTTAGTAGAGAATTTATTGCCATTGCAGTAGACCATCATGAAAATATATTCATACAGGAAATTTTTAATAATAATGAAGGATTTGACTTAAATAATGCCTAATAAACAGAAATTTGAATAAACTGAAAGTTGAAAAAAGTTGTTACAGTATAAAACAAGTGAGAGAAAATAATGTTTCATTAACAATTGTTACTGATGCTTCCTTTCCTTTATTGATGCTTTTTATTAAACCCTGCAAGAAGATATATTACAAAAGGAGGAGTTCTGATTAAGAATCTCCTAATAGAAGTCTTGCATTTTCTGACAAACTGTAAGAAAAGATGGCTGTACTGAGTCTTTAGCTAAACCCAGATAACAGGATACAATACATGAGGTTGGGAGCAGCCTGGTGGGTGAGAATCCAAGTTAAGGTTAGGAGCTGATGCTCATGGCTCCTTTTATAGTAAGTTTGTACAATGCTGCAGCTGTGTAATTTACTTCTTGATTTCATTTTCAGTTCTGCTGTCCAGAGTAGTATATGTTATACATGTGTATAAGAGAGGACAGTATCAACCCCAGTCAATCCCTATTACTCATAGAGAGGGAAAGCAAAACAAAACAAAGCTCTCTTCTCCTGCATTGTGAGGGAAGTCTAACCACAGCTTAAAAACAATATTAATTTTGAGAAGCCATCATCTTGAGAAGCATTTCCACTGTCAGTCATATGGGAACTTTATTAAAAGCACTCCTATTCAGTACATACTTAAACAAGAGTGGAGGGATGGACTTCATAGCAAACTGCAAATTAATAACAAGTAATCCTATGAACCACAGAACAAATGAGGCCTGTTCTGAATGTTTACATGTTGTAATTGACTGCAGGCTTTGATTTCCTACAGTTGTATATCTTTTAAGACCGTGTTGATTCTCTACATTTAATATGGTAGGAGAGGACATAGTATCTGTTCCCACCATTGAGATATTTGTAGGGTCTCTGTCTCCTAATGTTCACCTACAGTCATAAACCTTTTCAAACTCATATTTGATGCTTCTATCTCTCTGAGAAATTTGGCTGAACTCAGCCCCCAAATTAAAGTTTTTATATGAATGAACAACAGGTATCTTGTTTCCCAAACCTCCAAAACTGCAGAGCTCTCTTCACTGTCCTTGGGGACTGCTCACACTTTTCCAAATCCCTTATTCCATACTCAGTCTGCTGCCACTAGTTTCTACAAATTAAACCAAAACAAGCCATAACAAAACCAAACCCTTTATGAACTCTTTTGCAGCACCTGTTCCCACCAACAAGTCCTCACAAAGGCCTTGGGAATATTGGATACTCTTTTCCTTCTCCTTGGTGCTAATGCTCTGAGCCCCATATTCAGATTTTAATACTGTACAGCACTCAGCCAGGCAAATTATCAAATGAAATTACAGTGGCTTACCAATTTACCTCCCATCAGCTCTAAAGCAATACCTTGTTAACCTGCTATAACTGTGTTGTGTTTCTGAACTGAACACGTATGAGTGAAGGTTATTTCAGAAAGAAAGGACAGATTGAAAGAGCAGCTTATATCCACAAGGAAAAAATACGGTAGACATTTGAGCAAACTGTTTAACTTTAAAGGCAATTAGGCAATGGAATGACTTGCCTGAGGAGGTAGTTTAGACAATGTAATGAGAAGTGCTTAAAATAGAATAAACTATTTGCGAGACAGATACAGATGTAAATAATCCTCCATGTTTTGAACTAGATGAATCAGGAGAGGTTTCTTTTCTATTCAAATGTCTGACTATAAAAATTCTATTCTCTTTCCTTGGGAACAGCTTTCAAACTTATGACTGTTTACACCTGTTCTGAATGCTAAAGTGAAACTGCACTCCAAAAGTCAGTTTAACCTCACTGTATCATTATAAAGTAGATTTATTCATAACAAGCATCCATGAAAAACTTCCAGCAAAAAACATCTTAGTCAGGGAGATGCACATTGTTGCAAAAATGGATTGTTTCTCTAAGTGCTTACATGGCCCCTTCGTTATAGCATCCAAGCGCCTTACAAACATTAATGAATGTATTCTCACAACACCCCTGGGAGATAGAGATAGTATTATTAGCTAATGCACAAAGAGTAGCTTGTCCAAAGTCACACAGAAAGTCTGTGGCACAGCCAAGACTCAAAACTGTGATTTCCTGCCCACTGCTGTAACCATGACTATATTCTCCTGTCCATATACAGCATTTCAAAATATGTTACATATAACCTCAGGTCTTTACACAATAAGCCTTTCTGTTCATCTGTAGATCCAACCACTGACTTAATAAATAAAAATAACTTTGTTTATCGGGAAGCTTCATTACAGCAACAAATCTGCAGGTTACTGAAACAATGACAGTTATATGGGCCATAACTGGATCTGATATATGAGAGCAGTGAAAGAGAATTCCCTGATCATCACATTTAGAACAGGAGGCATCATACCCAGAACATGATTTTGATACCAAAATATTTTCCTTCTGATAACGTAAAGTGTTACATTATACAGAGAAGTCTGGTTTTGAGGAAAAAAAAAAAAAAAAAAAAAAAAATTGAATAAACTATTTCTGTAATAAGACATAATAGTATTTTCAGTTTTAATGAGGTCAAATCTGGATGGACAACTGCAGTAAGTGTATTTACCCCTGAATATCAGAAAAAAATAATTTGGCTTATAAATTTAATGTTATAATCATCCAGATATATGATTTTAAAAAAATATATATGGGATTGCAGTCATTTAGATTAACTTTAATGAATTCAGAAATCTGATCAAATGATAACAGGATTCTTCTGAATCAGAAACACAGCAACTTGTCTTTCATTTTGGCAGGGGGGAATCACAGGCGTTACATTTTTCCTCAAGTGCTAAGCAACTAAAATAGAGAAAATAGAGGACAACCACATAAATAACGGAAAAAGGTATGAAGGTGTAGTAGATCACAAAGTGAATAATGATTCAAAAAATACAATATTTTGCAACAAAGTGAAGTATAACTTTGGAATTCATTGGCAGAGACAAAAGACAAGGTAACTAGTGTCTTCTGAACGTCACTCCTGAAGTTCCAGCAACAGCACTTTTCTTTCTTTCTTAACTCTCCCTTTCTTTCCTCTTCTTAAAAATTTCAATCTCCCTCCCCCATCAGCTCTATCTCTCCCTTTCTATCCTTCTCTGTTTCTTCACCCATCCTTTCATCCCTTCCTCTGTCCTTTCTATATACTTTTAAAGTGACACATCTGTGGTTGGACTGGAAATTCCTGAGATGTTTGCCTTTAGCAACCTTAGCATGTTAAGGAACATCCTATTCCGAGGGGTCAAATATCTGTTCCCTATCAGACTACATAAAGATACAAATTTAGATAAATGTGATTTAAGTTCCTATCATACCTTCACTACCGGAATAGAAAACTGCAATGACTGGGCACTTCTGGGTAATTTTTATTATAATTTTTATTACCACTGAGTAATAGAAAAATTATTAAGATAGACTGTACATTAGCAAAATTATCAGATTAGAGAAACAGAGACTCTTGCTATTAAAGATCTTAGGTACTCAGGCTGCAGGAACAGCTTTTCATTATCTCTAATTCTCCCAATTCCAGGGCAAGGTTTTTCATATTCCTGTAAGCTACCTCCATACATTTGCACATGCGAAAAACCATACTCTAATTTTATATGGAGTATAGATCAAGCTGTTTCATAAAAGCCAAACAAATGCCACATGAAAGACAACACACTGGTATCCTGTACCATCACTTTGTCTCCTTTCATTTCTTTTGAGACTGTTGAAAAAGGGACTGGATGGAGATAACTGGAACTGCACTCAAATAAAAGAATGATAGTACCTAGTTACAGGTGGTATGCAGTGTTTAAACAGTCAAACAAGGGTGGAGGAAATGTTTCTAATGAAGGAAAAAAGGAAGACTTTAAATTTGGAGCACTCTCCTTCAGTTATAATCCCTCCTGGGACTGCTTTGCAAAAATGAGATCAGACCATGTTATCTGGTTAAAACAGGTTACTGTATTCTTCATCCTATTTTGTCCCCAGAGATATACAGCTGATTGGGAGAAACTATTCAGTTATCTGAAACTGTACAAAAGCTATAATAATATCAACAAGTGTATTTTTTACTACGTGGCATGGCAGCCTGCATAGCTGACACTAAGAAGGAGTATGGTTTCTTATACAATCAATTCATAATCACTGGAGTGCAGCTTATAAGAATGGCTATATTTATGTGCAGTTTAGAAGTTACTGTATAAAGGATTAATTTTTTTAAAAGCACCATTTGGCAAGTCCAGAAGTGCACACATGGAGCAAAGTCCTCACTCAAGGAGAAAATGAACGTTTGTCTAGAATGCAGAGGAACCTGCAGGATGCTTTTCAGAAAATCTGGAAAGAAAGACTACTGAAGATAAAAGTTGGTGCCAGAGAGCCCACTGACAAGGTGATAGCAAGGGCCCTCTGCTGCAAACTTTGTGGAGTGCTTGGCCAAACACTAATGAAGAAAGTCACAGGAATCCCATACAGGAAACTGAAAGTTAAGCTGTTAAATATGAACATATGGAGTTAGGCGAGCTGTCGAAGTGCCAGCTGGTTGTGATGATTTAGACAATAGCACCTGTCATTCCTCAAAGCGAGATCATATCAGTGAAGTAGCCTTAGAATTGTATCAGTTAAAATGGATTGCTTCACTTAAAATGGACAACCACCATGAACAGAACCAGCAAAGGGAATTATGATGACTCAGTAAACAAAAAACCCATAAAACATTACTTGACATTTGGCCATGAGCAGCATTCTGCTACTTTTACCAGGAGCTAAAAAACTGTCAACCACATATAGAGGTAAGATCTTAGAGAATGTCACAAGAAAAGCAAATTCATTCTCTCTTGTGAAAGGTCTCACTTTCATTGTCCGCATTAATAATCTCCAATCTGGCAAATGAACTCTAAAAAACAGTCAGAAATCTATCTGTGGGGTGTTTTTTTATTGGTTTTGTTTTGTATTGGTTTGGATTGTTCTGTGTCTGTGGTTGACTGTGGGAAAGCACAGTCTTTCTGACTTCCACTCAGAAAACAAGGGCCCAATGAATGAGAAAAATCAGGTGAATCACTGGTAGCTATTACACAGAAGCTCAAAGTAAAATCATGAGACTGCCTCATGTAGCCTCATTTCACTAGGAAACACAGATTATTTCCTCTAATTTCATAGATTCATAGAATCACAGAATAGTTAAGGTTAGAAGAAAACTCTGGAGATAATCTAGTCAAATCTCCCTGTCAGAGCAAGTCACTCAGGACTGTTTCTCTGTCGGGATGTGGATCACCACACCCTTGACGAACAACCCGTTCCAATGTTCAATCACCTTTACAGTTAAAAAAAAATATTTTTTTTCTTATGTTTAAATGGAATTTCTTATATTTCAATACAAACCCATTGTCTTTAGTCTGGTCTTAATAATTTAGGTGAAACTTAACCAAAATGGAAGTAATCAAAGTTCATAGCAAAACTTTATGCAAGTCAAATTGTTGAGTCTTTCTTGAAAGGAAGGATACCTCATATCACATCTAGTATTAATTTCAGTGAATTAAAAAAATAATTGCACTGACAGAGGTTAAAGAGTCATAATTATGCTCATACTCATGTGCAGTAATATATGCATAATGACATAGTTCAGTGCACATGAAGAAGTACCATAACAAAATAACCGGTGGTAATTTCAGGAACACAACATCTATCCAGCTGTTTCCATGAAGATGCTGCTACTATGTCTTGTCAGATACACCCCAAGGAAATCAGTGAGTAATTCAGTCACAAGATTGGAACCCAACTGGAACCCAGAAGGCATAGAACTATGTATCTCTATGTATTCAAGTGCTAAGCGTACACACTAAACTATTATGATCCAGTTTTCCATCTGCACCACAGTGTGTGTGGACCAGCAAATAATTCAAATTGAAGCCAAGTAGGATAAAGACATAATGCAGTAACATGATCCTCTTCATGTTACTCCAGTTGCAATAAAAGCTACAACATAACAGTAATTGAAACCAAATAAGTTCTATTAAACCTGCACATAGCATATATTTAAATTAAGTTTTACTGTAGTTCACCCTATTTTAATTATATGATGATGGGCTTTGGTAAATTAAAAGATATTCTAAAGAAATTCAAATATATTCAAAAGGAGAAGTTAAGCCTACAACTCAATCTGAGAACCAGAAAAAGTTAGAAATAAGAATACTACAAAATTATGTTATTGGGCTGGTCATCTACTTTCTCAGTTAAATTTGCATTCCTTGTATTTGAATTATCTTCGCTGTATAGGTCTAGTTTTATAATCTTGACTTTTGTGGTTGCATGAAAAGGTTCAGTATGTGCAGATAAGAATTTTCATAGAAATGCAAGTGACATACAATGGTAGGGAGCTTCTTGGAATGGCTACACTGGAATAAAATCTTCTGAAAGAAAAAGACAATTTAAAAAAGTCTGGTGCCTACCTGCTCCCAAACCTACTGTGAGACCATTTGAGAAATGTGATGAAGATTGTGAGACCTTTCTGTCCTAGTTACACTAGAAAAATAAACATTTTAAAGCCTAGACTATGCAAGCCTAGACTATTGTTATAGAACAGAATATATTTAGTTACGGCAGGTATGTATATAGTATACTTTGGGTAGTAAAACAGAAGTTGCAGGACCATCTTAATTTACCTGTTTCTGATCCTGCCTCTACTAGTGTAAAATTTGTTTGTTCTAAAATGGCTTGTGTTTAGGAATTTAATAAATATCTTGTATGCAACATGGTGAGAATGAACAATTTAGATTCATAACATCCAATGTCTCAAATCACATGACAGACAACAGTACATTCCTTGCAGTCAGGTAATGGCACTAATCAAACAGAACCTTTTATCTATATTATTAAATATTTGCAATTGACACTGGATCAATACTAAATGAGAGAAGACCATAAAACACCATTCCAGTTCAATTGTGACTGGGATCAGTACTGTCCTTGATCTACATCTTAGTGAAAAGAGGAAGTGATGGCTATAGCTGTCTGCAAATTAGGAAGAGGTTGCTTCCTTGGAGTTAGTGATGCATTCACATATTTCTGGAGAAGTAACTTCAGCCAATAATCATGACTACTTAATGTCAAGCTACGAATGACAGCCAGAAGGACTTGGTTCCAACAAATAACACTTTTACATGGGGTCTTGCTCTTATTTCAGACATAGGAAACTGCTCCTAACAGAAGAGGGTGACAGAAGTGGCATTGTTCAGCCTAACAGGAGCACGCAATACTAGTTAACACATGTATCTGCCTCCAGGTCATCATGGCAAAGACATTTTGTCCATGGGCTTCAGAAATGATACTGCAGTCAACTCCACATGAATCCTGGCAATAAGCTAAGTGGATAACATGTTCTTGCTCCAAAACCTTATATAGTCTTTATGTGATATGCCCAGTATGAAAATGACACCTACATAAATGTCTAAGAAACAGAGATTTTCAAACCACTGTAAAAGTCTGAACTACGGCAGGTAACAGTGATTGTTGCTAAAACTGGATGTTTAAGGCAACATTTTAAAGCCACTGAGGAACATATGTACGGCATATGAAAAGTGAGAAGATCATTAGGATTTTCAAAGTTTGCTCAAAATATCAGAGACTAAATTTCTAATGACTGAGTAAACGGGTTAAGGAAAATTAGAGCACAGTGTGAATTGCATCTTTAAATTTCTGCTGGGTTTATTTTGTTCAATTAAAGCTTAATAGTTTGAACTTTTCATCACTGCTGAGTAAAATCATATTGCATGACATCCCAAATCAAGGGATTTGTAGGGAAGCTGGGGGACAATATCACACCACGCTATAAATTAATGCAATAAACTAAAGAAAAAAAGAGATAAACAAAACAAAATAATGCCCAATATCTTAGTTTGCTTCCTCTCCTAAGCATTAAAGCAGAAACATTTAAAGGAAGAACTTCATTCATCACAGCCCTCCTATATAGATTTGCATCACCTCAGAGTATGTAGAGTAAGGAAGAACACTACAAATAATTGTGTATAATCAATAAGATTTATGATAAATACACTCTTAAAGCTTTTAACTGATCATTTCTATATAATGATTATTTTCTAATCCTTTCTGTACGCCTTGCCCACAGGTTCTGGTAGAAGCAATGCTCCGTAGTGCTGCCATGAGCTGTCCTTTCAGCACCACAACCTGCCACGGACTGGAACTCCTCGAATTAACTCCAGCAGTTAATTACCTTATGAAACAAGCAGAGCGCTGCATTCGTTTTCAGACTCTAGAGACACGTGTTTAAAAGACACAAGTTAAACTATACAAACTGAGATCTGAGTTACACATATGTAAAATAGTCATTTACAATGAACTAGAAACACTGATAATTTTATAAAGCACTGTTTTTAAAGAATTTTTTTTTTTTTTTTTAAACTCTGTGATTGTTAAATCTATGTGTTTGAAAATCCTGTCAGAACTGCAAAGCAAGAAATCATCGCAGCTCAACAACGGAGCATGCATAACTGAATTCCTTTAAACAGCCAACTATACCAAATCTCACACTATAAAAATTCATTGTTTATATAGGTGATAAGTGTAGATTTTTCCTTCCACAAACTTTCAGTGTCTATGTGACAGAAAAGTACTCCTCTAAGTACTACTAAGATCATCTGCAGCAACATCTTTGATGTGCTGCAGGACCGTGGCTCTTAGTGAATAGAAGAAAATGGAAAAAAAAAAAAAAATGCTCTCAGACTGAAATACTACTACCTCTTTTTCCTTTTTTTTTTTTTTTTTTTTTTTTTTTTTTTTTTTTTTTCTTTTTTCTTTTGGGTCAACTATGCATGTACATGACAAGAATAGATTAAAAAGTCCAAGTTTAAAACCAGCACTAACTCTGCATTAAGACTCTGTCTTGACCATAGAAATAGTGCCAAAGTTACTCGCCTTCTTTTGTTGAATGTTTATACCTATAAACACTCCTGAAAATTTCGGATGTAACTGAAGTATAATAGATAGGAAGAAATTATGTTTACTCCCTGTTGATATCATGAGGAGATTGTTCATGCTGGAAAGTTCAGAACTCCACCTTGTGGTGATAACTTTATGTTGAAAACTGTGGAGAAGAAAAGGAACAGATGCACTCAGAGAAAGAGGAGAAATTTAGATCTGAACTATGGTGAATAAATTCTGTGGAGGTTCATTTGGAAAAGCTTTCAAATTCACTTAAGGCACGTGAGGCAAAGCAAAACCATGGAATATTTTCTTTATTTTAAGAACAAATTTGCAGAACAATGTAATGTGGAATAGTGACTGTGAAGATAGGTAGGCTTCCATCACTGCTCCACTTTTCTGTCAAGTCAAATGACTGAAAGTTAGCACATACCTATATTTACAGTGACCACTCTATGGATGCCTTTAGCTTTCTTATATAAACAAATACTAAGTATTCTGCTGGATTTGAATTGTTTCAGAAAATCCAGACTGACAGTCTCTCACCACAGACTGCAATAAATAGCAGATAATCAACAACACAAATTCCATCACAATATTCCTACATGGAAAGAACACTCTGCAAGTAAAATATCCATCCTCTTTTATTACTAAAACAATATGAAGAAAACAGAGCATCTAAGCCTCTGGAAATTTTCTCCAACCTAAAATAAAATTATCATAGAATCAGGCTAATGCACAGAAGCTGAAAGATGCATATGCATATATATAAAAATTCTCAGGCACTGCCATTTTCTTCCCATGTTTAGGAAAAAAAAAAAAGGGCAAAAATTTGATGTTTTAATTTATAAAATGGTGGTGTAATTTGTCATTACACTATAGAACAGGAGGCTTAAGTGTGACAAGTTGGCCAAGCAAATTTATATGCCAAATTACTACAGTTCTATAAATGTTATGGTTTATCTGTTTATTTTGGGGCAAGCACAATGGATTTTGGGAATCCCTGTTTCTTTTCACTATATTTCCAAGTTGTAATTGAGCATCATATGCTTTGCTGTTGATGTATCTTTGTAAAAAACATAAATTGACTTAGCTATTAAAAAAAAAATAAACCAAAATACTACACTTTAATCTACTAACACTGTTTTGTTTGTTTGCTTGCTCACAGTATTAGTTCAATTAACTAATTTAAATGGAAAAGTTACTGTCATGCTACAGAAAGTCTTTTCCTGAAGAAAAGGCCACTATTTGAACCTCTTCAGATAGAGATGCTTGAGGTAAAACTGAATGCATCTAGCCTGACAGGGATTCTCAGCTTTTCAGTGTAAGTAGCAAACCCCTGTTCTTGGACAGATATGCCTTCATTACTGGAAGAGTTGCAAGAGATATGAACAGTTTTATGTACGACCACATAGAAACGGAAGGAGAAGACATCATTAACTATTCCTCTGTGTGTATGTCTAAGCCTTCATACACTCTCAGGAGTCTCCTGCAGAAGGAGGATACAAATAGAAAAGTCACTCTGCTAAGCTTCTTTACAGAAGACATTAGAAATAGAGTCTTAAAAAAAGTCTTTCTATGGTTACTGTACATCAAATTATTGCCTCCTAACACCTCACACTAAAAAGATATCTGCATGCAAGTGCTGTGCACCCCTGTAGCAGCTATTATTTCAGAAGACTACTATGTAAGGCTTAAAAAACACAGACCAAACCTTTTCCACAAATAAATTCATACCTGTTCCTGAAATACACTCTCATTGAACACCATGTGAATAGATTCTTAAAATGAATCCATTACTATAAATAACTATACACAAACCAAATATACAAGTTACATATACACTGGTACATATCTATCCTGACATCAAACTAGTAGCAAAAGCAATAAAAAGCTTACTTACAAGGGTTGCATACAATTATAAACAGTCAGGTCATGACAGAAAAGAAGTTATATACACCAAAGGAGAGTTAAATGTGTAGAGCAGCCATAAAGAATAGTAAAGCTTTTATTAGTTTTTAGCATGGCTGCCTCTTAATGAAATGTTGCTACCATTATTCTGCGCTGCACAAACAAAACAAGAATGAAGGCCTGCCAAATGAATGCATGCAATTGCAGCAGAACTCCGCAAGACAAAAAAAAAAAAAAAAAAAGTTTTAGTGGAAGAAATTACTTTTCTTAACTTCCTTTGGTTCCTATAATGACCAATGCACCCTACCTTGAAGCAATTGATTTAAAATTGAGCTCAGTGGTGAATTATTGAAACATAACGGGCATTAGGCAAAATGGGCAGGCACAAAACACATCATACCAACGCTTCTCCAAACCCCAAGCATGTACATTTGCGGTTTTACGTATGTCAGCTACCAGGGTCATAAAAGATTTCATAGATCCCCTCTCCTCTCAGTGTCATCTTTTCCCCAGCAAGAAGCCTCTCTCCCTCTGCTGCCCTCAGATCCCTACTGCCAACTCTGCCCACAACTCTCCTGACAATAGCAAAATAGACAGAACTTTCCTTTGGGACTTCCACATATCTGTATCTTATTTTCTTAATTTCCAAGTTCAAAATTCACCAGACATCCATGTATCTTTTCTACATTTTATGCAGCATTCTCTCTGGTGGTAGAGAATACTAAACTAAGCCCTATACTGGGTTATTACCTTCTTGGCTGTGATGGCTTTACATAGCTTGTAAATGTATTATTTCTGTTTCAGTGTTTCCAATGCCCACTCTTACGGATGGTTTATGTACACACTGTGTCTGTGACAGTACTTACTTTTTATTACAATTTTTATGACACAATGAGTTCTAGAGAGGGAATCCACTGGCAATAATTTAGGGCCAATTTCTAAGTGAGAAATTCTTTTCTCAAAAAACTTATCCTACGTGCCTCTACCACTGCCAAATTCTACATGATACAGTAATCAGAGTTCATATAAGTGGTTGCTTTCATTGGTGTAATTGGGTATGGACTGTCTGTAACCATAGATTTTCTCCAGATTCTCAGGGATTCCAGTCATCTGTTAAGGACCAAGGAGCTCAGCTGAGCAGTGTCCAGGCACCTTCTACCACGCTAACCTCATGTATTCCACCGGCTCTGGTACTGTCTCTTGCTGACAGTGAGATGCTACCCCTGCTCACTCTCTTTTTGCAAAGCCACCATTTATGCTGTACGCAGCACCACTAGCCAGTGTTACTGAAAATCTCTTGCATTAGGAAAAAAACATATAACAGTAATTAAAGAAAATTTACTTTACAGTGGAAATTTCACTGAAAAATGAAAACAAACCACTACAAAACTAAACGAAGTCCTGTAAGCAGAACTTTTGGTTCTGTTTGAACAAAGGAAATGAATAAATTCTAAAAAAGCAGATATACAAAGAAAGGTTCTTAATAAGGCTTGTGCAATAAATTCCAAACAGTGTTTCTGGTGAAATATGTACTGCTTTCACGTTTACATTTTTAGAGAAACTATATGGCTTTCTCAATGATGTTAAGTTGCATTGCCTACTAAACTAAGTTCTTCAGTAGTATCCATGTTAGAATCTGTATATTCTGTTGTGAACTCCAGCAAACCACAAAGCAAGCCCACAACTTAGGACAATTAGCTGTCAACATATAGTTTATCTGCAGATGGTTATTCACCATTCTCATTAGTCAGTATAACTGTTCACACTGATGAGGTTTTAAGTCCAACAATTTCAATTTAATATTTGCAAGCATATACATTCAAAATTTGTTAGAACATATGTGGCATTTCATATATGACATTTGTTTTCCAAAGAGCAAATATTTGATAAATTTCCAGTTTATCAAATATTTCTGATACATATGGCCACAGTCATAGGTACCTTCCTTTTCTGTGAAAAAATACACCATAGCAACACATTAAACTACTATTCCTAAAGCAGCTCCATTCAAAACCTTGAAATTTAGATGTTTCTCCCTTTTAAAAATATCTCATTAAACCAACTTCTCACTTAGTTATGATCTCATTTACAAGAAGCAGTAAGTATTCCTGCTTATGGATGACAACTTTAAAATGACTGATGCTGTAGAATGGCTTTATTTAGACTTAAAAGAGCAATCACAGAAGCCAACACACAAGTTAACTATGACTGCATATCTTGAAGTATTTCAGAATTTTATAGATAGATAGATAGATAGATAGATAGATAGATAGATAAAGAGTTTTCTTCACAAAAATGTCAAGTTTAAAACCAAGCCGGATTAAGTACCGACTGAATACATATATGATAACCAGATAATTTACTTAATTTAGTAGTTTAATTTTGAAATAAATTAATAAAATCATAATTTGTTTTAAAGATCATATTTTGATTGCAAATAATATAATTTCTGACAAAAAGCATTACCATTAATTTGACTCAAAATCTGTTTTAACCTTATTGTCTCTGGTTACAGATACATGAACTGTAATATATTTTTTAAAGAAAAGTAAATATGTCTCAACTGCATTTCAATTTTCAAGAAAAATTAATTGCTCTTTTTCTTATTGGTTTGGTTAAACTAATAGAATTTATGTGAGAAAAATGTACCAGTACTAAGTATAATTCTTTTTTTGGTAGAAAATTACTGAGCATAGTACCACAAAGCCACATGTAAAGCACAGAAAACCTTTTTACAGGAAAGAAGGAGGAGGTACCAGAAAGTCATTTGAAAATGTCATGGGAAAGTGTAGTAATGATTGCTGCATTTATAGTAATTACAAAGGAAATTAAAATAAAAATCAGCAACTACAGACCTTCTTAAACGTTGAAAACAGTCAAGGTGAAAGGATGAATCTAGTTCTGAAAAGTTGTTTTCTGGCTTCAGACAAATTACTATCATCTTCTCAATTCTTCTCACTACCCTATTATTCCTAACTTCAAGTTATCCAAGATTTGCTCACAGGATTTTCTTAAGTTCCCAGCTCTGCAGTAAAAACACTTAGGCATAAAAAACTTCATATACTCTGAAGGGTAGTTGTCATCAGTCAATTGTGCAGGCACAATATAAGCACGACAACTGTTTCCAATTTGGTGCATGGCTCAAAGCAGATGCAAACATTCCGTTTGTAGTTGTTGGCAGAGGCAGGGTAATAGACAGTATCTAACATCTACTGCTGTTAGACATGTGCCAAAACAGAATTCTGCACAAGAGAATGTTACAATTCTCTTTCGAAATACAGAATCCAAGGGAAATCTTGCTAGTAGAAAGCAGCACTTACTTATAAAATATACATAAACGTAACACTCATAAAAAAATCTTCTGTTTGGCTTATATTTATAAAGGGGTCACAAACTGTGTTTTATTCACATTCCAACCATTTAAAAAAAATAATCAATTTTCCACACTGCTTTAATAACAGTGATACAGTGTTGACATCCAATAGACACTATCTAAAATACCCACTGCAAAAGCACAGCATTGAAATGTAACACAGAGGGAAATGTGTAATTTTGTACATCAGTGAACTAACTAACAATAGAAGACAACTTGGAAAATAATGGAAAATAACTTCCCTGCCTTTATATGCCTTGCACATATTCCTATTATTTAGAAGAGCACTTTAATGTAAAAAAAAAAACCAAACCAACAAACAAAAAACGAAACCCAACCCAAACAAATAAACAAACAAACAAACAAAACTTTAGAGAGACAATCCTAATTCATATTTTCAGACAAGAAACTACAGGAGACTCAAATTCCTTCCAGTATGGTACACAGCTCTTAACCATTCAGCTGAATTACAGGAAGACAACTGAGGTTTCACATCTTAAAATGGGAAGCAGAAGGCAAACTGAAACAATGCTAAAGATAGAAAGCTTACTGAGCTCTGAACTATGGAGCTCAGTATATAAGGTCCTCTCAGGAAAGTTGTACAAGTAAGGTGATGTCAGAATAGAAGTGTACTGAATTCCTAGGTCAGTTACCAGAATACCTCTAGCATAAGTTACAAAGTAAGTACTCTGTTGATTGATAGCTTTATGATGTGCATTTCTTGCCATTAGCCTATAGGCTCAAACACTGCTGGTTTATTTCAAGGCAGAGTAGTCAGTAATCCCTAGCAATAATGAAACATACAGTACCACTTATCATGCAAAAAGCAACTAGGCAAATATCAGTAGTTTTTTAAAAGCAATTTCTGTTACAGCATCAATCCTCCTACTCCATCAATTTATAGAGAACCTGGAAAGAAAAAAAAAAAAAGAGAGAGAAAGAAAATATCATGACAAATTATATAGGGGATTATAAAAGGCAAAGTTTACTTATTTTGTGGTTATTAGCCTGGATAATTTTGCCTAATATTTTGGAAAAAAACATATTAATATAAACACCAAACAGGGATCATTGTTGTCATGAAAGACAGTATTTCTAAGGAGTAAGGATTTTCAGCCTAAGAGAGGGAAAATTTGTGGGTATGAAGGCTATTGACAAATCATGGTGACTTGGGCGAAGTAGATAGAGACCAGCTATTCCTTATCTCTTCCAGTACAAGAACTTGTGAATATCAAATGCAGCTAGCAGCAGTCATGCTCTAGGGAAACAAAAGTATGTGGTTCTCAACACAAGCAGACCTGTGGAACACCTTGTAATGTTGTGGATGGATTCAAGAGAAGACAGGGAAAGTATGCAGAAGAAAGTTTAATTGAGAGCTGCTAACATGACAGATAACATCAGGCCCAGGAAAACTACTAATCTGGAAAAAGCTGGAAGAGTTGTACTGGAAAAAACTATGTATGTTTTTCCTGTTTTCACTCCCAAGCACCAACCTATGAGTGCTGCTGAAGACAGGATAGAAGAGGAGACAGACCATGGTGCCTAACCCATATGGTCATTCTTAGGTTCTTACAGTCCTGCTTAAAAGCATCTAAAAAACCCACAACATTTTCCTTAACACTTTACACTTGCAAGTTTACATTTCAGTAGTGTCTATTCAACAGACTACATTTAAAGTACTCCTGCTTATTAGTATTGGCGTAGTATGGCTGTGACATTTTGTCAGTGCATTTTCACTTTTACCAGAAATACGATCGATGTCACAATGGTCACTGATGTACTTCCACACATTTCTTCTCACTATGTATTTTCAATACATCTCTGATGTCCCTATAGGGAAAGCCTAATTGCCATCAAGGTAGAGCAGCATGGAAGCCAATGGTGATTTCATACTGGAGTACGACACATATAATTTTGTGGCCTTTTGCAGTAAGCACTACACTAAAAAAAAAAAATAAAATTCTTGGCATTTACAATCCGAGCCATTTTTTCACTGCCACTTTCACTCACCTTTGATAAATTAAAAAAATAGACACATTAAAGTAGTTGTAGTCCAAGATCAGATGTTGGCTTCTGGTATACATCATGAATTATGTTTAGCTGACATCATTATGAATGCAATGGAAGTTCCAGGGTGGTGCACAAAGGGTGTAAATCAGTTCTCCAGTACACAGATAAATCATTTTCTGTAGGGCATGCAATTTTGTATTATTGGAAATAACTAACATTACTGCTATCTATTCTCTGATTTCACTCTTTGCTGGTTTTGGTTTGAATGCAGAAGTCCTTTCTGTGGAAGGTGGCTTTTAAAACATGCTATTTTTGCATTTAGACTTTCAGATTATGTACGTTCCAAGTTATTAGCTATTGCTGAATTTAGGTTGTGATGTTACCAAGACAGACATTTATTTCTTTGCCACTGTATAAGATACAGCTTTTATTCTTACTCTTACATTCACATCCTAGATTCCAAGAAATTTTAGTTTTTAATAATCCTGAGAAATACAGAATGGGTTTATGATTAGTCAAAGGTCTGTTAAGCAGTTTTAGTTCACTCCTGTGTCCTCAAATGCAACAGATCACTTCCATGACTGAATTGTTTACAGTGCTTCAAAGAGGATTTGTGAAATTTATGCCTCACTTTCAAAGCATTAACCATACCTACAGATTGTTCTTAAAGAGAAAATGCATTTTTGACTTTAACAGAAGTGATGTTTTAATATAATAGTTCTAGAATTTAATGTGTTGTGCTGTTAACATTCCTTTCCAACATAATGTAAATGCTTTAAAAATGCTGTAAAAATAATGTAAATAGCATTTATGGGAGTTAGAACAAAGTTGTATTATGTCATACACATACAGTAAATATGCCCTGTAAAAAGAAATACATAAAGAATTTTCTTTCACAAAATGTCAGCTTGTGTTATAAAAAAGAAAAGGTCATTTGGTATTTAAAATGTTTATATGCATGGATTCTATACTTTGGATGGGCTGAATAAATTCAAATAGACGTTTTCTAAAAGTTAACAAGAATGTAAATAAATGTAAATAAATAAACAGCTATATTTTGCTTTTTCCCCAGAGATACAACCCCCAGATAGAGTAAAAAGGGGGCAATCTGAAAATATAGTTACATGTGCCTAACAGAGCTAATCATAAATGTTAAGTGCTTCAAAATTTGCTATGATTGAAAGTTTGTTGAAGACACGTGAGAATCCTTCTTCTCTGGTAAAATTAATTAAATTAGGAAAGTTACACTTTCAGAGCACAATAGAGGGAAATTTTATTATGGGGGGGCCCTCTGCAATGATTTTATTTGTGAGTACCATGTGTCGGATGGTACTTATTCAAATATTTTTTTCTTTAAACAAATCATATACATCCTTTTTCTATGGATCATAATGAATAAGCAATAAATCATTTAAATCTGATTAATTTTGTATGGGTTTATTTGATTCATTTACAAAGAGTGACTCAGAAGAAGAATCCAGAAAAAATCTCCCTAAACCGAGATTCAAGCATCTAAAATTTAATTAAATATATTTATTGTTTAGTAATGTATACTGCAATCTAAGCTCATTGCGATATTTGCCCATATGCACTTGTCTTAGGTGAAAGATTCCTTTACACTGTTATCCTGGCTTACGTCCACACTGCTTGTGTTTTCTGAAGATGAAAATATTAGACTTGGTAGATATTGTATTTGTTGTCATATAACCCATCTTTGTGTTTACAGCATTCATACTGGAATTGTGAGATAGGTTTCCATCTCTACTCCAGTCAGAAATATTGAATCCCTGTCTTACAAGACATCCACAGTAATCACCTTATGTGAAATACTTCCTATCTATTTTCTTGAAACTAGGCTATTGTGCAACCAGGAGAGCAAGAAATACTGATTCTAAAATAGTAGTAGCTAAAACCATAAATGGGTTTATTTGTTTAATGTCTAATGTTAAATAGATATTCATTCAAGGAAATGTATTTGGGACTTAATCTAAGATAATGCAAACTCATTGCTCATACCACTAGACTAAAATGAGATCTTTTCTACTTTCTGTCCTGGTACAATGACTACTATATCCTTTGTCGGCATACAGGCTCAACTTTAAGGAGAATCAGTTTAAGTACTCTTATCTGTGACACCTGCAGCCTGGTTATTAGAACACTTGTCAGAAATGCAGAAGATGAAATTTAATCCCCTTTCATCTACCAGACTCTTTTAAGCATTAGTTATTATGCAAAAAACTAGTGTTGTAAGTGCTACCACTCCCAAAGAAAAGTAGGCAGATAGGATCTTCAGTGTATGGGAAGATAGTTCAAGTATTTTCCTATGGACTTGATGAAGAATGAACTAAATTGCATCCTGGACATACAGTCAAAAGGCAGCTGTCTAACTGGGAAAAATGCAAACACTGTCTATGAATCCTGAAAGTATAGTTAATATACGTGTTTTATATTATGCCAGCAACTATTGATTTCAATGGATTCACGTTGTTCAAAAAGGACAACTGTAGATATGGACATGGAAAGTGGAAAGGGATTTGTTAAGTTCAATTTAATTTATTTAAAGAAGGAAAATACAATGAAAGAAAAAGAAAATAAACAAACCCATAGTTGATTTTAAATATAACTTACAAGAATTGCAAATACACTGGTGTTATGTGAGGATAACACCTTGTCTTTCTAAGTGCTATGTTTCAAACACTTAAGAAGTCACAAACAACACAAGAAAGAAATTAAATTGTCAAAAATTAATTATTTCTGCCAGCTACCCATTAGATAAAATCAATAACTATTTTCCATATGACCAGCTCAGAGAAAAAACAGCAAGACACAACAAATGTATTCGTAATTATTTGTGAATTTCTCAGGGTCCTGAGTATGCTTTCCCCTCCTGGGGTTCAATCACCTGTGCTGTAGGACTGGGCCCTTGCTGGTGATGTCACTGCTGCCACTTTGTTGTCATTTTCAGCTCCCACTTGCTATTCCTCATGGACTTATGGGTCCCTGATGTTATTGATAATTACAGTTTTGTTAAACTAAATCAGGGAATGATCCTAAATCCAGTCATTTTATTTTCCTACAAAGTCAATTTCTTTTCCTATGTATTAGAAGTCACCATAAAAACTAACAAGGTGATTTGGTTTCCAAGTAATGCAATCACTTATTAAGACTACCAGAAATAATGAATAGATTAACAACTAAAAGAACAAGTAAGTAAATTACATTAAATTAGAATCAATTTAATTATATACTCAAAGGATAGTTTAGAAATAATACTCCAATCTAATGTGAAATCCTAGAATTCATGATATTTTGGGGGGAAAAATTAGAAAGAGTATTTCACTCAATTGAGCATTTTCAAAAGGTAATGTAGCTCGATGTCAGGGTTTAAAGCCAGCCGGCAGCCAAACACCATACAGCTTATTACTCACCCTCCCCCCACCCAATGGATGAGGGAATCAACTGGAAGAGTAAAGGGAGACTCATAGGTTGAGATAAAACCAGTTTAATAATTGTAATAAAATAAAATAATAATAATAGAAATTACAAATGGATAAGGCACAATGTGATTGCTAACCACCCACTGACTGATACCCAGCCTGTTCCTGGCTAGTGATCCTGAAAAACCAAGATCCCACAATTGCAATCCTGGAAGTGAGAGAGAACCCCCTCCTTGCCAGCCACCCTTCCTTCATAAACTGAGCATGACATTACATGATATGGAATATTTCATCATCTAATTTGGGTCCAGTGCTCTGGCTCTGCTCCCTCCCAGCTTCTTGTACACCTGAGCACGGGCAGAACATGGGGAGTTGGAAAGTCCTTGATTTCTTAGCAACTGAAAACATCAGTGCATTATCAGCATTGTTCTCATATCAAATTCCATACTGAATCCAAAACACAGCATTATTCTAGGTATTAAGAAGGAAAATAAACTCTATTGCAGCCAAAACCAGGACACTTGATAAAAGCAGTATTAATTCAGTTACTAATTGTACCAGAGGTATATTTCTATTCAGCTAAAGTAGACTAACTGCTAATCCAGCAGCCACATTTAAACACACAAAATAAAAATTTACTAGAAGCAAAGTATGGATAGCATCCTATAACGTGATTCAATATTGAAGTTCTTTTACAAGAAAAAAATGAAAGTGCAAACTCCTAAGACAGGATAATATAATTAAAGGCATTGTTACTATATAATGTGCAAAGCTCACAGGTCCTCTTAGCATTGTCTTAAATGTGAAATATTTCTATTACTTCTAAAATAAGCACAGAATTTAAGATAAGTTCATGGTTATCTAAACACTCCACCTTGAAGTTATGCATGGTTGACATACATAACCCTGGCTAACAACTGTTAAAATGACAGATTGATGGAACTATAGCTTTATACATACAGTATGATTGTTCTAACAGCAATGTAGGGTGTTTCAGCTATTACTGATTTGATTGGAGTTAGTAAGAGA
The DNA here is from genome assembly GCF_003259725.1 of Athene cunicularia. NCBI lineage: Eukaryota > Metazoa > Chordata > Aves > Strigiformes > Strigidae > Athene > Athene cunicularia. The sequence continues at coordinate 64,762,812 of NW_020799092.1, forward strand.
ATCAAATGGTGTAAGTAAATCATAACTCAATCACATATGATGTAAAATACGAAATTATAATGAGATCAAGTAAAAAAAAGTTATAAATAGATGCAATTAGGGACTATGATAAAATTCAATTTTTACAGTCAGAGTAGTTCTATAAATAAAGTTCATAAACTTCAGGAGAGGTAATGTACAAAGGAGATATAATGAAAAGCATAATGCTTTTACTATTCAACTCAGATAAAAGTTAACTGGTACAAAGAGGATTATTCTCACCAAACTTTCAGCTTTAAAAAGCTTAGAGGCCTAGCCTCAGTTGCTCATCTTGACTACCTCTAACGTTAGAGGGAAGACGGGCACCCTAGAGATGGTTTGACTCTATGTTTGACTCCTATGTGAAGATGTCTATCTCTCCTCTCCAAGTTTAAGCACAGCCTCGATGTTTAGCTGTGTTGCTGTACCTACAGTGGTCTAAGAACATAAACGGAGCAAAGCCTGTAGGTAGAGATATAATAACTTTGTCTTCTGAGGTCTAGTATTCTAATGCATTGGTCACTGGTCTATAATGGTACAGTTAGCATTGCTGGTGGTTGGTGCTATCATGCCTCTGCCTTCATATATTCTTCAGCTTAAGATAGATCCCTGTTGGAAGCAGCTAAAGACGAGGTGAAGACTGAGTAAGCACACTGGCATGTAACTTCAAAGCACCAGCACACATACTTGCAGAGGAAGACTAACTTCTGTAGTAACAGATATGTAATACAACCTCAGCTGGTAAAACAACCACAAAAAAAGCATGATGATTTTTAAGGTACGCGTAAATGAAGATTAAAGAAGCAGTGGCTGCAGTACTTGGACAGTAAGAAAAGACCGCTCAGCAATAAAGTTCCTAGCCCATTGTAAGAAATATAGGTTCAGGTGGTAGTAATGAGGTGGAGAGATGATTATAATATCCTCACCTACCCAACCTACTGTAAGGAAGTGAAGGAATTAATGCCTCATTCATTGACACAGAAAAGCTCAAGGGCAAGTCGTAGTCTTTGTGACGTATCGAAGGATGCACATCCCCACTCCCTTGTGGTTGTATTGCCAAAAACTCCTTAGATAAGTCTTGACGAGGGGAATTGTAGCCTTGTAGCCCATAAAAAATGTTTCTCATGAAGCACAAGAACCTCTAAACATTGACTCTATTGTGTAAGCCTGATACTTTGTATGAATGACACAGGCCTTGCTAGCAACTGTGCCCTTGAAGCGCAGCTAAAAGTCCAGTAAGAGGACATCATATCTGCCCCAGAAGGAGCCAAAAGGCTGGATGGTTGCCTGAGAAGCATGAAGTCAGCAAAAAACGGCAGTAACTGGGGGAAAGGTAAAGGTGGTAGGGGGAGATTGTGACCACTGATGAAAGGGTTAATGCACCCCATCCGCCCTCAGTGCATGCACAGAACCCATGTTCCACCATTCATTGTCTCTCATGCTAATGAGTTCATGGAAAAAAAAACTAAACTCTCCTTGTCTAATATGCAAAACAGCTGATAAAACTAACTTAAATGTGGTAGAAAACTTTACTAGGTGTGTACCCACCACCTCAGATTACTGGACCTGAGACAACACTGGAACCTGGAGTGGTGATTCAGATTTTTTGACTCTCTTTCTCTTCTTTTTCTTTCTTTTCCTTTCTTTTCTTTCTTATAAATTTATAAGAAACCACATTGCTTACTATCTTTTTCCAAGTTTAAGCTGTTTCTACTGCAAGTAAAACATTTTAACTGGTTATCTAGTGTCATTTCACCTTAATTTCACCACGGTATCACAGAACTTTTACAACTCTCTGGATTTTCAGTGCAGGTCATAACAACTACCAATCCAACCCGTACTGAATACTGAAGCAAGGTTTGCTCACAGACATGTATCTGTATCATTTGCACCACAAGAGAGAGATCAGATGTGATCTGCTTGCTTTCTGTCTTGCCCTTCTGTGCAAATACACTTATAAAAATACTTCCGCACTATATAACTAATTTTACAGATCAGGTGTCACTATCTGTTCTTTACTATAATAAGTGGTATCTATCCTTTTGATAAATTCATCTTTTCACACAATGAAGATTTGCCCTAGAGTTGTTTTGTTCTTATTTAACACTGAACTAAAATCAGTTAATAATGACAGAACTGGTTTGAGTCCTTAATTAAATCTTCTTTGTAAATGCCCATCACTAATGTGTTCCATATTTTCTAGATTCTTCATCAATTTCACAGTTTGATGTTTCCCTTCATCTAAATTTTAATTTTTAGGATTATTTAACCTCACCCATAGAGAGATTTCATGCATTATGATGTTAATATTCTAACTAGATTTCAGACCTTGATATAAGAGGAAAAGCATGGAGGGTTGTTTTTGGTTTTTTTTTCCTCATACAGATACACAGTATTGTTAATTTGATTTCACTATCAATTTGTAAGATAACAAGAGATATTTGAGTATGATTGTCTGATACTGGGAACTTTCTCAAGAAAAATGAGAGATTTTCTTAATTTGGTTGGTTGTGCATGTTTCTGTGGGCTTGTCTTTCTCATTAGCACAGCCCACAATGCAAGCTGCCAGAGTGGGACTTGTCCATGATCCAGCACCTATGTGCTCATGTTTGCAGAGAATTGCTCCTGTGTTAGTATCTCCTCTTACCTGATTATCTAGATACACAAAGAGTATAAACTATGGCAATTGTGATATGACTGGCTTATTTTAAGATCAAGAAGCTTTCCTTAAAATTGCAATGTTTGCTTACGATAACTGGCTATATTCTTAGTGGCTAAATGTTTACACATTGTGGTGGGTCGACCCTGGCCTGCCCAGTAAAGCCACTCTTATCACTCCCCTCTGCAGCTGGACAGGGGAGAGAAAACACAATGAAAGGTTCATGGGTCAAGATAGAGACAGGGAGAGATCATTCACCAATTACCAACACAGGCACAACAGACTCAACTTGAGGAACTTAACTTATTACCAATCAAAATCAGGGTTGGGTCATGAGAAACAAAAAGAAATCTTGAAACACCTTCCTCCCAACCCTCCCTTCTTCCTGGGCTCAACTTTACTCCTGATTTCTTTACCTTCTTTACAGGGGAATGGAGAATGGGGGTTGAAGTCAGTTCATCTCATATTGTTTCTGCCACTCCTTCCTCCTCAGGGGGAGGATCCTTACACTCTTTCCCTGCGCCAGCATGGGGTCCCTCCCACCAGAGACAGTCCTCCATGAACTTCTCCAAAGTGGGTCCTTCCCACAGGCTACAGTTCTTCACAGACTGCTCCAGCTGGGTCCCTTCCATGAGGTTCAGCCCTTCAGGAGCAGACTGCTCCAGTGTGGGTCCCCCATGGGGTCACAAGTCCTGCCAGCAAACCTGCTCCAGTGTGGGCTTCACAAGCCACAGGTCCTACCAGGAACCTGATCCACTGTGTGCTTCCCAAATGGTCACAGCATCCTTTGGGCACATCCCCCTGCTCCAGCGTGGGGCCCTCCCGGGGCTGCAGGTGATCTGCTCCCACCGTTCCCTTCCCTGGGCGCAGGGCACAGCTGCCTCACCACGGGCTGCACCAGGGGCTGCAGGGGAATCTGCTCTGGCACCTGGAGCTCCTCCTCCCCCTCTTTCTTCACTGACCTGGGTGTCTGCAGAGCTGTTTCTCTCACATATTCTCGCTGTCTTCTGGCTGCTTCCAGTGTTGCACAAGGTTTTTTCCTCTTCTTAAATACGATATCAAAGAAGTGCTACCAGCATCACTGATGGGCTCGGCCTTGGCCAGCAGCGGGTCTGTTTTGGAGCCGCCTGGCATTGGCTCTGTCGGACACAGGGCAAGCTTCTGGCAGTTTCTCACAGAAACACCCCTGTAGCCCCCCAACTAACAAAACCTTGCCACACAAACCCAATACACACATATATCTACAACAGTATAGAATAAAATTATTTTTTCTGATTTATACAAGTTTAAGCTTACGTTTTATTTCCATCAAAGAAATACTAGTAGTTGAACAGTAAATATATTCAAACTGACAAAAGAGACACTTAAGCAAAGAAAAATAACTAAAACAAAGTCTGCTTTTTTGCGTTCTTCTGTTTGGGTTTCATGAACGTTTCAGATACAAGTAAGATCATTTCTCTGTTTTCCTTCTCAACATTACATTCTGTTCTTGAAAGCCATACAGTTGTAGGGATGTAAGTTACAAGGTAGAAAGAGATTCATATTAAATTTCAATGAAGTGATTTTGCCCTAGGAAATGCAGGATTTTTATTCAACTCAGTAGAAGCATATCCAAGCAACCTATCTATTTTTAATTGAAACAAATAGTTTATAGTTTCAGCTGAGAATGATCAAAATTGCTTTTTCAGGGAAAAAAATGATTCCTTAGGCAGAAAAGAAATCATGCTCATTAGAAGTCCTTTTAGAAGACCATACAAAGTAATTTAAAATGTTCATTGAAAAATATAGATATATAAACAATCTCTGCATACATTAATATTGAAACTGTAGGTAAAAGAATCAAACACATACAACTGCATGTGTATGGAGACAGGTAGTCAAATTCTAGAGCAATCATAATTTTGTGGTTTAATCTGTTTAGACAACAGTTTTTATTAATACTCATTTGTTACTTGTGAGAAGTTGCTGACATAAATTGAGGATTAAGCTGCTATGACCTTCACTGAACCTTAGCAATTCTCATTTGCATTCTCATTAAAGCTGTGTTTCAGTCTCATTTTTTCAAATCTGTAATAGTATCCTACTCAATTCTTTATAAAGTGTTCCTCAAGAGCAATTAACTGCTCTGACAAAAAAATGTTTAATTTATATAAATGTATATATAAAGAAGAAGAAAATGTTTAAATGGATACAGATACCAGGTTAAAACATATACAATTACATATACTTACATTGAAGTTTATGGATTTTTTTTTCTAAATCAAATTAAGAGGAAAATACTGGAAGAGTATTGGAAATGGCCATAGGGTAGTTATTATTTAGGTTAATATAAACTAGTTTGGTATTCTTCTGTAAACTCAGTACTCCTATTTTATATAGTTATTTAAATATATTTGTTTAATTATTTTATATTATTTTCTGGTGGACAGTTAAGATGAGCAGTTTGCCAGAATTAATTTACTGAGCCTGTATTCATAAAGGAATGGATCTCTTCTCAAAACCAGGACAAAAAAGACACAAGTTTAGTGATAAAGCTCTGGACCCAATAGTTTTCTGTTTCAGTAAGAATCAGTAGTAGTGAGGCTGGTGCAAGTACTATACATTTCCTTCTCAAGCATATAGATTTATAGATTTATTTTAAAAGGGTCTTTGATATCAGCAAATAATAATTCTTTACAAAGAATGTGATGTCATATAGCCATCTGCATAATTTGGGAATCTAAACAGGATTATTGCCCCATATATCTGCAATGCACTAAATTCAGCCTCAGAAAAAAAAATGTTTTCAAAAAGGAACGGATAATTTTATCTTCAGAACCTAGCCTTTTCCATATACTGAAACAATTTACATCTTATTTCTAGTGGCATGATAATAAGTGAACTACATGACAAAATATACTCAGGGAGTCTCTGATGTAGTAAAAATTCTTAATTTTTATTTCATGCTACTTTCTAAGACAGAAAATCTGCAGAGTAATACACTTATATGGACAAACAGTATTTAAACAGAGACAAATGTAATAGCTGTTTGCCAGCCCTACTTTGACATTCATATTTAAAATTACCTTAATTTTTAATAAAGTATTTTTAGTATCTCTTTAGTGTGAAAGACCTAGAGAAGTAAAATATGAACACCTTCTTTAAAAAAAAATAATAAAAATCTCTCTTTAAGATGACAAAAATAGGCAAGTGACTGAAATTTTCTTGTCTCTCTCTTTAATGTCAGTTCCTATAATAAAACTGAACTTTGACAAAAATCAGAACTTAAAAAAAGCAAACAGCACAACCCCCAAATAGGTTTGTTAATACATATTAGAACATCCTGAAACTATTTTAAGCTTCATGTGCTTAGGAAAAATGCTGATAGGGTATTTGAAATTATTGACCTAATTAAGCACATGTTAAATGTACTTAAGAAATTCTAACTAATCCAATATCCATAACTGAGCAGAGAGGAAAGAGCTAGATGAGTAAAGAATCAGAAATGTATATACCAATGATGTCTCAACCAGAATAGACTGACAAATACTATTTTCCAGCCCCACAAACTTACACAAAACGCCAAATTACTAGATATGATGACTTCGCATTGCAACTTAAATTCATACGTATTTCTTTCAGAAGAATTAATAAAGCAACAGAAATCCATGTTCAATGTCTGTGTACTTATAATCAAATTTATTTAATTAGTGAAAACTATCATGAAGATGCTGAAAATGTATTAAAATTTAATAATCTTTTTCTGTCCAACACTGACAGTTTCAGGTTGATACTGAACATTGGCCTCAGCTAGACAAAGCCATATGAGTTATAATACCTACATTTAGACATCAGTTCTCTGCAAGACAGCTACTCATATTGTGCATCTCGGCTGCCTGTCTGCCTATGTGGGCAGCAGAAAGAAGAAATGTGCAGTGGTGACTTCATTAGTAGATATTGTAAAAATTTTCATGAGATCCAACTTTTTCCTGGTAGGCACTCAAGAATAAGCTTTTACAGTGAACAAATAATGCATTTATATATTTCCTGTTTCAAATACTTCAGGAATAACCTTTCATTCTTTATCTTACTGAACTTTCCATGCTTTGAGTAGAGGAAGAATTTTTCTGACATCATTAAAGACCCCAGCAGACATGTCAAGTTGAGCAGATCCTATTTTCAAAATCCTTTCTGGAAAAAATATTTTTAAAAATAACATAAAATTTTAGAAATAATTTCTCCTGCAGTGGTCCACTGTTTAGCACCGAGAGATTTGGATGATCACCTCTTGGAGGTCTTTTATGTCTTCTCCTTGTGTCAAATAATTAAATCAAACTTCTCAGAAAAATTCTAACACTTCACTATTATATTGGGAAACAGACATACATATGGCAAATATTTTAATACCTGTGGCATCACCAGATTGTTTTTATCACATTGCCTCTTCTTTAACTCATATTCTTTTCCCATACAGACAGGCAAATTGAGCACATATTAGCTAGCAAGAATTCTCAGCAGTTCTAAATACCACCAGAACACAAAGGATGAAAACATTTTTATCTCACATCTGTTCTCAGGGTATATCAGACATTATTTCATGTATTACTACAAATACCTTTGTGAAGACTTACTCTCAGACATTTATTGACATTGCCCCTTAAAGAATTTCCCATGACACTGCTATTGATGGGTGAGCATGACCTAATGAATTATAGTAGTTAATATCATGCTTACATCTTGAACCTATTGATCATATTTTGAGATCAAGACTTGCAAGAATATTACTTCTATATTTATAGGACTCCAGACCTGTTCAGAAGCTTTCTAGAATAGTTGTACAACTTATAAACAAGTTATTGAGCAATTATTTTGCTGTTGTGGGTTTATATTTGAGGTGATATGAAGGTCAATTCCTCATTTTTATCAACTTAAAAAAAGAGAGAACAAACTAGTCTGAGAGAGCACTCAGGAATGCCTTGTCTAATTAGCTCTTCATCCCATTCTCCGATAAACTTTCCTGTAAGTATAAATACATAATGATCATTTTCCAGAATAATTTCAGAAAGGTGATCTGATAATCTAACTTTAGACAGGTTCCAAACAGAATACAGTACTAAATGGAAGTACATAGAGACCACTAAGGAAGTCTGGTTTATTTCATTAACCTTCCTACAAATCTAGCCTATATTTGGTGACCTTCATCACAACAGGATACTAATGTTTTAGCTAATAAAACATCAACTATATACAGGATAATCTGTTTCACAAATACTGGACCAAATATTCATAGGCATTTCTTTTTTACACTGATTCACACAAGCTATAAAATATACTTGATTTCCTAAATGTGCTTTTGTCATCTAAAAGAAGTCTCAAAACCAGTAAACACAATTTCATGAAATGTTGTGGCACTTCTAGCCTACAATCTAGTCTCCTGACAGCTGAGTATGATTTCTGAGCAGAATAGAAAAAGATTATTTACCTGGTTTCAACAGAACTCTGATACTACTTTTCAAAGAAATTTACCCATGCTGTACCAGACGTTAGAGTTTGTGTTGCATCATTTTGTTCATTAGTATCAAGAAATGGCTCTTTTGTCTAAGAGGAGAAAGCCATTATAAGAATATCTTCCTCATTACTTTGTAGAAAACTAGACCACTCTCTACCACAGGCCTGATCACACAGATTACTATCAATATTACAAAAGTTCTTAAATTCAGGTTAAAGGATACATTCACCTCCCTAACATAAAGGTTTGGATCCACAGGAATAGATGTCTGACAGTGTAAATTTTCCTATATGTTGAGAAAGCATGTATTATGTCCATATATTGATTAATTGACTATCACATCTGAAATTGTGATAAGTGTTTAAAGACAGTGTTCCTGCATTGCTGTGTTTTCTTGCTTTCTATTCAGCTAACCTTGGATAGCAAGTCTTCTGAACTTGCTGTGCTTGAATACACTCATGCTAGGTGAAATTCAATTACATTCTTCTGGCTTGGTAAATCACCTGTTTTCACACAAGATTGGCTATAAAGTCTGGCTGCATATATGTTTCAGGTGCCCTATAGCATCTGTTAAAAATGTAGCTTCAGTTAAAAATTTCTGGGTATTATTTCTTCATTCAAAAGCTGCTAACAACCCTTTATCATGTAGTATCCCAAATAAAAGAACGTTGTAGGTCTGGCTGTTTTCCCATTTTGCCTTTAACTTCCTTGAAACTCTTGACAACCAGACTTTGTTTGGCTTTGAATAATAGAAAAGAAAAAAAAAAAAATCCCTGCGTCAGATGTTTCTCAGTTCTGACACACTTATGTATTATTTTCACTATCATAATGTCAATATTAAAAAAAAAAAAAATAGTTCCAAGGTTTGTATCAGCCAGAAAGTGCACTGAACCACTGGTAAACTACATTGATAACAATTTAAGAAAAAACTGTATGTTTTGCTTCTTGTAGTCATCAAGATACAGGATATTGACAAGAAGGATAAACCACCGTTCCATCATCAAAACCAGGAAGAAAAAATACAATGTCTCTCCTAACCTGCAGTTATTTGGAACATAATAGTTATCATGAAGGTTAAACAACACTTCAATCACTTCACCGTCATGTTTTTCAGAGGTGGGACACTGGGTCTATGTGAGTGTCTACTTAGAATTTACCCAGGTACCGCACTGAGCAGGACTGCATTCTTATTTAGGTCATAAGGAATCTACCTTGCCTGAGGTTAATAGTACTAATTAGTATTAATACTAACGTGAGAAAGAAATTAACACCTAAGACTGATATTGTATCATTATTCTGTAACTGCTGTAAGGATGTATGGGATATGAGGCCATTTAGTTTAGGCTGCAGTATTCCTAAATACCTTGTGTCATTTCCATTCTGAATTATTTTCCTATTATAATTAAATTTATTGGGTTACGAGATGCACCTACGGGAGTTCGCACATTATAACAAATGTATAATTTCTTTTTCATATCTTAATATTTGTTTTGTAGAAAGTTTTAATTTAAAAATACATTTTTTAGTTCAGTGTAAGATTTCTTTCGCAGATGTGACTATGATGCTTTAACAGTAAAGTGCATGCATACACAGAAAAGTTATGCATAACTGTGCATCACTAAATTACATTTTGTTGAGATCTTTGCATTTTATATTTTGGTTAAGTTTTATAGCTATAGAATATATGTACATGATTAAAAGCTGCTAATGGCAAAAATGTTACATGAAAGGTAGTCTTCTAACAAGAGAATGAGGGCTAAAGCAAGGACTACTTCCTAAATACAGGCTTGTATGCAATTACTCTTCAGTAGAGGCTAAAAAAATAATTTCACTCAAATATTGAGATGGAATCTGGTCACAATACTTACGGGGGATATCTATGCATCGTTAGAAAGGGAACAGGGTATATTTCTTGTAGAACATTTTTAGTCAGGCAGTTCATCTTCAAAAACTTGTTTCCTTTCATATTTTAAAGTTAAAAGCATGAGACAGATTGCACACTTACTGATATCCAGGCAATCTTGGTGACTCAAATGAGTTTGAAACCTTACACTGCTAAGAGGTCTAGAGTTGAATCTACCCTATGGTTCAAATATTTTAATAAGAGTTCAGTGTAGTCTGCACTCTGAGGGATCTGGCTTTATCAGATCAGTGATGGACTGTGACACAGCAAGTTTTTAAGCTTGGGCCCAATTACCTCTGTTTTATACTGGGTATTAATTAAGTCAAAGCCAACAAGAGTAGGAGTAGTAGTGCACTGACGAAACCAGGCAAATTGATCTCATGTCAGCATTTTTTGAGAGGCAAAAATTACCAGGGAGAAGATTAATAATAATCTCTTAAGTAATAAATAGAGTGATAAATCCCTTTAAATAATAAAAAGTGACGACTATATGAATAAACTATCCCTCATGTTGGGAAAAAAAATAAATCTAAAAACTTATAAAGTTCTATTTTTACAGACTGCATCTGTATTGCCAGTAAATAGATTCATCCAACTAGATTTAATGATTAACCAACATGCTGCAATATTTTCTTGACTTTATGTATTTTTATATTGGTGCCAAGTTTTTAATGGTTTAGAAGACAGTTTAGTAATGAAAGACACAAAATACTACAGCTTTTTTTTTTTTTTTTTTTTTCCTGTGTATAGAACATTTGTGCACACTACTTCATATATTACAGAAACTTCAAAAAAACAAAACACAGGAAATACAGTTTAAAAATATCAGTTCTGATTTGTTCCCAAACTTCATACACTCTAGGCATGAATGTAGTAGTTTATCATTTGGAAGATGCCTTTCTTGTTTATTTAATTGCAAACCAAGATACATAACTGAATAGGCATTCAAATAATGCCTGTACATGATATACAAACCTTACAGGATAAGATAGTCATTGGAATCTTAAATAGGGAAAAAGAGAAATATCTAGAATAGGAAATTCCTCAAACAAATTCATCCCTTCATTTTTGATTCTGCACCAATTCTGTACATGCTTATTTTCAAAACGAAGTTAATAGAATTCTCACAAAAACAGCCCAGAAGATTCTAGTGGTAACTAGTCTGAATATACATTCTGGATGTGATTCAGCATTGATCTCTCATCTATTCTCAAAGTGATTATCCTAATCTAATTTTTAGGCAAGCCTTAATTGTACAAAAATATTATGAAAGCCCATGCTGCCTCTGTAGTTTAAAAGAAAATTTTATTTTAATTAGTGGCATTGTAGTTATGTTTGTTAATTTTTTTAAATTATAAAGAGTTGGATAGTTAACAAACACTAAGGTCTTCTTTAAAGGTACAGAACAAAAATACTTAAAATAGCATTTTTAGAAAGTTGTTACAAAAGCAGAAATGAAAACTGTCTGTAGGAGTAACAAAATAATATTGCTGCAACCCATGGCAATAAATACCCATATACCTCATGACATGTCCTTTTACAGAAAGATAGGAAGGAATTAACGTGGTGTTAAATATAATTAACGGTGATTTCTGTTTCTTGCTTTAGTGTTCATTGTAATTAAACTGGAATCATTCTTTGCAGCAGTTTGTGTATTGAAACCAAGCATCCTTCTTTGTGGGATATTAATGACCGCATAATTAACTACAATAATTTCATGTAGGCTATTAATTAGCTATAGAGTAAAATACAAGTAAGTGAACCACTGCTTTCTGCAGGAAAGAATCCTAACTGTTCAAATCTCCTAACTTCTCCCTATTTACTTTTATTTTTGCAACTATCATCTAATAGTTAGTCATCAATTACTTACTGACCTTGATGCCTCAAGTCCTTAACATACTGGTCATTCCTCTTTTAATCATTTTAGGATGCCAGTAAGTAAAATAATTTTCTAGATTATCATTTACTACGATATAATTTTTTAAATTTTATTTACCTTCACTGCATCTCACTTCTACCTTTAGAACCCAGAACTTCTTGCCCCAAATTGCAAAGCTCTCACAAAATTAAGTGTACCTTCCCTATCATATTATTTTCCTGTAAGGACAGCCTCTATGTTTTGGCTGCCAATCACATAAAGTGAAAAATCAGATTGTTCCACATGTAAAGAATTCCCAGTCAGAATCTATGAAGCCAGCACCTCCTCCACTCTTAACTTTCTCCTGCTGTCATACACATTGGCAGAAAATGAGTAATAAAAAGATTAACAACCAAGTATTTCACACTACTTGTTTGTGCTAAAACCTGTAATTATCTTTGTTATCCACTCTCCTTTCTTTTAGCTTATCTATTATTTGTCATCTTCTAATCTTTTAAGTTATTAGCTGTTTGAGTTACCCATTTGAATGGTGCCCTAACAAATGGAGTCTGAACTAAATGAATTATCCATTACCAGACATTAATGCAATAAATACTAAACATATTATTACTACCACAACTGTGAAATGTTATATGCATTCTTTTATTGCCATGCCTCTATTTTAGAGCCCTCCAGCAACAATTAGGGGATATTTGAGGTAAATGAGGCACAAAATAACTACTGTGCCTTTCTGGCCTTAGCATAGAAATGTTGCAAAGCTTCTTAAAATGAGCTCACTGAAAGAGGACAAATTCCTGACAGCAATGTCATTTCCCCATTCCACCTTAGAAAATGGTCTTCTTTGACTGTTGGTCCAAATAGCGGTGACTCAAGTTTCTAAAACTTAAGGAAGGATGCTTTCTGGAAGCAGTACCAGCAGAAAGGCAACCACTACCTTCCTGTTTAGGAGGAGGCAAGCCTTTCCCTTTAAAGAGCTCCCTGCTGTGTCGACTCAGTTCTAAAAACCACAAACATGAATCAAAACATTAATATCTTGCCGAGAAATTATGATAATGAAGGTTGGTAAACTGTTTAGCATTAAACTCAGTATTTAATAATTCGTAAATGTAAACACACACAAATGCTTGCCTCCATCTGATCTTAATGAAAGTATTTCCCCTCCCAATTTCTGGCCTATTCATAATTAGCTTAGAAATATCGATAAGGGGCCTCTCAACTCACCATGTTATTATATTACTGTTGAATTTTGCTTTTTGCATTTTTTTTCTGTTTATGGACATTAATAAAGGAAATTAGCACTTGTAAGCATTATTTCTATTGATGATGTCTTGTAGACAAAACAGCGTTGCAAAATGAAATGTCACCAGCTATTTAATAATTGCTATCCAAGATACAGTATGGCTAATTTAAGTCAAAGCTAAATGTGTTCTATTTACTCAGGATCAGTCCAAAGTTTGAGAAGAAAAGATGAATATTAAGTTAACTGGAAATAGGACAACGTTATATGAAGAACCTGAGATGAAGAACTTGAGAACAACTCTATTTGGAAGCACTAAAGTGACATAGGAGAAATCCTATTTTCAGAATTGATCTAGGATACTACCTGCATTTTAATTTCTGAACTCACACAGCTCACAAAGACGTAACCTAGATAACTTCAAACATGGCACTATTAACACAGTCTCAGAAGCCAGACCTCAGCATTGACTACATAGCAGATAAGTATTTATCCAGCTTTTCAGGCTCTATATTCTGTTCCAAGCCACATACAGCCATAGGAAAAACAGTAAAAGATCTTCTCTTAGCCAGGTTAGAGCTTGTCTGTGCCTAGATGTATCCATAGGATAATACGCAGGACCTCAGCTGTTAGGAGATTCAGTGATATGATTATACATCCTACATGACACAGTCCCTGGGCAGACATTACTTGGAGCAAGGACGGAATCTGGCCTTCACCTGCTTCTACGCCTCAAAGACGCTGCAGCTCCATTTTGCACAGGGATACCATTACCCCCGAAGACTGGGAATGGATCATCCCTCTTCTCTTCCATGAAGCCTACTTTATAATAAGGGCCACTGTTTGTAATGGTTTTAGGTGAGTTTAAAAGCTCTTTTCAAGGTAGACAAGAACAATGAATGCAATTGAAGAGTATGTATTTCACATAAAATAGTGAAGAAATAAAGTATATATTATTTGGATGAAGGACAGTCATGCAAGTATACAAATTAATATATTAATTACCAAATTTATATTTAAAGGAATTATTACCATCTAGTAAAAAAAATAATACAACTGTGAGCCCCACATAGATGAAAAGACATGATGCAGGCTCAGGTGAAGGCTTGGATGAAGGCTTTGAGCAGGGCATATGAATGCAGAGTGGCACCACTGTGCAATGCTCACCTCTGGTCCAGCATTTTTCATCTCTGTGCACTGCTTGTTGGCTGTTAAAAGTCTCATTCTTACCCATTTACCAGGAGTATTTGTAGTGCTGATACCAGTAGCTGTGGGAGTATAATTACATCATAATACTTTTCCTCCACCTCCTTATGAAGTAACCTGATATTCAAACTGTAGCATTTCTTACCATGAGCACTTCTTAGCATTTTGAAGTTTAAAGATCTAATAAAGATTTTCTCCCAGATTAACATCTTTGATTCATGCTAGGTAGATTATTTTGTTTACCTGGCTAGCCTGAGTAGCCTGCCCACCCAAACCCAGCTATTTCTGTTTTTAAAAAGTGAACTGACTTTTGTGCAAAAGTGTAGCAGCAGGTTAGAAAGAGAACTTCACATGACTGATTCTTTATATTTCTAGGTGAAACAGTAATATGGTTTTCATGTAAAGGAAGCTGAGATGGGAATTACTGCAATAGGAAGAGAAATAAACAACCCCATTTAAATAAATCCGTTCTTTACAATAATGTAACCAGAGGATCCTTTTCATTTTAAATTAACATAACAATTACTGAGAAATTTTGCTGCTAGGGCAGTGGGCAGGGAGAGCATCTTATGTTTTTCAGACCTGTCACTGCATACTTTGTCTCAGTTCCTAAGCAAAAATCACTGCGAACAGCATTAACACAGTCGCTTCTGTGAATTACACTTGGAATTCTGTTTCCAAGTGGTCAGGATTTTTCTACAGAGATCACATTAGTGAAAGAGAAAATTCCATTCACTCACAATTCAAAATATTGTAGTTCAGATATCAACTGTTCAAAGCAATATTTACACTTGAAGTAATCCTGTATTTTCACCTAGTAACAACCTTTTTAATACAATATTTAATACTTGGAGAAGTTTAAGAAAGAACTAGAAAACTAAGACCTGAGAAATTTAAAATACAGAAAAGGGTGAAAAATCACATCCTAGTAAAGTTCTAATCCAATAGTTCAAATTAAAAATCTAGTTCTAATCCAGTACTGCAAACATATTCATTTTGTTGCAAATTTTCATATTTTTTCAAATTGTTTTATGCAGACACATACATCTGTGCTGTTTACCATACTTTCACAATTAAAATAAACACAGCAGAAAGAAGGATCAGATAGGAAATCTTGTAAATATAGTTCAGAAATAAGCAGGACCCTGACGTTTGAGGGTTCTCAACTCATTGGTTGTTTAGATATCTGATTTTCAGGAGGACACATGCTACCATTTGCAAATTTGATGCTTTTCTCAGGCCACAAGTAAATATTTTATACACCATCAATTCATGCCTTGTATTTTTTCACATAATTACACTAATAGTGTAATTCTGTGTTCACCTGTGATCAAGCAAGTACAAGAAAGGGGTCCATACTGCATCCTGCTGACTACAAACACTTAGCAGGCCTTCCATCCTGCCTGTAGCACCAGTATGAAATTATGAGTTACAGACACAGGATTTATTTAATGCATTCTTAGCATTCCCTATCATTATATACAGCTGAATCACGGGTATCCTGAGGCGGTGAAAAAACTCAGTCGCAAGCTCTTCATACTGTTGTTGCACGATGTTCTGAAATACACAATGAACTTCTGATTCTCCTTAGCCCCAGGCTAGGCTCGTTACAAAGGTTGTTCTTTCTCTGCCCTACTTTCAGTTCATTTTATCATGCAGAGCTTAAAGCTCTTCTAATTTATTTATTGGTCTGAACACCAAAGGTTTCTATTATGATCTGCAACCATAGCTGCTTTTGAAATAGATTTCAAACTTAATATCCTGCCGAAACTAGTAGGTCTAATACTTGAGAATGTGTGAAAAATACTGACCAAGGAGTGATTTAAAAATATGTAGACTCAACAACAGAAAGTAAAACTAATAGAAAAGATAGTGGCATAGTTGACTTATCTATTGAATTCAGAATTCCATTTGCTTACTAGCATAACTAGTAAGCAAACTAATGTAGATGTTAATTATATATTTTCTCACAACACTGGCCTTGCAAAATAGTTGGAGATTTTTCTAATTAGCAGACTTTCTCCCTGTAATCCAGTTGATTGTTCCCAACAAAACTAAAAATAGAGAGAATTAGGTTGAAAGCATCACTGAATCCACACAAGAATCTGAAAGTAATCATTCTCCAGTCAGGACTATGAAAAGTTTGGCAGTTTTGCTGATGACAGTAAATGCTTACTACCACCCAAGTACAAGAAAAGGATCCTTCTTTGTCTCTTAGGAAATAGGTTTACCTATATGCTGTCCAGTAAAATGGTTAAACAAAACAAATCACTTCAGGGGAATTAAAAAGGTCATATTTTCAACAATATTACAGAGAACATTTGTTTGAGGATTAAAGTGTATTAAAACTTGCCACTTTAAGAGCACAACCTGCAGCACTACTGTCAGATACTTGAAACATGAAATGTGAGACTTAAAACTAGTTCCAATTTTAAATAACTAGGCAAAATCGTTAGAAGTTACTAAAAAGCTCATGTGTACTATTGTGGCAGGTGCACCCACCCTGTGAAAACAGGGCTTCTTGGCTGCTGAAGTGTAGCTGCCATTGATTGCCCATGTTCTTAGGGCTTGACGGTAGCTCCAGGTCAGATTCTGCCTGGGTATAAATGGAGTCCCCTGAGGCAGCCATAGGGAGCTCATCCCCTGGAGTGGCACTCTGTGGTTAAGGACTCTGCCCCTGGGTTGGGAAGCTGTCCAAGGAAACTCCTTGAGGTAACTTGGGCTGGGACGCTGCTGCCCGGAGCAGGTCCTCGAGGTTGAGATCCCTCACTTGCTAGGTGAGTAATAGAGTGTTTTGGGTTGTTGTTAAACCCTAGAATTGGTGCTTTGTTCTGTGTTATGGGTTGTTTTTAAACCCTAGGAAATTGTTCAGTTCTCCTCTCATAGACATTCAAACCTGGAATTGAATAGTTGCAGAGGGCTAGTTAATTGTGTTGACAATAAATTTTTTAATTTTGGTGGTTGCTTGTTTATTCAAGAGCCTCTGTGACAACTATGTCAAAAGAACACATCCGTATGCATAAATATATTTATCTAAAAAGCTATAAAAGCTCAACACTAATGCCAGTCTTTATGGCAGATGTTTATAAATGGCAAAAATAAAAACCTCCAAATGGTAAGGTTTTTAACAATTTCAGATGAAAAACAGTATGAATATTCTCTTAGCTAAATACTATCTTACCCTCCCTCACTCTTAGAGCCATTACTTGATGGTCTGTGTTGAAATTTATGAATAGCATATTCCAAACATACAGAATGTTTTGCTGTTGAAAAAAAAAAAAACGACGAGTCTTCTAAGAACTGTGTACTGCATGTAGCCATTTTTCCTATTTGTTAATTACAACAAGGATAAAGTAATTCTACTTTTTTTAAAGATAACTGAAGTGAAAGACTTACTTTTCAATTTCCTAGTTCTTGCTAAAGATGCATTTTTAAGTTATTCCAGCACCACAGCATTTTGCTAAAACATTAATAAAAAATTGAGTTCAAATCTGCAAAACCCATTAGTGAAAATATTCCAACTCAAAACATTTTAAAAATAAATAATAATGAAATTTCCAGGTTTCTAGGTTTCTTTATTAGGAAAGATATGAAAAAAGAATAGGTTCAGTAATCTGAATTAAGTCATCATTTTGAATTTCACATCCTAGTAAGAAAAACTTTTGTCCTTCCTAAGTGATCTTAGGTGGAAAACTGACCTCCTTTATGCTTCTGCTCCTTCTGTCTGAAGTCTAACAACTTATTTCTGATTGCTGAAAGGTTTTGATCGCACACTGACTAGATAATCAGATTCCACTTTCAGTTGCAATGGCAGAAAAGCAGTCATGATTGCAAGTTTTTCACAGTTCTTTGTGGAATGATGCTAATGATAGATACTAAGATTGTTTATAATTCACATATGCAATATATGTTTTAGCCTGTGTTCTCCACATCCTTCTTTAAGCACTTGAAGACAACTGCCACAAACTCAAACTCAACACTCCTAAAGTGTTGAGAGCTATTGGAGATGGCTGCTAGTTACAAATTTCTGGGTAGTGTTTATAGCATGACTGGAGAATAAAGATGGGATAGGTGTAACCATGTCCACAGCTGATACAGTTCCCTTTGAAAGGCAGGATCTGGGGGTGGGTGGATGGGATAATTTTGTCTGGAATAATCTCAGTGATTGTGTTTTTAGCAGAAGCATGACTAAAGTGTTTGATACTAAACCAACAGCAAGGTCAACTGAGTGGCTGCCTCTCTGCTCTTCTCATTCAAAAATGGAGGCAAAATGAAGAGCTTCACTATAGTGTCTAGAGTCAGAGCCCAAATGACCAACATTAGTAAACGTATTTTCTATCACTTCATAATTTTTTATCCAAAAAATGTACTGTCCCAATCAAGAGAATTAGGTAACAGTTTTTCCATTTGTATAGAGCATAGAAAATAACAACCTAAAGTATAAAGAAACAGAAGGTCACTGACAAGAAATAAATTCATTATGTGGCAAGCCAGGTAGATGGATACTTCACAGTACTGCTGGATGTTGGCAAGTAAAAAGAGGATTGGGTTATTCAGGCAACAAAACAGAAAGAATCTGACCCCTATTGCTGTTCATGAAAATTAGTGACATTTGCTTCTTCTGTATTCCAATGTAAACTGAACTTCAGAAAAAAGTAACCCCATCTCTTTCCCCCATGGTCAAACATGAGTTCACACTCAAACAGTTTGTGAATAATAAAATATTTACACTCAGAGAAGTGCAGTTCAAGAAATGAAGAACTGAAATCTTTCAAAGAAGCGTATCAGTGTCTTCATTAAAAAATAATTTAAAAATAGAAATAGGTCACTTATTCTACATACTGCTTGTCATTAAATTAACAAAAATGTGGTTTTAATTTGGTAAGGTTTTCCTCTTGCCAGATAGGCAGAAGACATTAGGTCTTCTGTTGCCCAGGACACAGTCCACTTTGGCTTCTTATCTGGGCAGTACACCCAACAAAACTCTGTTTTACATGCCAGGATAAAATTTTATTTTTTGAGGCTGACAGCCTTTACAGTATGCAAATTCCTCTTGCTGTACTCTTAAAGCACATTACTGTTGTATTGCTTCATCACTTACCAGGTCTAAAACTCATTACAAGGTGTTGGGAAATGTTCTGAACTCTGCATGTGGTTTCATTGACCCTCCTGAGCTAAATTTTTATGGCATTACTGGCTATTATAAAATTACAGGGGAGTTAACTTGAAAACTTATTTGGTTCTGTTCCTTTAATTTTTGTATTCTTACAACAAAGCAATCTAAACTACTAGAGTAAATGTTTAATTTAATTTTTGTTTCCAAAATACGCTATAACATCCCCTTGGCTCAACATCAGTTTGTACCGAAATAGATGTGAATGAACCTACATGCACTGAAGATTCGGAAGAAAAGCTGTCAGAAGCCTTACAAAACAACTGAAAAAGAGTCTTTAATAATGGCCACTTGGAATATCTTGCATTGCTATGATTGATCTGGAGTGAAACTAAAAATATTACAATTAAATAATAGTCAAACAAAAAAAAAAAAAAAAAAAAAGGAAAAAAGCTAAGAGTAAAACGTAAAGCCATGCCAAGAAACTGAATTATTTTCCTGGAAACAATTTTTAAAAAATTACTAAAACGAATGAGGCATGGTCCATGACAGGATTTTATTATTTTAATGATATCTTTTTAAAATGCAGTTTCATGACAATGTTATAGTGTATTTTAAAGACAATATAATTTATGAGCCAATGAGACAACATAATCCTGGCTTGGCTCCAGATATTTTGTTTCTGAAAAATATGAATTGCAGACCGCTATACAAATTTGTATAGCAGCAATTGGAATTGAACTGCAGAAATCCTAAAAGAAAAAAAGATACAATGAAGATAAAAGGAGATGTGATAGGATATACTCAGCTTCTTCCCAATACCTTTTCCCAGTATGGAGAAATTAGGCTACATTTTGGTAATTATAATCCATGGAGAGGTTAGTAAAAAACCAACCAACCAACCAACCAACCAAACCCAAACAGCTTGTTGAAACTAATGTTAAATTTATGTATTAGGTATGACACAACTACATTCTCTCTTCACAGTTCTGATCAACTAGTAATGACACTGTGAAATATAAGAGGCCAGGCTCAAAAATTATTCAATATTCCATCTTTTTTTTTTTCTTTTTTTTTTTTCCTGTATCTTTATAGCAAGTACTTCAATAACTTAGAGATGATGGAATTTTGCTTTTCTGGAATTCGAAAGATTAGATACATTTCCATTTGATCTATATTGTTTAAGCACCCTTGTCAGAAAGCTTTCTCTACATCAGATAATTCACAATACAGTGAATTTGCAAAACTAGTGAATTATGAACAATTACAGTGACTCTACAGTCACAATTTCAATTCAATTGCATTGCTTTTTCTGTTTACTGTGAATCAAAAAATCTTGAATCAAGCACTAAAATCAAATACATTTAGGGCTACATCTCCAGGCTATCAAGATACTTGGGGGATTTGATTCAGAAGAGTAACCACAAACACCAAAATCAAGACCATGTTACAAAAATATATGGCAAACTTTGTTTAGTATAAACTTTATTTCTTTTGGCAGAATATATATATATATAATAAAATGGTATCATCACAATCTAGCCCTTACATTGCTTATCCTTCTAGTATATCACCTCATTTATATATCAGTAATGGAATAGGTTTCCTTAGAAACTATCACAAATCAAATGAAGATGATGACTGGGAAAAGCCAGCATGGATTTACAAAGGCAAATCATGCCAGCCTAACCTGATCACCATCTACAACAAAGTCACATCTGTCAACATGGGGAGATCAGTGCATATTGTTTACCTGCACTTCAGCAAAGCGTCTGACACTGATTTCCACAGCCACCTCCTAGAAAAACTGGCACAATACAGACTGGATAAGTGGTCTGTGAGATAGGTATAAAATTGGCAAACAGGCCACACTCAGGGTGGTGATCAGTGGATTTTAGTCAGGTTGACAGCCTGTCACAAGTGGGGTACCCCAGGAATCGATACTAGGCCCCACACTGTTAAACACCTTAGTAAATGATCTGGATGATGGGAATGAAAGCACCTTCACCAAGTTTGTTGATGATACCAGACTGGGTGGTGAGGTCAAAAGGGAGGAACGCCATCCTACAGAGAGACTTAGACAGTCTGGAAGAGTGAGCTAGCAAGAACAGTGTGAAGTTTAACAACTTCAAGGGTGTTAGGTGCAAGGTCCTGCACCTGGGACAGAATAACCAGAGAGTACAGTAAGATCTGTGTGGCTGGGGAGCAGCCTTGCTGAAAGGCATCTGGTAGACAAGCAGCTCAACATAAGTTAGCAGTGCACTGTTGCCCCAGCAAAGGCAGATCGGATCCTGGACTGCATCTGCAGGGGCATTACTAGCAAAGATAGAGATGTGATCATCCCACTCTACTCTGTATTTGGCAAGCCACATCTGGAGTACTGCGTTCAGTTCTGGTCCCAATGGTTCAAGAAAGATGCAGACAAATAGGAGAAGGTTTAAAGGAAGGCCATGAAGATGATCAAAGGGCTGGAGAACCTGCCCTGTGAGGAAAGACTGAAGGAGTTAGGTGTTTTTTTCCCCAGAGAAGAGAAGGCTCAGGGGGCCCTCATAACAGTAAAGGGCAGCTACAATGAGGACAGAGGCACTGTCTTCACAAGGAGTCACATGGAGAGGACAAGGGGCAACGAGTGAAAGTGGCACTAGGAGAGGTTTCATCTCAATGTAAGAAATAAATTTTTTACAGTGAGAACAATATACATAGGAACAACTTCCCCAGAGACGTAGTAGAATGCCCATTGCCGGAAGTTTTCGAGTTTTATTGGACCGAGTGCTAGGTAATCTGATATAGTCACTGTTCCATGAAAGGTTGGACCAGAGAATCTTTCAAAGTCCCTTCCAACCTGGTCTGTTCTATGACTCTATGATTCTCTAGATCTCACTCTCTAATATGGAAGGCAATATCAATTTTCAAATGGAAAACCTGAGGAAAAAAAGTCACTTGACTATCAGTAGGTCACCAACAGTGTTGGCACTAGAATTTCCCAATTAAAGAATGTTCAGTAACATTCTTTTCAGATAAATTTAAAAATGGGAAATCTGTTTACTAAATATTTTTCTCTGTAGCTGACCCTGCTAACCAAAAATTTAAATTTGTCTAGAGCCAATATTTACATGAACAAGTGACAAGCTTAAAAATATTTAAAATGAGAAGAGGAAACAATTTGCTGGGGGTAGTAAGGTTTTCAAAGTGAGGCAGATGAATCCAATACCCCATGTAGTAAGATGCTGTTTCAATCAGATGTGGAAAATAACTTAATATCAAACACAATGAATGCAAGACATAAACATGTCTGCAAGTAAAAGATAAATTTAACACTACTGAGGATAATTTTGTAATACATTTAATCTCCTGAAATGATAGGACTATGAATTTAGAAAAATATGTCCTTGATGCCACCCCATTTAATTAGAGGTTACTGTACAGGTGACCATCTGTCCTGGTTTTGACCAGGATGGAGTTAATTTCCTACCGCGTGCTGTCATGCCCAGGTCGGTGGGTCGCTCTCTCCCTCTCGGCTTTCCGATGGGGGTTTTCGGCACCCGCTGCCTGCTCCTTGGGGTGTTGTTGCTGTGGGGCGGTCGCTGCGCTTGGTGAGCCACTTCTGCATTTTACCCGTTTTCTTTTTGACCTCACTATTATTACTCTTGTTCTCTTGTTATATTTAGTAAATTCTTTCTTTTTATTCACCCACAAATCCTCTTCTTTTGCCCCTCCCATACCTGAGCAGCACAGGGAGGAGAGGTGAAGGGCCGGCCACGGGCCATCTGGCTGCTGCTGAGTTCAAACCTCTGCACCATCATTTATGATAAATATTTTTTATTAATTTTTCTATATACAAAAGTACCACACCTAACTATTCCCAGTACAGCCAAGTCATTTATAGTATCTGGAATCTTCAAAGTTTGTTTGGAATGATATGAATGTTTACACAAGGCAGGAAGAACAGGTAAGTTGATGTCAGCAAAAATGCATCCCCAGTAAGGGTCTGTAGCCATTTAACTATTTTGAAAGAAAAACAGTAAATTAAAAGTTAATAATAAAATGTTTATAATGGATCCTATAAATTCAATATAAAAAATAAGGCAATCTGGTCTTTTAAAATAATTGATGTGAACTTTACAATAGCATACTTATGGTTCTACTAAAAGCTATTTTTATTGGAAAACTATTAACAATTTTATTCACTTAACAAACCTCACTCACTCATCATTCAAAAATCCTACAGACAGATGCTTTCCATTATGTCCAAAAGAACTAGGATTATTTTTTTTTTGTTACATTATTTCTGTTATTGTTTGTGATGCCAAATGTCCCATCTTCTTAGCATCTTTCTTTTAAGGAGTAATTCCACAAATATCTAATACCGAATGTATTATTTCTTCAATTACTGCTATCATTTAAACAAATAAAGTAATTATCAAGTACTAGGCCATGTGGAAAGTGTTTGCAAAAGCAATTCCCTAGTATGAGAAATGCCAGGGATTTAGTGTTTTGGATATGTTTCCAGGTTAAGAATAGTGACAGCACATGAAATATTTAAAGAGTAAATACATTATCTCTCATGTCAACTAATTTTATGAATTCACAGACTATTTAGACTTTGTAGCTGCACATAGCTCAGTCAACTGAAGGGAGAGTTTGAAATTACTTCATAAATATTTTAACACATGAAATCATTCATGTCCCTGATTTTATTTTTTTTTTTACTTTTTCAGTCA
Organism: Athene cunicularia; assembly: GCF_003259725.1. Classification (NCBI taxonomy): domain Eukaryota; kingdom Metazoa; phylum Chordata; class Aves; order Strigiformes; family Strigidae; genus Athene; species Athene cunicularia. Next base: position 64,787,036 of record NW_020799092.1, read on the forward strand.
GTTTTTAATACTAATAATACAGTCTATATGATGATCTATGGGACAAATAGATGCTTCAGTTTCATCTTCTATTCTGAAAGATAGAGTGAATGGGTGTTACAGGAGAGGACAAAGCTAAACAAGAGAATGGCTTTTCCACTGTCCCAGAGCCCTCTTAGTGCTAGACAGGAGTTTTGTTACTCCTGTCATTAATGGCACTAAACACTAGGACTATCTCAATTTATGCACAGCCCAGCACAGGGCAGTCAAAGGGGTAGCTAGATTACCTTGACCCATGGAGGAGTCCCCTCTCTCCAGAGCTGGTGTTACTTGAACATTGTGCTTGAGCAGTGCTTAGCAGAGCAACAGTATTAAAAACCAGCAATAAGTATATTAACAAAGATTCCCAATCTTTTTTGCAATGTATAGGCTTCACTCACTGCAAAGATAATGAACTATAATTCAAAAGCACTAAAACTTTAAACCTGCATTTAAGTACTAATTATACTGATTAAACTACTGCACATTGGTTTTAGTATCTGCCTTTTTTTTTCCTTCAGAGCAGCTGAGTATCTTGCATGCTTAAATACCAAACTCTGTGAAGTCCACTGTCTCTAACTACAGATAACATTTTATAATTGCCACTATTTTAATTTTGAGACATCATATAATCTGTTAAACGCAGAAGTTGAATAAGGCCTTTTGACTTTCAATATGCTGTAGCAAGTCAACTGCACATTAAAATTTGTGAAAACTCTGTAAAGCCACCATAAAAAATGAAAATTGCCTTTTTAAAATCACATTTGTATGGAGATGTGTCTCTGTGGCTTCCTCATATTGGCTGCCAATGACAGAATGCACACCAGAGGTAAATGGAACTGAGCTGCCCATCTGCGTGCTTTAAACACAATTGTGTGCCAACAGCTAAGAAGTATACATACAGAGATACACATAGAGGTATATAAATCAAGCTTCCTCATCCTGGAAAATACAGTTTGAAGAGTAAAGATATGGTAATAGTCCATGACTGTCATCTGAGCTAACAATGCATCAATTGCAGCACCATTTGCAACTTTGAGTCGGAAAGCATCACTATCACATTGCCTCCAAAGCCCTGCCAAGATGAACATGTGTTGTCAGGGCAGAAATCAGTGGAGAACAGAGCTTGACAAGCAAGCACTGATTCCACCTTCTTGGGGAGAATCACTTGCCAATTATGTAGTACCAGTCAAATGTATGTCTGAATTACAGAAATTAATTGCTAACTGTATGAATATTAAAAAAAATAAAATAAAATAATTTTTTTTAAAAAAAAAGAAGCAAGCATGGTCTTAACTTCTATTGCTTCATTCTATCCTCAAGAGGTATGCCTTTTCCACAGATCACATTAATACCCAAGGAAGTATGGCCCAGATTAACATAGATTTGGGTTGAGTTTAGATAGATAATTAAAGCAGTTTTTGATTGTATTCTTTTACAGTACTGTTCTAATTGTATGTGTAACACGAATAGGTCTGGAATATTTGCAGTTAAAAAGTTGAAAATACTGAAAAAAGCAACTAAAATTTTATTTGGTTATTTTTAATAATCTATACTTCTTTATATATTTATTTTTCTCTATGCCAAGTCCAGTTTGTGTGTATCTATAAAAGCACATTTCCTAAACAACAATTTAGTCAAACTCTTTAATTTACCCATTGGCCTAGTTGTGCCATTTTTTTCATATGAGATCTTTCATTATGTATTGTTCAGAGCAAAGATTTTAAAGTGAAATACACTTCCATCTTACATACAGAGAAATACTCTTACCGCTAAATTTAAAGCTAACTTTCACAAGGCATAAAACATCCTTAGCAAGTCACATTCACTTCCTAAAGTGAACAGATCAACACTGACAGATCTCAGCACCCCAGCAAGCAAGGGTCTGATGTATAAACTTCCTCCCTTCACAGCTTTAGGTTCTCTAGTTTCTCCTATAAATTCTTTCACTCTATTTCAAGCTAGCTTGCTAATGTCCACAGAAATCTTAAAATTAATCAAATAAATGATTTCTCGGTAACTACTGTTGTACTGTTTTTCACTGTCTATGTATCATCCCATTCACCCATTCAGTACCACTTCACCCCAGAAAGTCGTTTGACTATCTATGTGAAAGGGAACGTTTCAATTCAACTCATATTGATCCTTCTATGAATTTCAAAATACATTTTAAGATCAGGATACTAGACAGAATATAGCGTATCCTTGTCCCATCAAACACCTAAAATGCAGCAGATAATATGGCTCAATACTGAAATACTCTTGTATGCAAGTATCATTTACTTTAATGATACTACGTCAGTAGCAAACTGACCAGGTGTAAAACCCAGAGACGTCTTAAATTATGTGGATAAAGGAAGGCAGAAGACAAACACTGGCAGTTAGCTGGTAATGAGGGGCAATTTCATTCTTTGTAGCCAGGTCTATGCAAAACACATGGAACAACTGTAAAGACTCCTTATTCCTTGATTAGAGTTACTAAACAAACTGATGCGTGCCCACAAGCAGGGTAATCAGATGGAAAAGATTAGTACAGCAGAGGAAACTTAGACAATTAGATCAGATGTAAACATCTGCACTGTGATTGATGTATTAGGTGAGATGAAGCTCATCTGTCCCTAGATTTTGTCATTACAGTGTAGATCATGTGTCTAGAATTGTCTAAAGAGGCCAAACAATCCCACCACCATATTGAAGATTGTTTTGCCAGCGCAGGTATACAAAAGATAGTTTTAATAAGGCTTGATAAAGCATCAGATTAAAGCTTGGCCTACAAAGAATGCCATATAGAGACAAACTGGCAAGGTTCTTGAAACCAGACACTCCATAAAGCAGTGTGAGGAGACTCCCATAACTTGACAAACAATGCTAACTGCCCAAAGTTTTAATTGGTCATAAGAATAAAAGGATGAAAACAGCTTATATTTTTTTTCTCTCTCTGAGCAGTAAATTTAGTCTCTCATAGGATATGTCTCTATTAAAATATTTTTTTAGCTATATGTTTAACCTCCTGTTTACAAAATATATATTAAAAAAAAAAAAACCAACAAAAAAAACCCTGACACGGCTTTGTGTCTATCAAAATTTTACTGTTATATAATATCTGTGACTAATTACACTCCAGCAAATATATATCTTTTTCAGTGAGGAAGAACAAACCACAACACTCATGTTTAGTAGGATGCTAAACATGAAGAGTGTCTGAGATAAAGAATACTCCGTTGGATTTAAACTACCAATTGAATCAACATTAAGCTCCTAATTACTAGAATATAATTTTAGAATTAAATCAATAACTCAATATGCAAATCTTTGTGTCATACTTCTAACATTTAAAACACTTGATCTCTTCATATTAAAAATTCTGTTATTAGGGCATTACGCCTGGATTACCTGAAAAAAAAATACTAAAATTGTTCTTAATACAATAACATTTTTTCAGAACAGAAGGTCCATATGGGAATTATTTGGAAATAATTACAGCAGAATAACTTATTCTGATCCATTTCTCTTCTACAGACAAAACTTTAATATAATTCTACTGGTTTCAGAAGAATTACTTGCAGTTTTCCCCAAATGAAAGATGAGACTCAAGCTCACTGTGTTCTGATCCCCTTCATATGTTACACCTTCAAAATGGTCTTCAGTTACTAATCTTTGTTGTCTCTAGATTTAGAGGTTCCATTCATCAAACTACAACCATCCACTAGAGAAATTTTCAAAATATCTCTGGGTCTAAGGACAAGACATGACTTGATCCCTTTATAACCTTCAGTTTTTTTCCTAAATATGAAATCATCTCTGCACAGAATACACATTCATTACTTTTTTCATTGTCAATTTGGAACATAAATGTGATCAACCCTTTTATCTAAGGGAAAAATAGGACAAGGAATAGATGGGTGTCATTTCAGAAAGACGTACTTTTTTAAGGAAGCAAAAGAAACCATGTTTGCTTCAAGGAGCTATTTCTTTTACATACATTAGTAGAACACAGATTGTCAATCATTGTCTGCATCCATCTTGAAGACCTCATTGAAATGCATGACATGCACTATCAGGTGCCAAAATCAACCATATTACATGATGGAGGGCTCAGAAGGTGAGGCATGTAAGAAATTTATTTCCCTCTCAGACAAGTGGATCAGCTAAATTAGAATCAATGACTTAGATTTCATGGTACAAATTGTATCAAATCTGAAACACTGCAGTTGATTTAAACAGTCTAATGTGCATCTGTGAAAATCTCTACTACAAAATTCCATTTAATATACAGAATGCATCTTAAATATTTGTAATTAATAGTTATTTCACAGAATCACAGAATCATGGAATGATCTGAATTGGAAGGGACCTTAAGGATCATCTAGTTCCAAACCCCCTGCCATGGGCAGGGACACCTTCCACTAGCCCAGGTTGCTCACAGCCCCGTCCAACCTGGCCTTGAACAATGTCAGGGAGGGGGCAGCCACAGCTGCTCTGGGCAACCTGTGCCAGTGTCTCACCATCCTCACCATGAAGAACTTTTTCCTCACATCTAATCTAAATCCACTGTCTTTTAGTTTAAAGGCATTGCCTCATGTCCCATCACTAAACGGCCTTGTAAAAAAATAATTAAATTTACAGCAAATGATATATTTTACCCCCAAGGGGGGGTGTGGGGTGTGGGTGTGTGAGATGAATAACTGAAGTGGCATATAAAAATGGACTATACACAAAGACAGATGCCACTTATATAATTTTTTGTCTCACAACAATCTTAGCCACATCAGAACTAATCTTAGGATTTGCAAACCTTTTATTCCAACTGCCTATATCTACTTATTACTGTGAAACATATTGCCATTCACACGAAAATGATGAAAAAAATCAGCATTCCATGTTTAAATTCTATGTAAATCAAACCTAACATAGGTCAGTGCTCCCTATTGATTTCATTTAGCATAACCCCTGTTTATGTCAATTAAATAAGAGCAAAACCAAATGCAATCAATAGCTACTAATCTTAAATATTTTTGCAAGAAGTACTGGTACTCAAAACAAAACACTGACAAGATTTTGTTTGTGAGTGTGTGTGTGTGTGTGTGTGTGTGTGCATGCACATGTTTAACCACAAGAACCTGAATTTGGGACTTTGACCTTTGCATGTGAAATCTCAGAGAAATATGTAAAACATACTTCAGCAAGTTGCAGTCCTCATAATTACATAAATTTCAGATGAAGTTGGAAAATACAGTATATTCTCAAATGGTTAATGCTTCAAAAAATACAGCATACTCACAAAGTGGTTAGAATCACATTACAGAGACTTAATTCTTGTGTCTTCTATTTTGAATACTTCACATTGAGACATGAATAGCATTGATGTAGTATATTTTTAGTTTATTTCTTACCAGAACAAAGCGTAGAACATTGCTTTGAGTGTGTGTCTTTCTATCTGGCATTCCCTAACTTCTTAATCTTTTGGACACTTTCTGTCTATCTGAAAAACAGTCCATTGTGTTCCTAGAAGTTTCATAAAAATGGGTTGTTAGGTAGAGAGTCTTACCAAAAGTGAGATCCAGGGAGAACAGAGCTTGTAACACACTGACAGCAAGCAGCTGGCCAGTTATATATATGCATTGGCATATATTGATCAATATATGAACAGCTCTAAATGAGCCATAGCATGTGCTATCTCTTTCCTAGAGGTTTTCCCATAAGGAGAGAGCTATGCTTATTGCAGCAGGAAGGAAGGAAAGACTAGGGATAAAGAATACAAATCCCTAAGAAACCAAGCACTGTTAGTTCCACTTCTCATGGATTTAACCATTTTCTGTGTAATTTTTATTAACTGTCATCAGAGAAATCTAATCCTAAATCAGTGAAAGAGTAAACACGTATTTTCAATATTTTATATTTACATACAAAGTGCACACAATCCACAGAGGAAAAATATTTCTTACAGTAATACCACCGAAGTCACTTCTGAATGCATGGGAAATGGTGCTTTATCTTCACATGGGGGCAATAGAGAGTGTCTGTGCATGTGTCTGCATCACCTGCTCAAGGCACTGAGTGGTGGTATTCAGTTCTACAGATACATCAGATTTTTTCTCTTGTTTTGCAGAGGGGAGAGCACAGCAAGCTTGGTGAGGCCCTAAGGCAACAACAGTGACTATGGAGTGAGAACACATGACACTTTCTCCCCATTTTCTTTTTTTTTTTTTTGTGAGTTAGAAGGAGATTGATTACTTTCACCATTATTTTCTCTGGTTATGATAGTGGTAAGAAATTGGTTTGTTTACTTATTTATTAGGAAACACAGATAGTATGTGTTTGTAATTTCAAATTCTTTTAAATGAGACCTGAAGCTGCTCAGCAACATGCAAATTATTCAGTACCTGAAACTAAATATCCAAAATCAGAGGCACTCAAAAGAATCCAACACTTCTGTTTAGTTACTCATATCTGTGCAGTGAATTGACCTCTGTACTCCTAATCTTGTTCTTATATCGCCTACTTTAAATCGTTGACATAAAGTACCACTGAAGCCTGATTATCATTTAATCAGGCTGATTAAATAAAAAACATGCTGGCTTTAGCAATATAAGATAGCTCAGATACTGTATAATTTACCCAGAGCAGTAACTGCAGTTGCGTGAATCTTCTGCAGTGAAGATGAGGCAAGTAAGTCTCATCAGGGTTAAACATAAAATAGTATGCTTTGTAGTTTCATGAATGGCAAAGATAAATCATGAAGACAACTAGAGAAAGAAAAGCTGTTGACATGGAAACATAACAGTTAAAAATTTCTCATGCTCTCTCAAAACATCAGATTTTGATAACTAGGTTAGATTCCCTGCTCTTTATAGTAAACTATTTGGTGAAATAAGCGTTGGCATGAATCTCTGACAACACATCATCTTCAGTGGTTGAGCAAAGCCATATGTCTACGCTACACTGTAGCAGAAGAGCAAAAGTTTCTCAAATTCCTTGAATGGCATAGTGGGGGAATAAACATCAACATTATCATATAAAACTCAGATTTTGGATATCCTGTAATTTTTGTTAAAGGTCCCAGCTGGGTTTTAGAGAAGCTCATCTAGCCTTACAGGGCTCAAACAAGTTAAATTCATCTCCTTGTTTGTATGCAGAATAACTACTATTTACAATATTTTTCACTCTACAATTCCCAACAGTGTAAATTTTTGCTAGTCACACTTTTTTTCCTTAAGGGCAGTTATTGTATTAATCGTGGCCCTAACTAATTGGGAAGAAACAAAGTATTCCAACACCTGCAAAGCCAAATGTACTAATGCTTAGTTATTTCAGGAGGAAAAAGAAATTGGAAGACATTCCAAATAGCCTGCCAGCACTGTTACAAATTGTCTTCTGCTTAGCTCAGCTATTTCATCTGCTCTCAGTACTCTCCTCCTGTCGGTTGAAATGAATGGAGAGTCCTCTGTGAAATCAGCCAGAGAAATGTGCTTGCAAGATGCACAATATTCTCCCATCAAATCTTTAATGAACGGCTGCCACAGCAAAATGGAGAGAGGTACAATACTTGAGATGAGGTCTGGCAATGAACATAACATGCACGCACATTTTCTCCAGCATAATTCTAATCATCTCCAGAATCATCTGTAGGATGAATCAGCTTGAACTTTAAAAGAGATCGGTTAACTTTAAAATAGGAGATAACCATTCCATTGTCTCCTCTCCCTCTTACGAGAAAGCAGCAATGGTCTAGATAGAGGAGAGGGTTCTGCCACAACAGATTTGGCAGAACTACTAAGGAATTATATACTATTTTAATCTTTAGAGATGGGAAGAAAGAATTTTCACTAGTAGGTAATTTCTGGTTGAGTACTGCTCAGTTTGCAGAGGTAGCAATAAGTCCAGGACCTCAACATTTTATAATTAACAGCAAGGAAAAAACAGTCTGCTAAAGTACAAATATACTAAAAACGATTCAAGTCTATTGCTGAACAGTGATTCTTAAAATGCCTTCAGAGTCAAGGACATCTCTTTTATTTTTTTTATTTTTTTTTTTTTTTCTTTTGCAAAGCCAAATGTATGCCACACAGAGTGTTTTATTTTATGACAACTGCTTTTCATTTGAGGAAATGACTGAGTCTAGCCCAAGATCTGGCTGCTGGATTTAAAACTGGAGAAACAGATTTCAAGTGTACTCCAAAACTGGGGGGTCCTTTTGCTATGCAGTAGATCTCTCTGTGAAGTGTAGAAGGCAACATTTCTCATCACTATCTTTCCCCAAGGCCAGCGTCATGAACAGTACCATGATACTGTAATTGAACAGTAGAAAAAAAATGATACTATCTGAACCCCTAAGAGAGAAGGTGCAACCAATCATTGTCTTTGGAAGAGATGGAAAACAACTGCTGCACTTAAATGCGAATGACTCCAGAACAATACTTTTCTTTCCAACCCAAGGTCCGGGTATTGTCACACTTACAAGTAATGATAACAGAAATCTATGGACAAACTGCTTAGTAATTCTTATCCGAATCTGTAATAACATCAGAAAGCTAGCTCAAAAAAACTATCTTCAGGCTTCCTTAGAATTTTATTCTCTTCAAACGCACATGTAACTCAATCAATAGAAGTAATATATGCATCATATTATTAAGAGAAAATAGACTCTTCAGTAGTTTCAGCAGATGTTTTACTCCAGAAAGGAAGGATCATTTTTGCTAGCTTCGCTGCTTAACATTTAAATGTAACATTCCTGAAATGTATCTTCTCTTTATGAAGAAATAAAATACCAGTAGAGCAACATAAAATTCTACTAAATAACATGAAAATAAGATTAAAATGACTGTCAAATATATTTCTAAAATGTTTGTTCTACATAGCCATCTAGCTTAACTCTTTAGAAACTGAAAAATAAGAATCTAGGATGCTGGAATTTAACATCCATATTTGGAAAGACTGACAGGAATATTTTTGTTTCTCTCAGAAGAAAGCTCATTTGATTAGATGCTTACCTGGGTGAACCATCAGCTGAAGTTTTGACCCGTAATATCATTGAAGAACACTGCAAAAGATGGATACTAACTAATTCTGTCGCATGAATAAAATGTAAGTTGACATACAGGATATTCCACTGATATTTGCATTAGCCACCACTTCACAGTTTTCTAGAGATAAATGATTAAGCCATAGTGATCACTGCATTAAACATGTGCATGTCTAGATTAAAAAAAAAAAAAACAACAAAACCAACATTTATGACAAACCAAATATAATTATGTCCTTTACAAATTTTGATACTAAAAAGTACTGTCTTGGTACATAAGAGAAGACAACTCACCAAATATTTGTTTGATGTCAAAGCTTAAATATAAGTAAGTAACCAGAAAGAGATCCAGATTTACTACTGGCAGAAGAATGCAGAATCTTACTGCATTATGTGATGTTGCATCTATTTTTCTGTAGTAGTAACGAATTTGGCTTACCCAGTTAGTACTGCTGTTAGGTATCAGTATGAAAACTAATATCAAAAAAATGTTTTGAGAAGGGAAAGCATCAAGAAGCTCAATTCATATTCCAACAGAAAAATGAGGGAAACAGCTAGATTAGGGCAAATTGTACAGAACATATACCTTGTAGCCGAAGAGTATCCTCTATTACAAGGCTTTTCAAAAAGAATGCCATTCTAACATGGCTTTACTGAAAACTTCACTATTACTATTGTCTCTTTTTGCCATGATGATAAACAAAATTTACTGCCTGTTTAAATTGCACTTTACCAGGCTAATACAGCAACAATGATAACTGCTTAGAAATTGGATTGCATGTGACTCTGAAAGTGGGACATATGAGTGAAAGGTTCTGCTTCTCATATGTTTGCAAAACAAACTTCAAGGTCCAAATATAGAAAAGTAAGGTAGGGAGGTCTGAACATATGTGCTCTGGGTATGTTTAGAAAAATTATAAGCCATGTCAATGAATTACAAGATGGTATACCTCAAGAGAAAGTAGACAAGCTCACACAACTCCGTGTCATTTAATTGTCTTAGTTGCCAGAAGGAGAACTATCACATTCCTTTAACGTTTAATTTTCACCAAAACACTTTATTCACTTTTTTCTTCAAAATAAGTTTCAAGCAAAAAGTAATAATAGATGTCTGAAAGGAAACAACCGCATTTTCTTTCAGGAAAAACAGCAAGGGACTCTAGGGGAAGACATTCCACTAAAATAAAAAGGGAATACTATTCTTTTAGATGGTATTTAAAGATCTATCCTAATTCAAAAGAGACCACAAACAATCTGTTTCCAGAATCTTTCCAGAATTTGTTTTGTGAAAATCTTTCTGTAAATAAACATGCCTAAATTATTTAGATTTGCTTGACAGAGTATAGTTCTGTTTTCATGGCATCTCCTATAAAGCTTACACCAGCAAGTGATCACTTCCAGGACAACATTTCAGAAAATCTCCACATAGAAACTTTTAGTACTAAATACATAATCTTCTTAGAAATATATTAAAAAAAAAAAAAAAAAGTTTATGGAAGCTCTTCTCATATGGTAAGATTACAGTTGCTATTATTAATCCTTCCTTAAGATTTTTATTTTAACAATAATTAATTTATTAGCAAAAGATTAAAGTCAAAACAATTTGCACATGCTTGCATAGAATTGTTTAGAAGGCATAACAAAATATATAAGAAATCTATATAAAGTACATATCAAAATAGAAGAAAAAGTAGTGAAGTCCTGAGTTAGACTACTTTTCCCCAAGTCTTTTTGAGTCAGAGTTCTCACTGGGGTATGTTGAACTGTACACCAGAATCAGAACAAGATGACCTGATTTTGTATTACGCTGAATACTGTGTGATTTCAGAAAAAGTCACTTAATTTCTTACAACTTCAGTTTTCACCTCTAATAATAAGGGCAATGACTTTTACATTATCAAAAGTTGTTTCAGAGAAGTGAAATATGTATTCTCTTCTCATTTTTATGTTTAATACTTCTACTACCTCATCATGGAAAAGGAAAGCCACAACCAATTCCTTGATGAAATATGTGCTGTATTTTGCTACACGTTGGCAGCTGAATAAGACACTGCTATTGCCCTCTCCTGCTTCTCCTTCTCTTTCCTCCCCTGAAGGATCAGTTGGATGTCAGGGAAAATCACATTTATCTGACATCTTTTAAGTGAGAAGCATGGTGAGAAAATGCAACATAACCTATCCAAAGGGAAGGAAAAAGGCATTAGGATATTTCGAATGGTGAAGTATGAGGACAGAGGGTTGCTAAAGTGACATATGTAACAGTAGAAACAGAAGTATCATAAAGAAAATGAGTTATTGAATCATTTTGTTTTGGTGATCTAATACAAAAAACTTGCTAATGGATAAAAATGCTAATTCTAAACTGTCAATACAGGTGGTATCTAAGTTATAATTTAATGTCATTTATCTTATTTTTTTCAACTCTAAAAATAAATAAACAATAAATAAAAAACAATCGCAGAAATTGTTACCACACTGTTCCAGAGAGATAGTTTTATGACAACATTGAGGCTTCATGATCCAAAATTAAGTGCTGACTTCAAAGCAGCTTGTATTCAGTATTCAACCCTGTCTGGCTATTTTATGTATTTGTGCTTCTTAGAATACAGTATTTCGGAACCATCATAGTGAATTCCTTTATCCAAAAACCTGCATTTATATTCTCCTGTCCTAAGACTTCTATGAGAGTGGCTGTATCAATCAAGATTGTTTTCAAGAAAATAGAGTTTGATAGAGAATTACAAAATTCTTAGCTGTATTCTGCTTTGGGAGCTTCTGGATCTTCTGGGGACAGGGTCCGGGGTCATCAGAGGACTCCTGGGAACCCTTTGAGAAACCTGAAAGTACCTACTGCTGCCAGATAAAGACAAAGTAAGGGTAGCCATGCAGGTGTGAGCCTAAGAAAGCTCTAGCAGCTTCTAACATGCTAAATCAGCTTACCGGGACCCAAGAATACCTGCAGCCTTTGTGAGATGCCCCACAATTAGAGAGGCTCAAGGATCCTTTTAGCTAGTGCTAGGAAGAGGCCAGGGCTGAAGCACAGCTCCCAGAATGTAGATAACAGAAGCACAAAGAAGCTCCACCCCAGTTCAGACCAGACTACATGTTTCCCGGTTACAGTAGTGATGTGCCATAGAGCACGTTCCCTGGCAGGTGTTGGAGCAGCTGCCCCTGCTAGAGCAGAGGCTTCAACCCAGACAGACCTGCAGATGATGAGTACGGCGCTGCAAGTCCCATGCTGTAGGGAGTGTCTGGGACCTCTCTCTGAGGCTGAAGAGGTGATTCCTTTTCCTGAGGAGGCGAGCTGTTGTTGAGGAGATGTGTTGCCAAGTGGAGGAGTTATGGGAGGAAATGAACAGGCTGTGCAGTGTTAGAGAGATGACAGAGAGATGGACAGGATCTTCTCAGAGACCCTACCTACAGCTTCAGAGCCCTGAACCCCAACGGCAGTGGAGACACAGGCAGCGTCTGTCCCTAGGAGAACCATCAGTACAAATTCTGAGGAAGGCAAAGGCTGGAAGCTGGTGACTTCTGGCACCAAGAGCTCCTGCTCCACCTGAAGAGTTGCAACTACACAACAGGTTCATCGACCTTAAAACTAAGGAGGAGCTGAGTGCTTTCAAGCAAAGTGTCAGGGCTGACTGACCCTGAGCCACCTAGGAACACCAAGGAGATAGTGGCAAGTGATAGCAGCGGTGACTCCCTGTTGCAGGGGACAGAGGCGCCCAGCTGTTGACCTGACCTATCACCTAGAGAACTTTGCTGCTTGCCGAGCTCCTAGATCTGGGATGCTGTGGGAAGACTGCCAAAGCTTGTCTGAGCCTCTCCTGAATACTTCCCCTTGCTGTTCTTCCATGTGGGCACCAACTTAGAGAGTATCAAAAGTGACTAAAGGGCACTGGGGGTAATAGTCAGGGGCATGAGGGCACAGATGGTGTTCTCCTCAATCCTGCTGGTGAGGGAAAAGGGTGTGAGGAGGATGGGACTGACACCGCATGACAACAATTGGTTGCCCAGCTGCTGTCAGAAACAGGATTTTGGTTTCTATGACCATGGGACCCTGTTTGAGGATCAGTGGCTGCTTGGGATCCAGAAAGTATCTTTGTCAGTGGTATGGCTGACCTGGCGTGATAGAAATGAAAGGGAATACAAAATCAACAGAGCACAGCTTCAGTGGGGTTACCTCATGCACTTGCATCTAAGCAAGGCACAATTATGGGGAAAATCCCCATACCCATTCTGGGAAATCAGCATGTCAGGGTATGTCTCTGAAGTGCCTTTATGCTAATGCATGCAGCATGGGGAATAAACATGAGGAATTAGAAGTTTATGAGTAGTTGCAGGGCTGCAGTTGCGTTGCAGTCATGGAGATGTGGTGGGATGATGACTCATATGGCTGGAGTGCTGCAGTGGAGGTATCCTGAGTGGAATGCTCCTTAGGAAGACCAGACTGGGAAGATGAGGTGGAATTGCATTCTAGCTGCTATCCTACAAAGGGCATAGCACTCTTCCTGGGGATAGATAATGGGCCAACTGAGAGCTTATGGATAAGCATTAAAGAGCAAAGCAATATTGGTGATACTGTAATAGGTGCCTGTTATAGGATTTCTGTAAGAACAAGTGGGTGAGGTCTTCTAAAACCAGCTGAAGTAGCTTCACATTTTCAGGCACTGGTCCTCATGGGGGACTTAAACCATCCAGAAATCTGATGGAGGGACTACACAGTGGGACATTAACAACCCAGGAGGTTTCTGGAGAGCTTAATGACAAATTCCTTACACAAGTGATAGAGGAGCCAATGAGGAGAGACATTCAGCTAAATCTCATACTCAGAAAGAAGGGAGGGCTCACTGAGGACATGAAGGTCAAAGTCAGCCTTGGCTGTGCTGACCATGAGATGGAGTCCATGATCCTGAGAGGAGGAAGGTCAAAAATCAAGATGACAACCCTAGAATTGAGGGGAACAGACTATCGCCTCTAAGGATCTACTTGAAAGAGTCCCATGGAATAAGGCCCTGGGCCCAAGAAGCTGGTTGATATTCAATAATATCTCCCAAGGGCAGTCCATCCCAACAAGCAGGGAACTAGGCTAGGGGGCCTGCATGAACAAGTAGCTCCTAGGAAAACTTGGAACACAAAAAGTAGAACACACAAGGTGAAAGCAGGGGCAAGGTAGAGATGCTGTCTGAGCATGCAGAGGTGCAGTTAGAAAAGTCAGCCTAGAGTTGAATCTGGCAAAGGATGTCAAAGGCAACAAATAAAGGCTTCTGTAAGTATACAGAATATCTCAAGTTGGAAGGGACCCATAAGGATCATCAAGCCCAACTCCCTGCTCCTTGCAGGACTACCTAAAACTAAACCATATGACTAAGATGCTCTATGAATGCTGACAGGCTTATTGCTGTGACCACTTCCCTGGGGAGCCTGTTCCAGTGACCGACCAACCCCTAAGTGCAGAACCTCCTCCTAATGGCCTAGGTGACAAATGAAAGACTAGTGGAAATGTGGGCTGTCCCTAGAGACCTCGATAGGTGGGAAAAATGGGCTGGACAGGAAACACATGCACCTCAACAGAGGGAAGTTCAAACCTCCTTGCCGCCAGTGAAGAATACCCGTTCACATCATGTGCCAACCAGCTGGAAAGTGGCTTGGCAGAAAAGGATCTGGGGATCCTGGTGGACAATAATCTGACTATGAGCCAGCAATGTGCGCTTGAGAAAAAGATGAACAGCCTCCTAGGCTTGCATTAGGAAGACTGTTTCCAGCAGGTCAAGAGGAGTGATCCTTCTCCTCTACTCAGCAGTGCAAAGGCCACACCTGGAGTACTGGGCTCAGTTCTGGGCTCTGCAGTACAAGAGAGACATGGACGTATTAGGAGTCCAGCAAAGGGCCATAAAGTTGACTGACTGCAGCATCTCTTCTATAAGAAAAGGCTGAGAAAGCTGGGACTGTTCAGCCTGGGAAAGAGAAGGCTCAGGGGGATCTTATCAGTGTACATACATACCCAGAGGGAGAATGCAAAGAGAACAGAGCCAGGCTTTCTCATCAGTGCCAAGTAACAGGACAAGAGGCAATGGGCACAAACTGAAACACAGGAAGTTGTGTCTTACATCAGGAAGCACTTTTTAAATTTGAGGGTGACGAGGCACTGGCACAGGTTGCCCAGGGAGGTTGTGGAGTTTCCCTTCTTGGAGATATTCAGAAAACATCTGGATGTGGTCCTGGGCAAACTGCTTTAGTTGGCCTTGATTGAGCAGGAGTGTTGGACCAGATGACTTCCAGAGGTCCCTTCCAACCTTGACCATTCTGTGATTCTGTTGTATGTAGATTATTCAAAACAGTATATAAAAACTGTCCTTATGATAGTTCCCATATGAGGATAAGAATACTCAGGCACAGAGACAGGGAAAAAGCTTTCGATCTAAGGTCATTTAGTGGGCCACTGCCACAAACGGCCAAAGCTTTCCTGATACCAGCCTAATACAGTGTTCAGACTGTCTGTCATAATAAAATACAGTTATGACAGTGTTGAGGCTACTACTTGACTTGTACACACTTCAGTTGAATCCTGTTTTACTTTTCTATCTTTAAGTGTTTCTACAAAACTGTTTAGCCCACACATATTTGAGTTAAAAATAATTGCTACAACATGATTTTGAAAGGAAATTTCTTCTGTGCATGATAACCAAGTTGAACTTTCTATTGAGAATGTAAATTAAATAAATAACATAAAGTGCTTACGTGCAAATTAGAACATCAGCAAGTGGATTTAAGGAGTTTTGTGTCAAGAGGCAATAATTTCAGTTGCGATTCAAGGTAAGGCCCTTCAGACTAAGGTGGAAAAACTTGAGAACTTAAATCTGAAACTGCATATAGTGTTCCTAAGCAAACTGAGAATTTATCTAACATGTCTATTCAGGATAATTTCTGTGCCATAGAACATACATCCATTATGCAGTATGGTCACTGTAGAACAGTAAACAAATTAAGTACCCAATAGACATAGAGAACAAAAAATACTGGTGCTGGGATATCTTAATTCCTACATGATATAATGTACCCCCTGAAGATAACCAATATTTTTAAGTATAAGTGATAATTTTAAGATCTGGAATTGTTCTAGATATTTTATTACTCAAAGACAGTACCTAGCTGGAAAATCAGTGAAACAGTGATATTTTCAAATGTGACTTAAGCCCTGGTGCTTGTGCAGGATAAATTGAGACCTGATGAAGAAAACTGAAGGAACAATACATAATAACAATTGTTCTTGTCCAAATATTATTTTTGTATTTATCCATTTTCCTGCTGTTTATCATGAGATTGTGGTATGTGCAAAATCTTTTCTAAAGGGAGTGAAACAGACTGCACTCTCAAGTGTGGAGAGTTATTTTTATGTATTTACATATACAAATATCTAAGATACTATATTTGTAGATATCTATAAATATATAATAACATTAAAAAATACAGAAAATACTCTGTTCAATACATTAAAAATCTTAAGCCATCTCTCCCATCTTAATGCTACAAATTTATCTCATCTGTAGAAATTGTAAGTCAATGACTGCATTTAAGATTGTCACTTTTATTGACCTAAAATTTCATTTGTAGAGTTCAGTGATTACGACAAAGTTAGAAATAATTGGGGCTGGTTAGAAGGAAGAGACAGGAATTGTCAGTTCTTTTTAAACATATTTCAAAGTTTTAAATACTGTTCTTTATTAAAGAACTTCAGTAGCGTATGTGGTGAAATAGAAAATATGGAAATACATTTTGGTATTCTGAAGTATGCAGTAGTGAGTCACTAACACCTGTCCCCACATCTCATTGTACTAAAGCGGGCAAGACTGCCATGAGTAGAGGCAATATTCATAAAACTCTAGTAAGAATGAAATGCCAATACATGTTACTATGGCCTATGACATGATGCATAACAAAGACCTCTGCACAGCTTTGCTTTAAACCGTGCTGCAAGACAATGCCACCTGAAACAGAAGTCCCCAAGTGCCCTAAGATATGTCTCAGGAAGCTAAACAGGTTCAGGGCACAGGCTCTAGTACTGCTCTATAGTAATCGGTGGTGGTGGTCAGCCTGTTCCCTGGCACGGTTTCACTTCATGTCAGCTAACACTCCCAGACAACGATTCAATGATTTAGGAATTAAAATGTGCCAGAGTGCATTCATAGACCAGTACGGATGGCACCGGGTATGCAACACATTGCTCTAGTTTAATTATATAAGCACACCTTTATGATGAACTTGAATACAGGCCTCAGATCACCTCAAATACTTTGAATTAAAAATTATGAGCTTAAAAGGACCACAGACACATCAGATGAGGCCAGTAGAGAGCCAGGGCCAGATGTTATATAGTGAGGGTTTGGCCAGTCTGTTTCTTTTTTTCTTCAGGTCCAGAAAATGTTCTCTGTATTATTCAGAGATATAGACATATCTCTTAAGTCTTCAACAACTGGAAAAAGAAGATTTTAGCAAAAGCCACTATAGCCTTCGAACTCTGAGAGTCTCCGAGACTCTTTCTTGACTTAATAAACCTTAACTCAAGTAAATCCTGGGTATCAAAATACTATTTCCTCTTCAGACCAGAAGCATGACTACATTTTATGCAGATGTACTAGCATTAAACTAGCCAGCTCAAAGCATGCATGCAATTCAGTGCAAGTTGTAAAACTATTCCAGTCCTCCAGATACACTCTCAGGTAATTAGCCTATTCTGAACGACACAATCCTATGGCTGACAACTAACCTGACTGGCACCCACAGTCTAAGATAATGTTATAAATTATGTTTACAAATTGCATTCATATCTGTGGCATATAGAATCCATAATTCCCTGTCAGCACCACCGGGGCTTACTGACCATCAACCAAGTACTACAACTGATCTAGGTCTTGATAGAATAGATAGAGGCATGCTACACAAAGAGAGCACACAACTACAGCTGTGTGCTTTAGCAGTGATTGTAAAGCTCTCATTCTCACAAGGAAGACTACAGTTTTTTGAAATATGGCAGTAACAAACGAAAGACAAAAATATAAGGCCATTCTTTGCAGGTTCTCTCTATCTTCAAGACCAGAAAGTGCTTCAAGAATGGAAGCCTTTGGCTATGTCTACATCAGCAAATAGGGTAGTCCAATAGAAGAATATTTGTATTGCAAAACAGATGGTATTGAATATCTGATCCAAAAACTTACTTAATGGAACTGAATATCTGATCTGAAAAACTTAAATTCCTGAGCAGATCAATCCTGGCCCCACATCTTCTGATTCCTTTTGAAAGGAATCCAGTTCCCAAGCTCCAAGACCACTCTGCAATGTAAACAGTAAGTGAGGACTGGGACACCTCCTGATCTGCATTAATGTAGATAAACACCTTCTATCTACATTATTTACATCTTCTATATCTTTGTATCTTTATAGTAGTTATGGTGGTTTAGGGTTCCCTTCTTTCCCAAGCTTCTTCAAAGTAGTATTCCAACTTTAAGTACTTATATTTTTGAGATGAACGTTAGTCAATTACTTGTGAGGAATCACCTAGAAAATAATGACAGGAAACAAAGAACTTCCTTGTTCTAGTTTCCATGAAAGCACCATGGAAGTAGAATTTACATAAAGAGCAATTTAGGAAAACCCTATTAGAGAGGTGTAGTGATTAATTCAACCCAACCTGGAACAAACACCAATTTTTAAAAATTTCTTCTGAGCCTGACCAGTACATTTGATAAGGATGGTAAAGAGTAGTCATTATTATGTATTCAGATGGCTAGTCAGAGTAGAGAAAAATATGACATGCCAAAGTACCTTTCCATATGATTCATTTGTGCATCAAACATTTATCATGGAAGATCCCATTAAGGGCTCAAGAAATAGCCAGGTAACTACTACTTTTCTGTGACTTAGAAGGTGAAATATATGATGAAGAATACAATAATAAGAAACATTCTGGACTCCCTAAACAGTCTCCTAAAGTTTTAGAATTATACATGGAAAAAAAGACATTTCTCACATATACCTGTCTTGTACACGTGCATACACAATAAAAACAAAGTTTAAGGATCATGTCACTCTAAAGATATGTTTGATTGTTCCAATTGACTATAAAAGGTCCTTCAGATCAGTGCTCCCTTATGAAGCCTCTCATTATTACATCTTGGAAATATATATGCTTAATTTCGGTGTTTTCTTATTTTTTTTCATAGAAAGATCCTTTCAATCAAAAGGCTTTTATATGTTATTTTTTAAAATGTTTACCTTCTATGCAGAGTTTGTCAAACGTGATTTGAAAATATTTCTTGGCCAGTGTATCTTTTTTTTCTTTCAATCAGAAATAATTTCCTAAAAAAATATTATTTAAATTAATCTTTTCCACCTACACAAAACCCCCCCTCCTTTTTACAAGTATTATTCTGATGCTTCAATTTAATGGAGATATTGTATGTATTACACATAGGATAGACTGCAGGGTATTGCTCCTATAAAAATTAAATGGTAGACATTTTATCTTTTCACATAACAATATAGTCAGATAGCTGTGAAAGAGATGCTTACTCATAAAATTACACAGGGGGCTGAAGGAAGAGAAGAACTTTTTGGTAATGATACTCTATAAGTAGCTAATTGCAACTGGAATGTACAGAAAAGTGTTTGCTATATTAAAACGAACAACGCATTTCTGTCAGGGACCTGGAGCTGTTCAAAACTGTCCAAGAGAACCCTTGAAGAGAAACTGAATGGGAAATAAAAATTCTAAATAAAAGAAAAAATCATTTTTGACAAAGGCCTGAATGGTTTTTCTTCAGAATTTCTATCAATGGCTTGTCCAGTGGTGCCTGCCAATTGAACCTAGAGAAGCACTAGATTTTCTCTGTATCTAAACTAATACATTTCCCCTCTGAAGAGCTGATAAAACTACTATTCTTCAAAAATATGTCAAAACATAAATGGAACATTTTGGTCTGATTGCTCTTTGCTTTCAGTCTCACTTCTGCTTGTGCAAGACAGCTGCAAAATGCTAGAAAATTGAATTGTGTTTATCACCACTCGTGTGGTGTAAATGATATGTTCAACTGTGGGTATTCAAAAAGCTTTCAGATTAAAGGGTTTCAATAGTGTTGGAAAGCTTTTAAGTTTTTTCTAACCTATGTATTTCATGCTATACCAATAGCACCTTGAAATACTGTCCAGAAAGGTTGATTCAATGTTCTTTGCTCTTCCTAGGTGCCCAGGCTTCTGCAATGAAGAAGGCCACAAATTAGTTAGGAGAAAAAGGCTCCATTATAGTCAGAGACAGATGACAGGTAATTTTTAAATGTCTTCAATATCTTATTCTCCACCCTGTTCCCCAAAAGTAATCTTAAGTGAAGCAGTACTTTACTTTTGTGTCTGAATATGTAGTTAGCACACATCATACCTCAGCATCTTCTCCTCCTGCTTGTCTACTAGTATTGTCTGTGTCCAAAAGGTAATTAGTAAAACTCCCATTAAAAAACCCACACTTCATCAAAAGACTGACCTCTTTTGCTGGAGCTTTTTGGAAAACAATATGAATCTGATTAATTAATTTATTTCATAACATACACTTATTGCAACATTCAAAGGTAGGTTTTAAACAACTTAATTCTCTGTTAATTACTTGCTTTCTGTCCTATCTCCCCACAAATACTTTGGTCCAGCTATATTTTTCTTATTATCATAGATTATTTCCTTCATTATTATTTTATATCCTCTATTATCATAGATTCTTGATGTCATGATCCAAATTCAGAGAGCTTATTACAGAAAGCATTTGATATATAGTGTTATTTTTGTTTAGAGAAAAGGAGATATTTTTAAAATTACACTCATATTTAAATATAACTTTATACAAGGAATTTTAAAATTTTTTTGATCATTTAGAGTATCTTTTAAACCAAATAAAAAAATTTTCCTGAATTTTTGACCCGAAGGCCATGTGTCCTCCTCAGCTGCTGATGTAATTGTATTATTGTCCAATAACTGCTAGAAACTAAGATAGCATGTTTTAAAAAGCAACTGTTGTTACATTTGTTTATCATATTTCTTTAAACAAGCAAGTTAGTAGCTGTCAAGGTTAATAAAATTTCTCACTCAGAGAAGTGCTAGACAGACTACTGATATCAGATTTCAGCAAAATGTTTTAAGGAAAAGCCAGCAAACAAACACTACGTTTAGTACACAGACAATGTGATGACATTCTATGACCTGCTTAACATGAGAAGTGATTAGAAACTGTAATAATCCCTTCTGGTCTCCCCTCTATGGATAAGGAGTGTGTTTTCTAAAAAAAAAAAAAAAAAAAAAAAATAGAAGATTTCACACTTGATAAATGCTCTCTACAGACTACATTTGGGTCAACTTTTTTTTCCTGTTGCTTCTCTTGCCACTTCTGCAGTTGCAGCAGTACTAGTCTGAACTTATTGTCAGACCACCAGTCTCTAAATTTACTCTCGATTTACTTTCTATGCTAAATATACCACCTAGTTCTAAATACTCAAGATGAGAAGCACTGTATTAGTTGTAACACACTCCTCTCATAAAACACTAGTAGTGTATACAGCAGGCCTGAAAGAGCCTCAGCTATCACAAAGTCCTGGTTACAGATTAAAATAGTGACTACTGAGACCTATTGCAGCTAACTTAATGCTCAAACTAGCGTACAGGTTCTGATCAACAACGGAATATGGATATGGTGGGAGAAATATGTAACTGACACATAATCCTGTGTGGGATGGAAAAGTTAAGATATCAAAAAGTTGGTCCAAACTGTTACTCAGGAGAAAAAATACTATTTAGAAAAGTATGCCTAAGTATATCCCCTAATTTTGGATATTTAACTGAAATTTAAATTAGGTATATAGTTTTTTCCAAAGATCTGTTGAGAGAGATAGGTTCTGTTTGGTGGAGTTTCACATGACTGCACTTCTAACTCATGTAACTGAGTAAGGAACCTATTGGTTAAACCTCGACCTTCCAGGTCTTTAGAGCAGATAATGAAGATTAATAGAGAGCTTTATATTTCATCTTGGAGAACATTTCAGTTCATAGGAAGTTTCCAATAACATAAATTTATTCTGCCCTCTATTGCATGTCAAACAAATATGTCAATGAAAGGAGGTAAATTCTAACAAAAAATATTTTAAATCAGAATATTTTTGTATTATTAGTACCTTTATATACACTGATGAGATAGGAACAGCTAAAGTTTCTTAGCTTCACCATTAGGTTAAGTTTGCTTATAATATGCATGTTTTCCCTTTTGGGGCCTGCATAGAAAGATATGTGGAAGCTACACAGTGCAGAAAAAAAACCTAATAATATAAACTGAAAAAAACAATCTAACCAAAAAGTATCAGAAATGGTTATATGCAAATTAATTGGACATTCTGGGGATCATCAGAAGACTGACCAACTTAAAGCATTAAAGTGAATCCTCTGCACACAAAAGTGAGACAATACTAACATCAATAGTTACTTAGTTTTACTCTCTTCTGAAGAATGATTCAACAGTTTTGTTTAGACACAAAGATGATTTTTCTGTCTCCCTGAAAGATCTATTGGTCAGATTAATATTCTAGTGGTTGAGTACTTAGCACAGTACAAACATTTTCTTTTCTACACCTTTACAGAATAAATCCAACGATTAGTCACAAATCCCTTGCATATGTCCTGCTCTCTGCTTTCTTTTGCAAAAATTATTTAATTATTCTTCGGCATGCACATTCATGGTAAGTTTTTTTCCTGCATTCAAAGAATATTCATTAAGTGATTAGTCTTCTGATGAAAGGTCACAGCTGAGAAATTCTCATTATATAAAAGAAACTAACAGAATACGAAATGAACATGCAGATGACATAATCCACATCATATACTGGAATCCAATTATATGAAAAGGAGTAGATTGGGTAAACACCCAATTAAAAAATTGCTTTATAAACTAGAGTGCAGACTGTCAATCCCTTCTTTGCCATAGGGGTTTTTAATTTCCTTCAGCAAAACATTTAGCTGAGACTTAACTGCAGCTACTTTAGCAGTCTAAGAGACATTTAGCTGACATCAGTCTTCTTGGTTTCATCATGGGCCACCACAGAGACATATCCAAAAATATATTCATACTGTCATAATATATATTTGCCCCAAATAACAGGATGAATCATAGCTGGTTGTGCCTCTTCTTTCTATTAACTCTGGAGAAAGTCCAGGGAAATGGCTTAAATGGGACATTTACATTTTTAATGGCTGCAAATTGCCCAAATCCAATAAAATTAGTGACAGTTTAATGTTTTGCTTGTTTTCAGAATCAAAAACTGTGAGGCCTTCTAGAACAGAAACCAAAAGAGCCAATAAAGCAAAGCCCCCTGAGATACCTACATAAAGCTAACCACTAGGACAATTATGATTAGGAAAATAAAAAGACATCTCATTCACAGATGGAATCTCTTGAAATCATGTTCTTTCGCGCAAAGAACAAAGGATCTGGTTATCTTTCAAGAAAAGTCTAGGGGGATATCCGTAGCAGTGATCATTCCCCATGCTATGGCTTAGTGCCTGGCAGCAGCAACTATCCAATTTCTTGTAGGTGAACGCTAACCAGAAGGCTACATTGGCTAGGGCTATACCCTTTCTCTGACCTAAGGCAGGTAAGAATTCACCTGGTAAGATATTGGAAAGTGCAAATGACTGCATAAACAATCAAATAAGGCACTTAGAAGAAGGAACTTCAGGTCCAGTTCCTGCTTCAAGGCAGAGGAATCAAATGAATGCTTGTGCTTCCAAGTACCCTTAAGAGGTGGGACATCACTCCAGCTTCCTCTTAACAGCCTATAGTTTTAAGTTCTGCATAATGCTATGGCGCACTGAACTAAGCAACGTTTATCACCTTTTCAAAAGGGAAACACGAGCAAACATAACCACTGTGTTTAAATTCCACTTAGTTTGAGATGTGCAAGCCCACTGATCCCAAATTAGAAGTTCCCCACTTAGAACACAGAAACTGTCGGCATGATCCTTTGAAAACTATCATACTGGAAATAACAAACTTATTTCTACTAACATCTATGGTGTTAATAATACTTTATCTAGAACACACCACTGTAAAGCCATCATTTTGCTTTTTTAAATATACTTAAGATATCTCCTAAAATTAAATGGTGAAAGTAGAAGCTTTTGAGTAAGTTTTAGGTCCAGTCACAACACTTAAAAATCTGCTTAAGAGTGAAGCCAGCTTTATAAAAGTACACAATCTCTAGCATTTCCTTGCTTCTGGCACTATTCTTAAGACCTTCATACCTAACATACCAAACTCTTTAAGAATACCAACATTTATTACTTACTCACATGACCAGGAATTACAGTCTTCACCTGCTTTTTACATATAGTTAACAGACGCATCTCCCTACAAGGATTATGGACCCTCATCTAAATCATTCCAAATTTGTTATGATAAATTTCTTATGACCTCATTTAAAGTGAGGCCCAGGTCAGGGTGAAAATCCCAGAGACCACAGTGCAATCTACTCTCCTTTCAGCCATTCCAAACATACCTACTTAATTGTATAATTTAAAAATATACATGAATTACATTCTTACACACTAACCTCATTTTCTCAAGTTGCTCAGAAGTCCTGGCAGCTGAAAATACATGCATATTTGTGAGGAGTGGCAAAGTGTAAGAGAGCTAAGGGAGAGCTAAGGCTTAAACATGAAAATTCTGAAATCAAATCTGGTTTCAACTAAGCCACAGACTCCAGGGAAATACTCTAGATGTCTAGTAAATACAGTTCAAACAGTAACATGTAAAACTGTCTCCTAATTATTGCAGTGACCACTGATGTCTCAAAAATATGCAATCACTTAGGGTTTGGGAGAAGACTCGGGCACTTTTTTGTTCCTGGAGCTGTGACTCCCACTGATCCTTTTTTTTTTTTTTTTTTTTTTTTTTTTTAATTTTTACCTGCTCTATAAACAGGTACAGCATCTAATTAGTATTTTTTATCTTAGCTTCTTAAAGATATATGCCCATAATCTTAAGGGAAACATATGGTCTACGAAAAGGCTCTGCATGGTAATTAAGCACTACTGAGGGTGCAGTCAGAAAGCTTTCCTTGCCCTACAACAATATGGCTACAAGGCAACATGGCACAATCATGACTAGAAAGCAACTGCGAGAGAAAAGACCATTATTTAGCAATGTGCACTGGACTGGAAACTTAATGCTAAGTTTTTCTCATGAGTAGTCTTCCGTTCAGTTCAAATTGCTTTTACAGATTGCGATACTCACTGAATTCCTAGTTTGTTTTCATAAAAATCCCTATGCTTTACAGAAGCTGGACAGTCAAAATACAGAAGTATCAAATAAAGAAGGAAGAAAAACTACAGAAAAATCACTACAACACCTTAAGTGCTCACTGTCAGAAAAAACACAGTTCCAGTGAACAGTAGATCTCTGTTACATTTTCCTAAATGACACATTCAAGAAACAAAAGCAAAATAAAAGGAATCATCAGTTCAGCATTTAAGAAAAACACATTTGGTGGTATATTTTTAAATGAAATCTCCTCCTCCAATACAAATGCCACGTTGCAATCTTGTTAAGTCTATTCAAAATATACCAACTTGATCACCTCATTCTTCTCCTGCAAAAACCCCAGAGCACACAAAATGACAGTGTAATCAACATTTAAATGAATTCACAAGACATTGTCTAATCTTGTAAAGGCCAGAAAAGATCTAACAATAAGCAGCATAGAAACCCTCTTCACTATCCTGTACGGATGAGCTTCCTAAA
Source organism: Athene cunicularia (assembly GCF_003259725.1). Classification (NCBI taxonomy): domain Eukaryota; kingdom Metazoa; phylum Chordata; class Aves; order Strigiformes; family Strigidae; genus Athene; species Athene cunicularia. The sequence continues at coordinate 64,812,898 of NW_020799092.1, forward strand.
AGTGACAAACTCAAAGTTTGAAATGAAATTAATGAATAGAGAGATAATGGAGATAAATAGCATTTACAGCCTCATCCAGACTGATACTGAGTCTCCTCATCTCCTATATGATTTAGGATAAGGTGAAGGCACTTAGAAGGATTAGTATGCAAGATGATTATTCATTTTAATGTTTCATCCAAATCCTGCTATTTTTATTCTATCTATCTCATCACACAAAAGAATCTAGAACATGCTTACTTTTCATTTTGAATATGAACTGCATTTTTTTTGAAAACGCATTTGTTCAAAACAATAAAGTTACAGATTTTTTAGCCTCACATTTTTTATGAAAAATTGATATATCAAAACTACTGATATAATTCATCCATCAAGATCCATGTAACTAAACTCTCCTCTAACCACACGAATAAAAATCCTTTAAGAAAAGGATTACACTTTGCATCAAAGCCCTGAAAGCTCAGAGATTCTATCTGGTTGCACCAGAGAAAAGGATGCTAATCTAGCATTCAGGATCTTCACCCTTTATCATCCCTCGATGAAATACACAGTTACTAGTTCCATTTAGAGAGCTGCTAACTGCATTGCCTCAGAGGAATAGTTTCTAGGAAGTCAAGTTTCAAGCTTTGTAGGACTCATAAATCACTATCAAACTCCTTATACCCTGACATAAATGGGAAAAGTCCTTACACCGTCATTCCCTTTCCCTATGTTAAAAGTCTGTATAAAGAAAATTTTCCACTTAAGCAATGTGCACAGTATGCTGTGATGATCATTCCTCATACTAACTAACATTCTTTCCCGCTGGTCATCTCAGAATTCATTTTCTTACCTGTAGTCTTACAGTTGAATTATAAATTCTCTGGAAGGAAATGTCTTTACTAACAACTTGTTCAGTGCCTAAAATGAAATCAAGTTCCTATCCCATGACTGTTTCAAGCCACAAAAGATTTAGACAAGGCACACTTTTAAATCTTTACCTTAAAGTGACATATCGTCACTTTAGCAACACAAACCAGATGAATTTTATTCTTTTTTAAATTGTAAAGATAACTAAAGTTTAGGCCATATGTGGTGGCATAACAAAAAGCTAATGCACTGGCTTATTCTACAGTGTTTAGAACAGAAAGTGGTTCTCTCATATCATATTAATTTTTCCTGTTGAAAACCAATGGTGGTTAGGGATCCAAGAGAGTTGGCTACCATATCACATACAGAATATTTGTAGACTATCCGGAGTGGAGTCTTGTCCTAGGCAATAGCAATTCCCAGTTAACTTTTGGAAGTATAACATTTTTGAGCATCCACAATATTAAATTTAATAAGTGCATGATTCTCCACCTGGGTCAAGGTAATCCTGGTTGTACATACAAATTGGGAGATGAAAGGCTAGAGAGCAGCCCCATGGAAAGAGATTTGAGGGTCTGGGTTGATGGCAAGTTGAGTATCAGTCAACAGTGTGCCCTGGCATCCAAAAGGGCCAACTGTGTCCTGGGGTGCACCAAGCACAGCACAGCTAGCTGGCTGATGGAGGTGATTGTCCCACTGCACTGGTGCAGCCCCACCTTGAGTACTGTGTGAAATTTTGGGCGCCTCAATAAGTTCAGATGGGACATCAGGAAATGTTTTTCATTGAGAGGGTCGTCAGTCGCTGGAACACTGGAACAGGCTCCCCAGGGAAGTGGTCATGGCACCAAGGATGCCAGAGTTCAAGGAGCATCCGGACAACGTATTTAGTCATATGGTTTCCTTTTAGGTAGTCCTGCAAGATCACTTTGTTGGACTTGATGGTCCTTATAGGTCCCTTCCAATCTGAGATATTCTATGATTCAATTTCTACAGCTTTTTTTTTTTTCTTTATTTACTGCTATTACAAACTTCATGCTTTTTCTCCATAAAATAAAAAGCTGTTATCTGTAATGAATTATGTTATTAAACCACGAGAGCTATTTTGAGAATAAATACATGTAGTATATGCTTAAGAACCATACTGAAAACATAAAAAATAACGAGCTGTATGTATATTATCATTGTGTAATCTATTTCTTTTATTAAAGTCTGCTTAAATATTGACAAAGAAGAGGCTAAACTAGCCAAAGAGGATTAATGCCATAAGAAAGACAAATTAAAAAAAAAAAAAAAAGTTAAAATTGCTATGGAAAATAAAAAGAAATTGTTTAAGAAAAGGATATGACTTTTGGTCAATACTCACTAATTTGGTGAGCTGGTAGCCTGAATCACTGTAAAAGAAGTAATGGGCTCCCTGGCTTGGACTGCTACATCTGTTTAATTGACTACCCTCTGTCCTTTGTCCTTGCAAAAATTCTAAACACAGAATTAAAGAGTTTCTAGTAGACAGCCAAGCTCATATATCTCTCAGATAATCTCAGGTAGCTTCATGTGTTTTTACAGTTTATGCCAACAAAAAGTGGCAATGCATTTGGTAAAAGACAGCTCTGCACCAAATAATAGATACTCTCCATGAGTGAACAGACAGGCTCACAGTTAAGGAGAATTCTGCTGTACATCAATCAGTTCAGGTAGGATCAGCTTCCCCATTTCCTTGCCTGATTACTGTCTCCCATGAACTGAAGTATTCCTACCTGAAATTTTCTTGGAATGAATCACTGGACCATGTAGCTACTGCCATGAAGTCCACACACTACAACAGTGAGATGATAGTTTGGTGAAGTTCTAAATATATGCTATGCAAAAGCATCAGTGATGGCTTATACATGCTGGGTTCTTCTAAGATTTGTGACTAATACTGATTTAATACACAATATTTGTGATTCAGTGATGGATGCAGAAATAAGCTCAGAGCAGCAGCTACAAAGATTTTTGACACTAACTTTCTACTTAGTTGAGATTGGCCTCATTAACATCACTATGACTTTCTCATCAAGTCATATTGCAAGAGTAATTTATATGTAACAAGTTTATCGTGGTATTTGTTTTCTCTGTTTCACTGTTTCTCCCACTTGATGTGCTAAACTGGATGTGATAAGAAAAGTATTTAGACTTATGCAGTGCTTTTATCCATACTCACAAAATGTTTTACAAAGAACGTTTAGTATTGTGATCTCCATTGCTAGCAACGGAGAAACTTGGGCACAGAAAGGTCAAGTGCCTTTTAAAGTATACTCAGCATACAAATCACAGAGCTAAGCTAACAGGACTCTTGAGCCTCAGTTCCGCACTATATTAATAGGGCTACAATCTCTCCCCTAGAGACAGAAAAAGACGAAATCAGGTGGCTAATTACAAGTAACCACAGACAACCAATAATCCTTGAATAATCCAGTTTCAAAATCCCTGAATTATTAGATTCATAGATCCCTTGTAAGCCTCTGAAGTAATTAAAGCCTGACTGAGGAGCTAAGCGATCTTTAGCTCAAATCCTATGAATAGATTAGTTTGTGAACATAATGTATACTGACTGTTAATGTGCTGGTTTGCTGAATAAGCAGAAAGTGTAATTCAGCAAAACCCTACCCAAATTGTACATATAATGGACTCACATCATCTTTACAAAGCTAAAGGTAATGTTGGGAGTTATCATTAAGAAATGTGATTTTATGTCTTCTTATACCAATACATGAGGCGCAGTAGTTGACAGAACACAGTCAGATACTTCAAGGCTGCAAGGGATGCAGATCTGTGAATCCTTTCCATAAATGTACTGTCTGATGATGGCAGTCTATTAACAGGAGTATGAACTGTTACTTTTTCACTATTTTTAAAAAGAGATTCTCCATCATTTGGAAAGAAATCTTACAATTTAAGATTTTCTAGAATTCTTAAACAACTGTTAATTTGGTATGTTTTAACATAAAATATCCTGAATTCTCCTCTTGGAAATGTACTATAGTATCTGGAGTAAGTTAAACATCCTTGAAATTACCTGGAATCTCTCCACTGACCATGCAGGGAGATCAGACTATTCATTAAATAGTATTTATTGTATTTAAACTGCATGTGTTGAGCAACAAAATACTTATATCACAACCATTGGATACTATTTGAAAAGAATGTTCATTAACTCATCCCTACATCTGAGCTCATTAAAACCCTCAGCACTTTATCAGATAATGAAAGATTATTTCTCTTAAGTGAAATTAGGCTGAACCTAAACTCATTTTTAATAGTCAGAGTCACTGGATTTCTGTCAGTCACCAAGACTAGAGCCTCCCTTTGAGCCATTATGCACAACCCAGCTTAAGCGTGAATTTGATGTAATGCGAAACGAACAACGTCCATCACTGCACAAATTCTTGGTCTTTTTTCTATTTTCTGAATCCATTTTCTGTAGGTGTTTAGTGCACATTGAGAAAGAAATTACAACTATCGGCATGTCTGTCCAGAAAAGACATTTTTAACAAGACTATAAGGCTAGAGCAAATTTGGACCACAGCATAAACAGACCAGTGTTTGGATTTGTCACACCCCTTCCTCATGAGGAATCCTCTTTGCTGAGGATCTGTTACAGAGCTTTCACAGTACAGAACACAGGACCTGAGACATGAATGAGTACCAGCACCAGCTTACATTACTAACAGCAGTATACACAATGAGTGCCTTATCTTTCCACCTGCCCAGATGGGCAACTTGGCACTCCATGTGGCCACATCTTGCATATTGCTTTCTCCCCTCCCGAGAGAATCTGATGCCAAACAGGAAAAACAGGGTCCATCTGCCCAAGAAGGGGGGAAGAAAAATAAAAAACCTAACCTCTCAAAAGGGCAGTAGGTGGCCATCATGGCTATGGATTCTGTTTTGAGCATTTGTTCCACATGTTATGATGCCTCTTCATTGAAACAAAGCAGTTACACAGGAAGTTCACTTTACACATTGGACTCGACATCCGATTCCAAACGGCATCCTCACTTCTCTGTTTTAGTCACAAATGCTATATGCTCTCATGTCTTCTCTTTCCTATTCTAAATGCCTCTATACTTTTGGTTCCTTCTCCATTTGGAGGTCCTGAGGGTATTTCTAACTCTTGGTAGCATTAAGCCTCGTCAGGCTTACTTTTTCTGTATTAATTTCTTTAAGCACCCATCTCCTTTTCTAGACACCAAAAGCGGGGGGTCGAAAATCTCATTTCTAAACATATAATGCAAACAATATGTAGTTCAAATTTAAAAAAATTCAAACCCCTATTTCACTTATAATTGTTCAAAGAGTTCTTCATGCCTATGTAAGAAACTAACACTTCTGGCCTAATAGCTATGGCCCTGAAAATATGCAGGTGATGAAATACTTCCAAATCTCCATTAGAAGCTTATATCACAATGGCAGTTTAATGAAAGACTAGAATTAACCTTGCTGAAATGCAAAATTATACTAGAAGACTCTTTATATTACACTTACAATGAGGTGAGATTATATAAGCTTTTGAGACAGCATACTGTTGGGTCCAATTTTTCAGCTGTGCCTTGCAAAGATGAGAAGAAAAACCTAACTATTATCTCTGGTGCACTGCTAAGAAGCGCAGCATACATATAGTTAAAGTGAATAGGAACAATAGGTCAGCATGATGGAACTTGTGGGGAAAAAAAGCTAGGAAATGTGGAGGTCTACAAAACAGTAAAAAAAAAATTAAAAAAAAAATATATATATATAATCCCTAAAATGATCTTTGGACTCATGCCTTATATTCAAAAAAAAAAAAAAAAAAAAAAAAAAAAAAAAAAAAAGAAAAAAAAAAAAAGAAACTAGATCTTTAGCAAAATAACAGAGAGCAACATGAAAGTACAGACAGAATTTGCAACTGCGCTAATTTGAATCAAACCCTGGAAAGCTTCAAAAGGTTCCAAGAACTAAACTTTATAGAAGTTTAGTGCAGAAATTCAACAATAATCTGACATCTGCTTCTTTCTTCTGCCACTTACTGTTACACTTTCAGATGTATATCCCATATATTCAGTTAATACCAAGAGATGAGAGAAAATTTCAGCCAACTGACCTCCATCACCTCTAAAGATTTCTCACTAAGTGATCCTATTATCTCTCAATAATCCTATAAAGCAGCTCATGAGAACTGGAAACATCACTCACTTATTTGCAATACAAGAAGCAAGTTACTACACAAGATAAGGCTGGCGATTCATCTAGTCTAGCACCATGCTGCTGAAAATGGCCAGGTTCACCTTCCTCTAAGAGAAAATTCTGATTCTAACACATACAGAATATGTCTTTGTGGAGGCCTCTCCATAGCCATCATGAACTATGGATAGGCTTATCTTGCATATCATGAGGTTTTATAAGTGTAATTTTATTTTTATTTTGCCTAGAATTAACTATGTTTACATTTTCTATATAAAGCAATAATCATACTGTCAATTTTATCCAACTTTCAACCTCCTTGTTGCATTGTTGTATGAATTCATCATGTGCTGTCTAAGAAAAGGATCATTTTATCAATTTTGTTTTTTTCATTGTTGTTAAACATTCATTCATTTTTTAATTATTAGCAAGGAAAGAGGAAGCTACAATACATCTTCTATGCAAAAATTGTTATCTTTATACCACTGTTGTGCTTCCCACCATCTGAACTCTTCACAGTATGTGTGTCCATCTTTGCACAGTAAGCTGCCCACATTCTCTCTCTACTTATCTATAATATATGATGAGCCCAAATACACAAAAATATACATGCAACTATTGTCATATGTGGATTCTAAATCCTCATTTATCTAATAGGAAATAGGAACCAAAACATTTATAGGTTTGATTCTTTGTATTTTAGAAGCTCAAGAAAAAAAAATAATACGTCTATTTGTAATTCATCCCACTGAATGCAATTTGAAACCGATATGAGTTACAAACTGTAAATTCAAAGAAATAAAAAGAAACCAAATGCTAATAACAGTGAACAGCGTGGAGCAATTAATGATTTTTTTAATGACAAATAGAGTGAGTCTGACTATAATTTTAATTCCTCTGTCATATTTTTCTTTCATTTTTAATAGATTAGAACCATTTGCTGCTGTTTTTTTAGTTACAGCTCTAAAAATGTATTAGGATGTGACAGATCCAAGGAGCCATACTTTTAAATAGAACTTCTTCATCTTGTAAATAGTCCTTTAGAATTTCTGGCTTTAATCATCAGTTTAATGAAGCCTAATGGATCTGTTATTATCCTTTCCCTTCAATGTGGTGATGAGAATAAAATATAATTAAGGATGTTTGAAATAAAGGAACAAAAGCTGAAGACAAGGGAGAAAAAGACATAGATACAGCGATACTACATCAATGAGAGCTCAAACAAGCTGCAAATATTTTTTCTATAGGCAGCCACTCTAAAACACACTCATTCTATGATTCCAAAGTTTATTCATAAACATGCAGCCTTCTAAAGTTGTTACAGCAACACCTTATGCTCCATTGTATGATAAACAAAAACAGTTCTGAGTGAACTTGGTGCATGAAAACTCATTTTTAAAAGAAAATCAAGCCATATTTTATTCAAAGCAAGTTGTCAGTATGAAGCAATAATTGTGAAGGAGATGATGTGCACTTCTTGCATACTATGATTGTGTTTTATTTAAATTAAGGTGACTCTACAGACAAAATAGTCTGATTAGTTTCCAGTAAGATGAGGATAACACTAAATTTATGTTAAATATCACTTTAAAGAAGTTTCTAGTCTGAATTTTGTTACTTTTTCATAATTTTGCTGTATTAAAGAGGTAATGGGTAGAAGACAAAATCTTAATTTGAAGAAAAATGATGAATAACATAAGGACACGTAGGCAACACATGCCTTTTTAAGCAAAAAAAAAAATTATTTGTAGTGTCAGTATTTTCCTTAAAAGTTATCTCAAACTCAGAAGTTTCTACACTATACATTTCAAGGCATTATATCAAAATACTTTTCCTGTTGTTCTAAAAAAAAAAAAAAAAGAAAAAAATCAACCAAAAACCTATTTGTTTTAAATTCAGTTTGGATTTTTTTATGGCAAATGGGAAATCAAATTTCTTAGATCTCTAGCACAAATAGATAAAATCTTCAATTTTATTTATCACATTCTTGGATAAGGAAAAAGCATATAAACTATTTAATAAATAGCATGATATTTCCTTCCCTTTCTTATCCAACACTAGAAAACATGTCATATATCTTGTATTATACATTTCTCATTAAAAAACTAAATATGCAGTTTTATCACAAGCTTATGACTTTCCATCATAGTAGTACAGTTTAAAAAAAGTGAAAATTCATACTATGCCCTCTTTTATTCTCTATTTAAATGTGATAATCAATGGGTTTGTAATTTAACATCCTACAGTAAAGTAACTTGGTATTTTTACAGCATACTCTAAAATAAGCATAGGTTTAGAAAATAGTGACAGGAAAAAAAAAAACATGGGGTTTGGATATGAAGCAAGAGGGGGGACAAGATTAAGTCATTTTATTTTGATGGATGATAAGAACCTGTTCAGGCGCTGCATAGGAAAGCTTATTGGTTTTCTCTTTGGACACTTTTAGCTGCACTGCTTGTTAAAGAGAAGACAGTATCTGGAGGTAGATCAGGAGGTAGATTCATCTTGGCTATTGTGTTATTTCAGCTCATTGATGAGATCAATGAAACACACAAGAGAGAGATTTATTTAGTCTTTTATACTACAAAAAAGCAAAAGTTACCCAACTCCCCACACTATTTCCCCCCATGACACGCCCCAAATCTCCTCCTCGATTTTTGCAATGCATGCTACTCCTTTAGTTATTAACTCCTTTGGCTTATCACTTCCACTGCAGACGATCTGCACTTTTCCTTGAAGCCCAAGGGAAATTTTGCCAAACGAGTACACCTTAAAGTGCTGAGCAAAATAAGGAATGAACCTAGAGTAATGTTCACATACAACTAAGTCATCTCATTTTTTTCCAAAATGAGTGAATTTGAAATAAGATAATGTCATTTAGATTTCTACTCTGTGCTTCATACGCAGTTGAAAAGTGTATTTTTTTTTGTCAGAAACACAAAATGAGTATGTAATAAATGCTATTTTTCAGGAAAACATTTCTAAAAATTTTCAACTCCTTTTCCCTTCTAATACACAAAGAACTGAATTTCATCCCATTCTTTTCCATTGTCAAATATATCTAAGCTCAATACAGTACCAAAGTAATTTTTCTGTCTTTTGCCTGTGCCTTCCTTTGATGGAAGAGTAGCATAAAGGAGTGCACCACAGTGGACAGTTCTGAATAATTTATTCACAACTTCTTGGTTCCTATGAGTTGAGTACATGGCATCACAGCATGACTCTTGGGTTGTCCTATATATGCAAGGATAACGGTAATTAGATATTTTGTAAAGAATAAAAAGTTAAGCAACTGCTCCTTCCCTCCCTTTCACACAACAGTTGGAGCCAAATGGTTGTTCAAGCTTCTTATGCACAATCCTGTTGTTACAGGGAGAACTATTCCATAAGAAGATTAGATATTAGCTTAAGCTGCCTTGGTAAAACTGAATAAGCATGAGCCTGCAGATATACAAATGCTAAATCCACTGCAATTATAATTTCTTAAGCATTCAGAAACCTTCAAGCTTTTCTAGATGGTAAAGTATCCTACTACACATAAGTCTATTTCACAGACATACTAAATCTGTTTATTTTGAATAGAAACAGCTTTGTTCAAGTTAAGTTATAGTGTAATAAAGAGATTAGGGCATTAGGCAACAGAATTATTAAAAGTAAAAGATCCTCAAAGTAAAGGGAAAGAATTGAATGCCAAATCCTCATTTCAAACAAACAAAAATGCAATGAAATTTAAATTAAATCTAGCTCAAAATAATTTACCTTTTGGCACCATACATCAGTATGTTACGTATCAGTTCAGAAAGTAAATAACACTCCATGTTGAATGAAAAATTACCCTGTCTCTTCTGATTAAGTGTAAATTTTTAAATTTAAAGTAACCTGTAGTCATTTATTCAGGGCACCTTGTTAAAATTTTGTTTGTTACACCAAAGTAGAGACAGGAACTTCCAATATTTTAACTTGCTCCTGGAAATATGACTGCATTTAATCTTTTTTCTATTGTTCTCAATGGCTTATGGCAATATGACAATAATGCAAATGGGCTACATGTAACATTTTCTTTCACCTGCAAAGGTAAAAATCACAGGGAAAAGATTCATTTACTATCCCTCTATATCAGAGGTTAACTAATAGGAAGATAGGTCCTATGCTGGACCTTGACACAGAATTCTCTTACTATTATTACACCAATTGCTAGTATAAAGCAAAATCTTGCATCAAAAGTCAGTTGTCCTGGTTTGGTCCAGGATAGAGTTAAATTTCCTTGGGCTGAAAGGGAGCACAGCTAGAGGGCCGGGCCCAGATCAGTCATTGAGTATTCCATATGATGTGACATCATGCTCAGTATAGGCAGATGCGTGCTCTCTTGTGGCCCGTTTTGGTATTTTCTTTTTTGTCCCTCCTCTATTTCACTGGGGAGGGAGTGGAGAAGTAAACAACTGGCCATTTGGTGATTGGCTACTGGCTGAGTTCAAAGTACAACAGAATTTTGGCACCTAATTTGGTGCCTGAGGTTTAAGATAATAACAGAATGGGTAATAAAGTTGATTGCTTGCATCCTTAAGCTTTTATCACCCAACTTGCAATATGTATTTCCCATACTGAGAGTTGGTTTAAGATTTTGTTTTTCCTGTACTGTGTAACACCGATCTATGACCGGGTGCAGTCATCAGTCCTGGGGGTATTTACAGCTGTGTTTGAGAAACTCAGGAATTTCAAATATCCTTGGAATGTTGATATTAACACGGTCTTCTTACTGCTAGGAGCTAGTGTGTTCCTGCATGTGGTTCAGGTTCTGTTCAGGGTTAAGCAACTATTTAAGAGTATCACCTGGAAATCTACCCCGAGGTTGGAGAATTGTGAGTGGCTGGGGGTGTGGAGAAGCATGGGCAAGTACCTAGAACAGTGGGCACCTCCAGTGTATTGGAACTTCATTCCTGAAGAGGTGCAGAATCCTGAAGAACTAATAAAATATCTGGAAAAAGTATGTGGTCACCCAGGTAATTCCAGATGGACACAGCTCACTGCAACATGCTGGAGCATAGCTCATGCCTACCAAGTGCTATTAAACACTGTTCAGCACCCTCAAGAAGAAGAGAAGGGCTCTGGATCTGGTAACCAAGTAACAGAAACTGCAGCCGCTACAAGCCCGAGGACAGGCGCTGCACCTGAGCCAGAGAACCAACCCATGATGGTGTCAGTTGCTCCCATACGTGAGAAGAAATACACAAGAAAATCCCCTCGCAGTGTACAGGGCGATGATTAGCCAGGCCCATCACAAGAACAGGAGGAGGCAGAGCCAGTGATAGTCACCCGATCCTTATCCTGAGTGAGTTGCGAGACATGCAAAAAGATTTCAGCCAACATCCAGGTGAGAAACTCATTACCTGGCTGCTCTGATGCTCAGATAATGGGGCCTATAGTGTGGTATTAAAGGGTAGGGAGGCCATACAGCTTGGATCCCTGTCTAGGGAAGGGGGCATTGACAGAGCAACTGGAAAAAGGACACAAAATCTCAGTCTCTGAAATGAGAGGATGAGGGAGAGGTATCCCATCAAGGAAGATTTTGTATGTCACCCAAGTGAGTGGACCACTATAGAAAAAGCCATTCAATACCTGAGGGAGCTAGCTGTGTGGGAGGCAGTTTACTATGACCCAGATAATGCACAGCTACCCACAGATCCAGATGAAGTCCAGTGCACCCGGCCCATGTGGCAGGAGTTTGTATGGAGCACAGTAGTAGGAATGGACTGGAGAGACGAAGAGGGACCAACAGTGGATGAACTGGCCCGATGACTACAACAATATGAAGAAAGCCTCTTTTCCTCCCTCACTGTGGATTTGAACAAATAATCTCAAGAATCCCAGCAATTTAAAGAAACATGTCTCCCCACCTGCACAGACTAGAATCTCAGCTATTAGGACCAGTTGTTTCTCTGCTCAAGAGAACCAGTACACGTCACGGGGGAAGCTGTGGCACTGCCTGTGTGACTGTGGAGAAGGCATGAAGAAATGGGATGGAAAACTTCCCTACCTTCTAGAAGAGCAGGTATGTGAGTTGGAAGGAACAACTACAAATCAGGGGTTTTTTTAGGAGAAACACTGCTCCAGTTTCCAGTAATCGAGTGCCCAAACAGAGCAGAAAGGTCAACTTTGCTCACAATCCTATGAGAAGAACTTCTGATTTATATTCACAAGAAGTGAGTGATCAAGATGAGACTGAAACCAGTGCACACCACACTAACTCATTTGCCGTTAGTGGGTGTTACGACCAACATTAGAGGGGCCCTGCCTCCAGCCAGGCGAGTATAGGGACAATCGAGTTTACTGGACTGTGTGGATTTGATGGCCTGGCACATCTCACCGCCAGCAGTATAAGGCACTAGGCGACACTGGTGCTCAATGCACCCTAATGCCATTGAATTTTAAAGGGGCAGAAACCATTTGTATTTCAGGAGTGACAGGGGGGTCTCAACAGCTGACTGTATTGGAGGCTGAGGTGAGCCTAAGTGGGAAAAGAGTGGGAAAAACACCCCAGTGTGACTGGCCCAGAAGCTCCATGCATTCTTGGTATAGATTACCGCAGGAGAGGGTATTTTAAGGACCCAAAAGGATATCGGTGGGCTTTTGGTATAGCTGCCTTAGAAACAGAAGGCATTAAATAGCTGTCTGTGTTATCAGGTCTCTCAGAGGATCCTTCTGTTGTGGGATTGCTGAGGGTCAAAGAACAGGTGCCAATTGCCACTACAACAGTATACCGACAGCAATATTGCACCAGTCGAGACTCTGCAATCCCTATCCATAAACTGATTCATCAACTAGGGAGCCAAGGAGTCATCAGCCAGACGCGCTCCCCCTTTAACAGCCCCATATGGCCAGTGAGAAAGTCTAATGGAGAGTGGAGACTGACAGTGGACTATCGTGCCCTGAATGAAGTCACGCCACAGCTGAGTGCTGCCGTGCCAGACATGTTAGAACTTCAGTATGAACTTGAGTCAAAGGCAGCCAAGTGGTACGCCACGATTGATATGGACAATGCATTTTTCCCCATCCCTCTAGCAGCAGAATGCAGGTCGCAGTTTGCTTGTACCTGGAGGGGTGTCCATACACCTGGATTCAACTGCCCCAGGGGTGGAAACAGCCCCACCATTTGCCATGGACTGATCCAGACTGCACTGGAAAAGGGTGAAGCCCCAGAACACTTTCAGTACATTGATGACATCATTGTATGGAAACAAAAGTTACGGACTAAATGAACTCAGTAGACATTTTGTAAAGAAGGCCCATAGACTAAGGGAATGATAACTGTGAGACCCAGGAAAAGGGGTGGTGATTCCTTAGAATGTATTTGGAACCTGAGCATGACATGAATCGCATGGAATATGGGGTGGAGATGATCCTGGTTTCAGCCAGGATAGAGTTAACTTTCCTCGGGCTGAGAGGGAGCACAGCTAGAGGCCCAGGCCCAGATCGGTCATTGGAGTATTCTATATCATGTGACATCAGGCTCAGTATAGGCAGACGTGTGCTCTCTTACAGCCTGTTTGTTTCACTTTCCCAATCAGCAGGGTGAGATTTCTGCATACCAGTCACTGGTTGGTGAGCCACTGCTGCATTTTACCCATTTGGACTTAGTATTGTTACTGTTGTTTTGTTATTGTTATTAATTTTTTTTATTCAATCAATGAAATTTTTTTTTTGTCTCTCCCTTATTTCACCATGTGTGTGTGTGTGTATGTGTGTGTAAATGACTGGCCTCGTGGTGATTGGGTACCAGCTGAGTTCAAAGCATGACATCAATAAAAGTCAGTGATCCTTCCTGAGTAGAAAGTTTCTTTATTATAAATAGAAAGCTGGCTACAGCTGTTTTCCTGGTAGTATGTATCAGTATTTCCATACCAAAGTACAAAGCCTGAAGACTATGCACTTCTAAATTTTCTTTGAAGTGGTTCAATTTTTCATAGGAACACATTTTGTAGATATTACCAGAAGCTGCAGAAACAAGATTGGAGGTGGGAATGTGGGTTGCTTTCAAAAAGTTATTAAAATCTAGTTATTTAGAGTCTCCTTAAATCAAAGGGACTTCATAGCTGCCCTGCTTAGCTTTAGAATATTGTGCCAAATAAAAAATAAACAGTAAATTTTCTTAGATTTAAACTCAATTGACCTAAGCTTCTATCACTTTCTAAACTTGACCAATATTAAAAATTGGGTTAAATGTTGCAAAACCATAAAATATTCAGCTTACAACAGAAGACCTAAACACAAGAAGCTCAGGCATCCTGTTTAAGCACTTTTAAGACAATACAGTTTCCTAGTAGGTATGTCTCAAGAATAAATATATCTCCATCTCTAGTCAAGAGCTACCTTTGTGTCAATGGTAGAAGTATCAGACCTTAAGAAACTGAACGAAACAACCACTGAATAGTCATGGGAAACAAGAACAGGTCTTCTCCTAGTTGTATTATTATGTAAATGTCTTACAGATATGTGTTCAAACCACATTTTAACTCCAAATAAGTGCATTGTTATATTTAGGCTGTGTTCTTGTCCTAACAGAAACGGGGGAGTATCACAGTGTGTTCTTCAGATAGCATGGAAGTCAGAAAACCCAAATACATATCTAAAGTTGTTGTCTTGGGTTACCTACTGTGGACACAGATCCTCAGGATAAATAAATCATGCTAACAGACTCTAGACTGCAGAAAATGGCCAGGCTCATGTGTTCTCCTGCCACTGTCAGAAACAGAACACTCTACTAGTTGGAGCCTTTGTCTCCAACAGGAGCATTTCTTATACTGCTACCTCTGAGTTTAATTGTCAAGTGCTACATCAAATAAGAGCATTACTATCTTCTATGTTTGAATACTCTAGGGCATTCTATACCACTTAAGTATTTCCAGCACCTTTGAGGAGATAGAGTGAATTGATTGATGGTGTTTCAGACTTTTCAGATAAATCTGGGGAATATAGAAATAACTATAGTAGGATATTTTTTTCCTATCATTTTTAAAATTTTTTACTTCTAGTGAGTTCTTTTCTGGAAGACTTCTATGTGGAGTTTTCACTGAACTACTTCTGTGTCAGAAGTCATGGAGCATGCCTGTCATTCAAGGATTTGCTGTCCCCAACCCTTCTAACCCAGAGTATCAACAAACAAATTTAGCATTCAATTTGCCATCTCTCCATTATCTTGTATATAAGACAGAATACCTGGAACAGAAGAATGAAATATCTGTATAGTAATTTGTACTAATTCCCCTTCTTCTTATGCTAGCCCTGTTTCACTGCATTTATTCTTCTCTCTATCATTGTTCTGCAAGGTGGGAAACTTCTGTCTACTGTCGACAGTACCAGTTGCTGGGAAACACACTGCAGCAAAAAATTATCCACTTACTATTTCAGTTTTCAAAAATGGAGTTTGAGAGGAAAATTATAAATACAAACAGATAAATATTACTTTAGTCTAGACCCAAATTCCAAAGAGAAGACATAGTTATACTAACAGATGCAGTTGTTCTCTCAGACTTTGTGGATTTGCTTGTTTGCTTTTTTGTTGTTGTTGGGTTTTTGGGTTTTTTTGTGTGTTTTTGGGTTTTTTTTTGTAACACCAGCAGTGCTTTACCATGCTATTTAATGAAACACAAATAGCAATGTAAAGATCCCTTCAGTGAGAGAGCAGGCTTGGCATAGATATAACTTCTTAATTTGGCTGTCTATACAATTCACTGATACACTATGAGATTGTCTGATTCTCTGCACTACTGTTTTCCCTCTTGCTTACATGTCCATCATATCAGCTTTCAAAAACAACCTTGTTTTTTATAAATCAGGCTGGGTCTACTTGGAATCATCATTGATTTGTTTGTAAGGAACTAGTTTGCACTGACTTTATTATTTTACATTTGTATTACCTTGAGATAGTAAAAAGGGCAGAATTATGCAGTGTTTAATGTTATACAAAATGTTGTATCTTTCATATGAGTATTTAATGCTGAATCCTTTACAGGGAAAATCATGTAGAAAGACTAACATAAGTAAAAAGAATTGATGAAAAGAAACTAAAAGGTTAAGGAAAGGGAGAAGAACTAGCCTGAAAAAAAGGTATCTCTATCAGTGTGCAAGTGTGAAAAAATTTAAGAATATACCCTGTTCCTTTCAGACTGTTGAGCGCTTTCCTTGATCACGGCAGCAACACATTTTAGCAATAAGACCTCCTGGTTTTTGCTAATATCTAAAGATAGAAATGGGCAAGATTTCTCGCTGACTAGTACAAGATCAAACTTTTCTGAAAAGGTTTTGCTGAATTTAATATACATTCATACTCATGTAGAATTCTAGGAGGGTTACATGGAATTATGAAAGAATATGAATACTGTTTTAGCATAATTTCTGAAGATTTTAATTATTTTTATCTCTATTAACATTTATAGGGCACTTTGACAAAATGTGGTGATTGATTTCAAGCTCATAGAAGTGCAAACTTTGTACTTTAGTTTAATCTTCTTTTGTGTGTGTGCAATTGTTTTTTATTCTGTGTAGCTCTTTTACAACTGTTGCATTTCTTTACCACATTGGCTTGAAAACTCACTAAAGGTAAATGATTACATGAAATGGCTAGAGACATCTGTAGCAGAAAAAGAAAAGGCTCATGCTTTAGGACACCAGCTGCAAAGAAAAGCATTTGAGTAGAAGACTCCTTAGGAACTGCTTCATTTCATAGGTCTCTACAACATGTATTATATTCAGTTTTTTCAAATGAGTCATCATTACCAAATTTAATGGGGACTTGGGCAAAGATTTTCCATATAGACCTTTACAAGACCTGTGAATGTCTGTGTAGGCTAAACCCATAAATTTCTTCAAATTACATTAATAGAACATTTCTTCTTGATGTTATTTTGTAGCAATTTCTACACAGGCAGAATCTGGCACTGCCCACTTTACTTATATAGCTTACCTGCATGCTTCTCTAGTAAACTTTTACCTCCAAGTCTTATTCAATTCTATTCTAAGCTACATGAATCCATGCTGAAGGAAGAAGGCAGGTCCCTTTCCTAAGCAAAAATTACTGTCTTGGAAAACAAGGGGAGAGTGATGGATATTGTCTATAACTTCAGTAAGACTTTTAACAGTCTCCCTTAAGACTGTTACAGATAAGCTGTTGAAATATGGGCTGGATGAGCAGACAGTGAGGCGGCCTGAAAAACAGCTGAATGGCCAGGCACAGAGGGTTGTGACCAGTAGCACAAAGCCTAGTTGGAAACCAATAACTAGCAGTTTACCCCAGGGGTCAATGATGGGTCCAGTCCTGCTTAACATCTTCATTGATGATCTGGGTGATGGGGCAGAGTATTCCATCAGCAAGTTTCCAGACGACAGAAAACTGTGAAGTGTAGCTGATATGCCAAAGGATCCTGATGCCATCCAGAGGGACCTCAACAGCCTGGAGAAATGGCCTGACAGGAACCTCATGAAACTCAACAAGAAGTGCACCAGTATACGCTGCATAACAATCAGCTGGAAAGCAGGTTGGCAGAAAAGGACCCAGGGGTCCTGATAGGCAACAACCTGACCATAAGCCTTCAACCCTTGCAGCAGAGAGGGCTAATGGTATCCTGGGCTGCATTAGGAGGAGGAGTATTGCCAGCAGGTCAAGGGAAGTGATCCTTCCCTTCTACTCAGCACTGGTGGGGTCACACCTGCAGTACTCTATCCAGTTCTGGGCTTCTCAGTATAATGCATGGCCATACTAGAGAGAGTCCAACAAAGGGCCACAAAGATAATCAAGGGACTGAAGCATCTCTTATATGAGGACAGGCTGAAAGAACTGAGACTGTTCAGCCTGGAGAAGGAAGGCTCAGGGGTATCTGATCAATGTATATATATATATATATATATATATATATACCTGAAGGGAGGGTGTAAAGAAGACAGAGTCAGACTCCTTTCAGTGGTGTCCAGTGACAGGACAAGAAGCAATGGGCACAAACACAGGAGGTTCCCTGTGAACATCAGAAAAAATATTTTTACAGTGAGGGTGACTAAGCACCAGCATAGGTTGCCCAGAGAGGTTGTGGAGTCTCCATCCTTGGAGATATATCTGGACAGAATCATGGGCAACCAGCTCTGGGTGACCTTGCTTAAGCAGGTGTGTTTTAGACCAGGTGAGCCCAGAGGTCCCTCCCAACATCAACTCTTCCGTGATTCTATGATTCTGTAACAGAGATTTGTGTCTGTCATGACTGAAGCCCAATGAAGGCATGGAATTCAAAAAAAGTGTTCACAGCAGAATAAAAATTAAAGCAGTAGCATCTATATAGAATCAAATTGAAATGTTAATTGCATCAGGCTTAGCTTTAGCTAGCAGTATTAATCCTCCACTTAAATGAACATTAAATCCAATAAAATAAAGTTCTTTGCCCTCTACAATAGCAAGACACTTACTTGTTGCTTAATATATTATTTACGTGCAAACTTTGTGATACAAATACCTTGATATAAATGCTGATATAAATGTCCTGCTTGGCATATTCACAGGAAATTGCTAAACCTGTGAAGTGTATTGATCTTTTATCACACATTGTTTCTCCATTTAGACATAAACAAGGGATCAAGGGTCTTTTCTGTTTAAATTGGTCTCTGTACTTTATAACATTAATATTATTGACTGGTTGACAACTCATACTACTGCTATGGACCATTATAACTCGAAGGAATTTAGATCTGAGGAAAATAATACACAAGTATAGGTAATAGACAAAGATAACTTTTCTCTCCCACTTTAACCATCTGAAACTCACCCAGCAAAAATCCTAAGGCTCATCCAGTCACAACAAGACATACTCACTGTTAACTCTACATCCTGCTAGCTGACTCAACAGGTAGTTGTGACTAAGGAGTAATTTGCACTAGGAAGACAGAAGCATATAACATGACCAAACTAATGATAGCCCATTATTCAGAATCCTCCACAAAATCAAGATACAGTTAGCTTCATTTTATGAATCTTTGCAGTGCTTTTAACAGCACCTGGATAAGGAGCAGATGTGAAGATAAAACTTTATTCCATAATGCTTTACAATCATAAATCTCATTTGGGTGTTTCCACTCTCATTTAATTTTATATCAGTTCAAGCAACAGGACTATGTATTTCCATGAGCTGCATTCCATTCACCAGATAATCTTCAGGAGAGAAATACCGTCAGTGTTTGAAAAGAGTTATTGGTATGACAGGGGTAATTATAATCGTGTTTTATGCTTTGGGGAATAATGTAACAGAGCTCTGATTCATGGACAGCAGAGACTTTTGTAATGATGTATGTGGTGTGGTGTGTTATTCTGTATTATTAGCCCTGCATGGCATTGCTAAAGAGAAATGGTGGCAAGTCAAGACTAATATAACAGGAACTAGAGTATTTGTAATTCCCTCCTCAACATCTGTTGCATAAAATGTAATTCGCTCATTTGTGCAAGCTGTGCTTCTTCAGAGGCAATCTTCAAATCCTTTTTTTTGGATGTACCTGCCCCAATTTGTACGATTTGAATGTGGCCCAAAATAGCCTGCATTTCAATTTCACATAATTCAAGAATGCTGCAGTAAGCAACCTGTTTATTTAAATTACATAAAAATTAAAGCAACACAGGGGTATAAGTGACCAGAGAGACAGAAATGAAGAATTCAAAGAGGGATTGCTTTTTTGTTTTGTTTTGGTTTTTTTCAAGAGGCAGAGCTCTCAGATCACCAAGAAGAATATTAAGGAAAGCAGTTAATATGTAGTTAAAGGAATCGTAATACACATGAACATATGTTGTTTTACCTAATTTTGATCAACTTAAAAGTAAAAATGTCTTTATTCTTTCAGTTCGGTTTAACATGCCATCTGGTTTAATTATTCCTTAGGTAGCACGCTATAAAGTTAATAGTAACAGTATTGTTAAACCAATCAGAAAGAACGTTCTGATGTGATTTTTCACCAAGGATGTTTCTCTTAAACACATTGACTATGAGGTCAATGTAATAAGCTTTTGCGTAAGTATTATTTTACTGACAGTGCTTGACAGATGTTAGCGCAGAACTGTCACCTCTAGATTGACTCAAATCTGCTTACTCCTTGAAAGTATTTAGCCATAACCTTAAGTGCTCCTTTAATTTAGTTTCAGGCAAATTTTTAATTTAAAAATTATTTAAATAGTTTTTAAATTGTTGAGAAGATATGATGACATTAAAAATGCAAGTTTCTTACCAGATTGTCTGTTAAAAGGAAATAAACTGCAGTTTATAAAAGTCATGTTGATTAAAGAGTCAAAATACTAAAACCAATCTCTGTCCTCATTTCAGCAAGGAAAGATATGTCCAGTGAGACTTCTGAAATCCACTGCTTTGATCAACTATGCAAGTGAAATACAGAGTGTTCATTATTCATTGTAATACCAGAGGGAAGGCAGGGATTTAGGGATTCACTTCAACATCTTTGAGTTGAAATGTGATTTCAAGCAGTTTTGCATAATCCCAACTTTAGAGAGTCCTAGTGAAATTCACCATTCCACTACTACTGACTTTCAATAGGACCTAATTATTGTTTAAAATGCTAGCTAAAAATTACTTTGTGTTATTTATCTTCAAAAATATTACTCAAAAAATAAGAGAATGCTGTAACAAATTCTTACAGAACTGAACATTTATTGCCCTGTGACTTTAAAAAATACTATTTCCACTGAAGGTGTTTCTGAACTGAGGGGGGAGTGTGTCTTCCTGATTCTTAGGCTTTGTTGCCCATTGCAGCTGTATAAAATTTATGGCATAATACTGCTATAATAAATTACCAGTTACAGTTGTATCTGGTGACTGCATGAAATAGAAAAGACAAAAAATAACTTCATTTCTCAAGGTCCATACTAAATGGACTTAATGAAAATAACTTGCAGTTTACTAAATGCCTCCAATTCTCATCCAATCCAGGACTTCCTGAGCAGAAGACAGCTGGGGGGCAGGAAGGCTTTAGGGACAAGTGTCATATAACCTTGTGCTGTTCTTAGATTTTCCTATGTAACTATTTATGGCCACTGCTGTGATTATTGGCCTGAATGACTTGATATAACCAAGTAAATTTATTCCTATATTTCAGTACAATAAAGAATTAAACTAAATAGATCTGTAACCCATAAAATGATAAATATATATTATCAGACAACTTTGGGTACTTGAATGTGTTTTATCAACAGAACAAATTTTACCCGGAAGACAGGGATCTCTCCCAGGATTCATTTTGAGAAGTGCCAAGTATAAGGACATACAATGCTGATGAACAGAAGAGATTCCAGCTGCAACTCAAAACTTGAACTTAAAAAGCCTTATCAACCAGTCTAAAGGAGCTAATCAACATATAAGAAGTATCAGGAGACAAAGACAGTAATGCATAGGCAATTCCATGATTTTAGTGCAGACTGTTATCAGAAGGGAGAACCTCTCCCTTATCCCAGCCATATGCTCCTACATACCGTTATGCCAGCCATAGCACTCAAGGAAGATATCTGTCTGGAAACCAATTTGACCAAAAGAGGGAAAAGGAGGAAAAAAAAAAAAAAGAAGAAAAATATAAAGCAAAATGTGTTGGGTGGGGATAATTTCCATGATCTTACTCTCAATGTGATAGGAGCTCAAAGTCACAGTGACTTAAAGTGATTGAGAACCACAAACTCAAGGCTGTAAAATATTTTAGTTTCAATACTGCAGATTGTTTGAATGTGTACCAAGTAAACAAAAATACCCAGGTATATGAACATTTAATAAATGTGCTGCCTGGCTATTCTACCATCTATGACCACCTACACCATGAATCACTAACAATCAGTACTGGCAGTGGTTTAGAACCTATTACAGCACCTGTCTTCTGCTTCAAGGGAATAACAGCCTGTTCACATTCCACCTTTCTCGAACACAAATAGTATGTGCCCTAAAGTAACTTAGTTGTAATCCTTCTCTCTCACTGGCTTGTCCACAGGGGGCACAACCCCACAGTCTGGGAAACACAGTGTTAGGGAAATCTTTAAGGCTATAGTTCTGATGAGATGTTGCACAAATTTGGCACGTAATAGCTTAAAATTAGAAGTTGAGTGATATAATAGACTGGTTGTTGGAAAATTAAAAAAAAAAAAAAAAAAAGGAAACCATCTCACAGACACCTAACATCAAGAAGAGAAATATCATTAAACAAACAAAAGTCTGGAAGAGATCTCTTCAAGTCATCAAATTCAGTGCCATGTTATCACAGACCCCTATGTATCAAAATCCTTTTTCTAAATTAATTAAATCCCACTTCCACTTAATTCTGAGGTAATATTGTCCTTATTTTTTTCTTCTCTGTTTTTTATACTCCTGATGTACCTTACCATATCTCTCAGTGTTTGACTAAACAAACCAAGAAATTTTAACATCATTTCTGGAGTAGACATTCCATTCTTCTGAATGTCCAACCACTTTTCCATCTAGGTCAGTATGAGTTTCTGAATAAAGGAAATTATACTTAGCTTGCTGATGAAGTCTCGCCAATGTTGTCTATAGCAGCATTAATACTCCTCTATTTTCTAACCCACCTTGGGGTCACACATCTTTTTCACAGTCCCAGTAAGCTATCCTACAACTAACCAACGTGTCAACGATCTCCATTCCTGGATGATGATAGATGAGCTATCATGTCACTGCAGAAATTCATGCTGATAATTGAAAACCACACAATGTTGGACTTTATCTAACTGTAGTTCACCCCCTTTCTGTTACTGAAGTCTTCAATATCATCCATTCTGTTACACTTTTTCTTACACTTTGACGTATCAGTAGGATTTTAAAATGCAAGCTAAATGAGATATATGCACACTAAATATATTTCCTTCTTGAAGCATTAGATACAAGGCACTATTTGATATTACTTAGATCCTTGACGGCAAAATATCCCAGACTCATATTGTATCAAATGATGCCATGGTAGAATCATTTGTTCTAAAACAATGAAACCAGACAAACAACAAACTGTACATACAGAGACTGCTACAACAGCTTTTTGATTTTATATGTAAAAGAAAATGATTAATGCTTTTATTTAGTAGGAAACAGTTGCACTCCTAACTTTACTATCTGGAAAGCAGGAGGAGTAGTAGCTGCTTAAAAAAATCGTATCTTTTTTTAGTGAAAAATGGCTTCAACTTTGGGAACAATTGTTGTTGCCAGTAGATTGTTAGAAAATCACCAGCAAATCATTGAAATAGAATGTATTAAGATTCAGAAGATTTAAAAATAATTATCAATGTGAAAATGAATTACAAAGTGTTGGCCTGTTCATACATATCAGCAGTCAATAACACACAATTCCAGCTTAAAATAAATTCTTCAGCCACTCACACACTACAGTAGCCACCTAGATGCATCAAGAAGCTGTTGCAAAGGGGAGCTTTGAAGTGTAAGCAGAAAGTAACCACTTAGTCCCTTACTGTCATTCTCCGCTGTTGCAAGTTCTAAGAACTTGACCAATGAAAGAAGAGATCCCAAATTATTATGCTTTTCTACTTAGAAAAATTATGTCGAGGATTGCATACTTGAGGAACAAGAGATGCACTGGGATTCAGTGAAGATTAAGCTACATCCTATTCTTTCTGCTCCCATGTCTATCATTTTAATATCTATACTGTTCTTTAGAAAGGGGTCAGACTAATGATCTTCCTGTAGAGAATCTGACATAGTATTGTCTAACTAGCAAAGTAATTGATTTTCTGTAAATGCTGTTACAAGATCTTGATCTTGAATTTTAATGTGCATGTACACAAATGCACATTAGATTTATTTAGTTCAGAAAGAATGACTGATTATGACTGCTGACCAGGTGTTAAAGTACTAAACTATGCAACAGTCTGACACACCAGTGCTGGATGTGTTCCCAGCTGCTGGCCAGAATCTAATCATCTTTTTCTAAGCAAGGTGTTCAATAAAGCAGGAAAACCCCCTCCTGTCTAACACCACCTGTCAGCTGAGCTTCAGACCAGGCCACTGCGCTGAGGCTGCACCTGTGGCTCTGCTGGATGACCTCCACAATATAGGGAAAAGGAAACAGTCATATCAATTCTGACAGACTTGGCAGCTTTCATATAGCTGATTTCCAAATAATCCTACTTTCATGCCAAAGACAGTTGCAGAAGGCAAACAGTAATAGCCTGAAATGACTTGGGTCATTTTTCTCAGACCACAAATGCAGGCTAGTACAGGCATTTCTTTACCATCTTCAGACTCTCACAGCAATCACACTCCTCCTATTCAATACTCCTCATCTGGATCTACATCTAGAATGCAAGCAGCAGAAAGTACACACAACATTCAACTCTACCCTGTGTCAAGTGTGAACATAAACTCTGTAAAAAGCTCCTGTTTAAAGAGGAGGCATTCAGAACTGAATAGGCCAAAATAATGCTGGAAGCTTGACAGAAGTACTCTCAAAACTAACTTTCTCTAGAATCACTCCCATCTACAAATATGCTTGTGCAACTAAATCAGGTCACAGCTTCAAAGGAGTCTTTTCTTCCTCATCTTTGGCTCAGGCAGCCATGGCAGCTGTCTGATATACCCCTGGTTTATCTAAGGCTTACTGGAACTTACCTGCTTTTCAGGTGTGGGTTGGTCCTGGTGAAGCGGTCACTCATATCACCAGATTTGCACTACATGTATGGAAGGAAGAGGGAACTGTGATTTTATGTGAAATGAAACTCCAAGTGAGACAAAATTCAAAAGCCCATGCTCGAGAATATAAAACATCCATTAAGCTATAAAAATGTGTAGAAAGTCCAGTTTAAACTTTCAAAGGCCTATAACTGGTCCATAACAGCATCACCATACCAAGAAAACAATTGTGTTTGTCATTTTTGACAATGAAGTGTAAGAAACAAAAATTTTATGATGGTCTCAGCATCATTGTTGTACTAATTCCCACAAGATTAATGCAATTAAATACAAAGCAAATTTATTCAGATTAATTTACCCTCATTTTCTTCTTTTACACACAAAAAAGCTTCTATAAATTAATTGAGCTATTTATTCTACAAGAGAGAGGAACATGCTTGTTGGCAGTGTTTTATGAACCTGAAAGGTAATGGGGCCCATAAAACTCCTTGACACTTGTTTTTGAGCTTCACAAAATTAGAGTCTGTACCTCATAGCTGGTGTCAAAAAGACTAGTTTCTTCTACCCAATTCATCTACCAGCCAAATTTTCCACTCACAATAATTTGTTTCATAGGTTTTTACTCCCTTCTCCTCAAAAAACAATAAAGTTTCTTGAGCTAATAAGACTTTTATCAAAGGCAAAAATAACAGATCTATTATGCCTATCCTGAAAAAAAACCATGCCACAACCACTCTTTTTCAACGTTATTAAAAACATACAAAGAAAATGCATTTATGGTTAGAAACATGATGTTAGTGTAATGGAAAATTGAGATTCAACAAACATAAATTTGCTTTTTCATATGTATAGAAACTAGTCAGGCAATGGAGAAAAAATTACTATAAAATAAGGCTTATACACTGTATACATGTACTCTAATCAGTACAGACAGAATCATTCTCTAAAAAAGACAGTCAGATGAAAAGATACTAATTTCCAGTATTTGTAGAAGTTTCACATATAAAGTTTTCAAATGTTATAGCACGATGAACTGAAAACTGAAGCACATTTTAAGTGTTACCTCAAAACTACCTTTGGAAATTGATCTGGTTTTAAAAAAAAAAAAAAGTATACTTAATTTCAACAGAAGTAAGACGTATCAAGAGTTTGGTAGATATTTTGATGACATTTGCATGAATTTCACATGTGGAAGCTCATCTCCCTATGTTAGCTTCACTGGCTCAGACACTCATGAAAATTTCCAATGTGTTGTTTCAACATTACTCATCTTAAATCCAAGTTCAGGAAAAACAAAAGAAGGTCTTATCTTTTCACATTAATTCTCTTTCATTATCTGAAATTGCTTTAAAAGAAGTCTTTTCAGCTGTTTACAGACAATAAATCATTCCTCATCTTGTGTGTTTAAAGCTGCTCAAACTCCTTGTTCTCAGGAAATAAACATTATGGTCATTTTCATGAAATAATATCAGCTATTAATATATGCAGGTTTTAAATGTATTAAGAAACATTCTTTCTGCCCAAGTATAGTCCCAGTAACAGCTACTTTCAACATGAAAGAAAACACATTTTTATGGTTATCACTACTGTATTTTATAGAGCTAAGCATTGTTAACAGTGGAGGAACCTCCTGGCCAAAATTTGTGATATTAAGCACAGTAACTGAATGAGTTACTGCCAATAGGCAGTCTAAGATCTTGATTTTCCTGCCTCTCAGCTAAAATAGTACCAATGTTGGGTACTAATACTTTGACAGATTGCAACAGCTCTTATTCCTGCACTACTGCAGTTCTTGAATTAAGCAAAGAGACAGAAGCAGATGCTCTCACTTTCAGCAGGTACAGCTTCCTGGCTAGCAATAATGTTTCAGACTCAGGTGCCTGTGGAAAAGATGAAGAGAGACAAGGCTGGACACAGAATTCACAGCCTGAAGGCAAGCACTCAACCTAGCTCAGCTTTCTTTAAATCATTTGCAGCCTTAGATAAATCTCATACCCTATAAACCAATAAAGTTATTTATTTAACAGTCCTAGAAAGAACTGTTGTTATAGATAATTAAATATTTAAGTGGTTTTATATAATTTTGGAGGAAAGGCCCATAGAAGAAAAAAAATAATATTTATTTACTGATCAAACTACTCTTAAATAAACAAAATTATTTCTCTCAAAAGTTCCAGACAAGATATAAATTAACCAACATGACACATTTGTTTCCAGTGAAACAAAACTAAAATTCATGATTCAGAGTATCATATGGTCTTCTCATACGTATACCCTGTGGTTATACATCAATCATTCCTGGGATCTAGGTAACAGGAAAAGCAACCAACACACAAACAACCTTCAGTGTGAATTCACAAGCTTTCATTTTTTAAGGACAGAATTTTCTCAGACAGTTGTCTGTCACACAGTTACACCCGATTTGAAAGGCTCTCTGTTGACTTTTAAAGAAATGTTGTCAAAGTCTGCAAATCAAAGTTAAAATCCAACTTCCAATTCTTTTCATTATGTCAGCAAGCAAAACTCAAAATTCTACTTCCTCTTATTTCTTTAAACGTATACTTTTTTTTCTTTTTTTTTTTTCCCCCCTGTGGAAGTTGCCATTTACCTTCCATTAAAAAAAAAAAAAAAAAAAAAAAAACACTCATGGCACTATGTCTGCTCTTCAGGGAAAAAAAAAAAATAAATAAATCAGCAAATGTAGAGATGTGGGAAAAAAATGTTACATTTTCATCGGTTAAGTTCAGCTACAGTGCAGCATCCTGAGAATAAATATATGCATGGTTTTATAGAAATATATACTGAATAAACCAGAAAGCAAAAAAAGAACATAAATTCGGTCAAAACCATACTTTAGAAGTACTGTCCTTTAACTTTACAGAAGAGCTCTGCAATTTTCATTCCATATGCTTTATGTGACCATCCCTTTTAAACAAAGGCCAAAACCAACTTGCTCTGGTTTAAGTTCTATTGTATATTATCCAGCCAAAACATAGGTTTCCTTTGTCACATAAAACATACATGACCTGAGTACTATTAACATACATCTGAAATATGGACACCCTTATCATGACAAATGATGTATATCCATCATATCCACCAGGGCTCTCCAGCATTTTGGCAACTTAAAATGTTTGTTCAAATTACATGCACTGAAATGGAATTAATATTTTTTTTTCTGAACAGTTCAGTCCTAACCCTCTGTGCATAATCATATCTTGTTTTAATACTAAAATAATTTAGAATGACAGAAGAAAATTAAAGTCTAATTTTTAGGTTTAATATATTCTAAGTGCACTGTCAGTTTACTAAATTCTAATAAGGCACGTACATGCAAGGCAACACTACGCTGTATCACAGTTTATAATTGGGCTCAGAGAACCTGATGCATGTGGAAGAAAAACAAACAAGCCCAGTTCTCAAATCTCTGCAAATCTAGCAGTTGGGAGGAAAAGTCTCTACACATATATCAAATTAATTTTCTGAGAAGTCACTGGCAAACCGTGATTCACATAGCTGTACTTGTCAGACCTAGCAAGAGAAAAGCACTTCAGAAAGTGTCAAGACAAACAGTAGGGCCAATTCACCTGACCTTAGATAAGAAAAATAAGAAAGCAAAACTGAAAAATATAGAAAACTAATATTGGGACTCTATGCCAACATGGAACATTAAATTCTAAAATAAGCTCTCGGGAAGGAAATGGACATCAGCTATTACAAGCAGTGAGAGGAAAGGCAGTGAGACATATTGAGAACGGGATCTAATAAGGTAGTGTAGGAAATATTTTCTTGAGTTCTACAAAGTTCATCTTTGATGGAGACAAAAAACCTTACAAATTTTAGGGAATTAAGTTAAAAAAATGAGATGGGTAGGTGCTTCATTTTATTTTGCATCTGAGCTTATATTAAAATATGAAAAGATTCCTTTCACTCTATGAAGTTCAGGATTCTAAAGGACATCCCTTTCCTCTATATAGAGATGAACTATCTGAGAAAACATTAGGCAATGGTTCTTAGTATTACATATGCTCAATACGATGTCAGTCTTATGAAGTCAATGTAATAATTGTGCCAAAGAATATACTGCTTTACTTATATTGCCATCAAATGTCAAAACGGAAAAAGATAAGCATTAAGCTGTTTCATAGTAATTGATTTTGAAATGCCACCAACTCAAGTACTATAAACTGTTTTTAAATTAATTCCTTGGAATTGTATCTGAAATACCTCAAACACATTTATAGTAATTACAAGTGGCAGTTCACGCAAATTATCATCCTAAGAGTTCACAGCAGCACTTTACAGAACTCTGCAAAAGAATGGGAAAGGGAGCCCATATAACACCATAAACTGTTAAAAAGTCTCTTTGATAGGGCACTTTAAGAAGATTATATTAGAAAATAATTATATTTATAGACAGGATTAAGGTAGAGATCCGTAGTTATACAGGCAGCACAACTAGATTTGGCCAGCTACTAGACAGAGAATGTCCATGCAGATATATACCATGGAAAAAGGTGAAAAGCAGCAATATATTCCTTGAACAAAAACCTATTGATAAAAGAATGAGGTATAGAAGGTAACAAATCTCTCCAGATGAAAAAGGCTGTAACAATAGCATTTACACTGAAGAACGTAGAACTGGAGGTACCTCTCAGGTCATAAAGCCCAATATCCTACCAAGAATAACCACATAACAAACTTTTTTCATACATAGCTTTTATTTTCCAGGTAAGGGAGAAGGAAGGGCAGGAGGAGTTGAGGGGGTGGCACTTTAATGATCAGTGCAATTCATATCTGCTCTTATATTCAAGGCAAGCATTTATAGTCTTCTTCACCCCTGCAGCTTCATATATATGAACACATCATTCACCTTCAAACCTTTTCTTAACCTAAATTAGTAGTAGATGAAGGTGATTCAAATGTTTTAATCACACTATAAAAGATTGCACTGTACAAATGTGTTTAATATTGCTTTGTATAGAAGAGGCTTAAAAAATGAGAAGAATGGTAAAGCGGATAACCTTTGGTACAGTCATCTAAAATTCACCTAGTTTCCAACTTTTTGGGGAAAAACAGTATTTTCAGAATGGCCAGAGTGTGAAAATACAGGAAATGAAACTGGAAAATTCACAGTAAGACAAAACACATTGCAAAATTGTTCAGGATACAAGCTGTTTGCAAAGATGTCTTCAGAAGATCCCAGTAATTTACGCCAACGACATCCCTCAATTTGTACAAATCTTTCACTGCAGTAGTTCAATATCTTGACCTACAGTCTTAATGAATCTGTATAACAAGCCTGTTTTTCTACATTTTTTCCTCCCTACATAAATGCTGAACAAATTGCTTGGCATTAAACATTTAAATATTAACTGTGGGCCTTGAAAATAAAATAAGAAACATTCTAAAGATGCTGTAATGAAGGATTGGGTTAATGTGATAACATATATGTTAAAATCTTAGCAAGCTGTCTAATCTGCTTTATAGTCAACAGTATAGTCAACAAATACTTCTGCTGCACAATTTACCTCAAACTGTATCATGTATCTAAAACAGGTCACTTGAACTGCACTGTAGAAAAGTCTTATTTCCACTGACTGTACTGCAGAAATCTAAAGCAAAAACCAGTTCTGTTCAGATGGAATTGAGACTATTTGCCAGCCATTTCTTTTAACCCATCACGATCTGAGTTCCAGAATATATATGTTTTTTTCTAGCTGGACCTGGTAAATTAAAATGAAAATACTTGTGAAAATTCTTTAAAAGAATATCTTAAAAGAACCATTATTCCAGGTATTAGGATATACAAAGACATGTTAGGTCAAATGTCTTCTAGGAGTTAATTTCAGGGAAATTACTACCTTTAAGTAACATTCAGTGAGAACAATTTTAAAAACCTCTCAGTTTTATTTTAAATATTGATGTGTTTTTTACCAAGCTTGTATATACACAAACACATATATATCCTCATCTTAAAATAAATGTTCAATAAAGCATTACTGACAGTGCATAATGAAAAAGCTCTGGAACATCTTTCTGATAGTTTTCAATATAATGTTCTTGAAGATTAACTCAGATTATTGTATTTGTTCAATTCAGAAAAGAATTTTATATTTTTATGATTAAAGCCTATATACAGAACTATGTTTGAATTCATTCACTATACACCAAATATAGAAAAAGTCACTTTTCTTTTAGGTTGCACAGAAGAAAAGTGTCTACCAAAAATCTAACTAAATATATCTGGTTAAAAAAAGAAAAAAAGAAAAAAAAAACAACAAACAAACAAAAACACACACACACAAAAAAAACCCAACCAAAACAAAAACCGGTGAACCCTTTCAATAACATCATAGAATGCTATCAGTAACAGGTAACCTCTCACAGTATCTGTTATACTTGTATATAATTTAATTTAAAGCAAGCAAACAAAAACAATATAATGGTTTGGGTTGGAAGTGAACTTAAAAGATCACCTAGTTCCAAACCCCCTGCCACCAGACCAGGTTGCTCAAAGCCCCGTCCAACCTGGCCTTGAACCCTTCCAGGGAGGGGGAAGCCACAACTTCTTTGGGCAACCTGTGCCAGTGCCTCACCACCCTCATCGTTAAAAATGTCTTTCTTATGTCCAATCTAAATTTACACTCTTTCAGTTTAAAACCATTTCTCCTTGTCCTGTCACTACAGGACTTGGTAAAATGTCTCTCTCCATCTTTCTTATACACCCACTTCATATGGTGAAAAGCTGCAATAAGGTCTGTCTATAGCCTTCTCTTCACCAGGCTGAACATGACCAACTCTCTCAGCCTTTCTTCATAGGAGAGGTGTTCCAGCCCTCTGGTAAGTTTTGTGGATCTCTTCTGGATCTCTCTGAAGTGCAAGAAGTCACTGTTCCCACAGAATTTCAACAGTCCTGCTTGCAATTGAACCATTTAATGAAAAGCACAAGAGGTGAGCTTATACCCACTTCTATCGTCTGGCTAAACTGTTCTACCAAACTTTGCACTGTTGTAGTTCAATGGAAAAATTAAATATTTGGCTAAAAGGGATACTGACAACTGAGAACATTGAAAATGATACAGGCATTTGGGGTTAACAGTATCTCATACTGTCAGCATACCATCTCTTAGAACACATTTGTCAACATCAGAGTTCTAAGATAATCAGGAGAAAAAAAAATATCGTTTTGAGAGCAAAGGTAAAAGACATGATAAATTAAACCATGATTAACAAGAACACAATAAAAATTCCCTTTTATTTTTTGATCAACTTCAGGAACCAATTTTTTTTTCATATGTAGTAATTGCTCATTTCTGTAAGAATTAAGGGCCTGTCTCTCAAATGATGCAGCTTTGTCAATTAACAGAACCAGTAGGTTCTACTGCTGTGCTTGAGTACAGTCAGTCACTACAACTCTTCTCTACAACAGATGAAAAATCAGGAATCAGTCCAACCAACATCACTTGCAATTTGAAACATTACCAACCTCCTAGGCATTCTGCTCTGGTCTTTTATTCAGTTTTTGGTACAGAAAATACAAACAGAGCACATCTGTTAACAATGTTCTGGAATAAATCTTCATACTGAAAAAATAAAAACCAGAGACAGTGTCAGTTCTGGACCTTCAAAACACCAAACTGAACAATGGGGTCATAGCTTAAATTGCTACTCTCAGTTACAGGCAAATACAGAAGGAAGCTTTATTTTGCCAGGTATGTGATCCTAAAAAGATCATAAGAACTTGCCCTGTTAAAACACTCTCCTGTTGGAAGAACAGGAGGTGCCAGTGGTGGAGGGTTCTTAAAGACAAGGGTCAGCTGAAAGCATGTGTTAACTCCTGCTGCAAGAGAATGAGGCAGAGAACGTCAAAACTGGAAATACGTCATACCAACCCACAGCCTTGAAGGGAATTGTAACCACAGGAAAAATAGTAGATAGAGGTCTCTCTAGATATAATTCATGTTTTCTCCAACAGCAGCATATCATTTTGGAAAATAAATAACATTTTGTTCTAGAGAAGTAACTTCCTTGTTGCTGTACTGGGCCACAGGCACTTAAAAGAAGTGCTAGGAGACCCAAAACCAGGGATGATATTGAGTAACTTGCTGTTACTCAGGAAAGAACCAAAGGGGCTGTTACACAGAGTCTCCTTTGAAAAACAGTCAGTTATAATCCTCACTGCAGTTAAACAAGGTAATTTCCTGTCATCTGAGAACTATCAAGTGTATGAAGAAAGGTGTCCAAAGAAACAGTCCATCCAGAGATCAAAACAAGACACAGGCCACAAAGTCTTTAGGAGATGATCACATGAATGTAAAACCCTCTACCATTATACTTGTGATTCCTGTACTGTAGCCAAAGTCCATTTATTGAAAAACATGCACAAAACCTTTGAAATAAACCTCTACACCAAAAATACTGGAGAACATTGTCTAAATATGGTTCATATATTTTCAAATAGTTACCACATAACATTTTCCTATTTGCAGGGCTAACATAAAAGCATATCCATGAAAAGATGACTTCCCAAAACATCTACGATAAGCAGTTTTTCCAACCATCTGTGCAAAAATCAGTGTAACTTCCCTTTAAACAGAGAAAAAAACCTAAACTAATCACCAGCCCAAGAGCAGAACACACCTAGCCAAATATAAGCCTAAGCATAAAAACATTCTGGTTTGAATTTACCAACGAAGAATATGCAGAGCAGGAAGATGTGGTTAATCAGCGCTACCTAGATTTGCCCATATATCTGACACTTCTGTACATAGTTCCACATCCAAGCGCATTTTTGAGTTACTGACATCATTCAAGGCATAACTTGAATAAACGTTGTTTGGCATGTCAGATGCTGAAGTAGTTGTCGATGTGTTAGGTTTTTTTCACATAATAGCCTTATGGTTAGAGCACTCACTAAGAAAGCACTAGATGACATCTGAAAACTGAGAGATATCATACCCCAGCTTCTAGCAGAGAAGAATGAGTGGGAAAATACCCATTCATAAAGCTAATCTCTGTGAAGGACTTATTACTACTTATTCAATGGAGTCACCAAGTAAAGCATGAAAGATTAATAGGACCCTAGTAAAAGATGATACAATCTAGCTCATGTTTACACACTTAGCCAGAGCAGTGGGGCTTTACTCTATGCTCCCAATACCATTTTCATAGCATATGGTAAGAGCACAGTACATTGCATAAACAGAGAAAAAAAGCGTGCAAGTCAAAGAGGTCTCAATCTCACTGCTATCAACCCTGTCAAAAGACATGGAATACTCCTCTGCCACATATTTAATTGAAAATCTCAATTTATTTCCAATTCCCACTCCCTACCTTTTTCCCATTATATTAATCTATATCAGTGGTTGTACTTGCAATGGAAGTAAGAATTTCTCAAATATATTTGAATTCTGGTAACTATCAATAGTGCTTACTTGCCCTTAAAAGGGTTGAATTAAATATTAAAAGCAGTAAGAAGCCATTTGTTATGTTGATGCCAACATCTCCTCTGAAATACATCATCTGAACAGACTACAACACAACTGGTGAGACAATCTCAATGTCAGTTTGGTACTCACATTGGCAGGGAGTATGTTCAGAGGCCATAAAGTTCAAAGCACCGTTTTTTATTCA
The DNA here is from genome assembly GCF_003259725.1 of Athene cunicularia. Taxonomy (NCBI): domain Eukaryota; kingdom Metazoa; phylum Chordata; class Aves; order Strigiformes; family Strigidae; genus Athene; species Athene cunicularia. The sequence goes on from NW_020799092.1 coordinate 64,847,247, forward strand.
GAAAATGAACGTTCTTAAAAAGAAATATCTGGGATGGTCTATAAAGAAACAAAATTTTAATATCTTGCTTTTCTTATTTAATGCTATGAAAGCATTATTTTTCATTGCTATTCACAAACTAAAATGAAAAAAATTTGAGTACTGACAGTTACTCTATTTGTCACATTCTGTGTGCAGAGTTTGGGAAAGATACAAACAGTAATTCTTGCAGAAAACATAATAAAATCTGTTAGACAGATTAAAAAAAAAATCTATCTTCTTCATTTGTAAAAGACAGAGGAAGTGATCTGAATGATATAGATCAGTAACAGGAGCTGTAGGCCTTCATTCAGAGATGACTTGTTTGCATCCAACATAAATCAGCAGTGACCATTTATCATCTAGCAGCTGTTCAGTGGCCTGTGCATGATGATATGGTAGCTCCTATTGGAGAGGTGTCCAGGTGACAGTCACAGCTAATTGCCATCCCTTGGCAGTCTCAAATAGCTTAAGGAAACAATAAGACCTAGAGACCATAGTAGACTGTGTCTTCTAGAGAGAAAGCAATTCCAGAGCAGGGCAATGAAAGGGTATTTCTGGAATGAGCAGTGTTCACCCAATGTATAACAACAGGATCTCAAATTAAGGTCAGGTCAATACAATATTTTTTGTCGGAATTATCTGCATTTTGCATGATACCATGCCAAATCTTTAAGATGCTTTTTTATTTATGCTAAGGGCTTGATGTTTCTGCTTAAGAAATTCCACAGGTTTAAATGGTAAACTGCAGAATCAGTTATTTAATATAATCTATCAATATTTCATCATTACAATCTTCTTATTTTGTACTCTGCAAGTAAAAGAAATAATTATTTAGGAGAACACTTCTTTCCACATCTTATTACCGTGAAAGAACTTGTACTTACAATACAGAACTGTAGACTTACGGGAAATATTTTGTATTTTGGAGTTTTAAGTTCTTTTTGCCCAGTTCTATCACCATCTGGTGAGCATAAATACTGGGCTTCAAATTGCTCTCTTCCATACACAATGTTTAAAAAAAGAAGGTGAACTTTCCAAGTACCATTCAGTTTCAGTGGTTCCTTTCAACAAACCTATTTGCTTGCCCTTAGAAGTATTACCTTATCAGAACAGTAAAACCTGTAACACCACAGGGGTCTAATGTTCTATTCCTTATGCTCACAAAACAGTATAAAATAGGGAAAGCCAAAAGCTCCTAACAGCCACAACTTCACTAAAGCTGAATCATATGTTGTTTAAAAAGTCACCATTTACATATAAAAAGCACCTCAGTATTTACAGCAAAGCCAACTGAATAAATGCACTAAAACCAATTCTAAATCACAAACATGTTATTTAGACTCCTGATGTAGATGCAGCTGTGATCCCACAAAAAAATTTCCTTGATTTGACCAAACTTTCTAACCTGGAAAAATGCAACTCCCAGTTATGAAGGAGAAAAAACAATTCAGTGTACCTTTGCAACATAAAAACAGTATCTTAAAGAATTCACTGTAGTTACTTATCTCTGGTCTACTACTGTTAATTAAACAAGTATGCAGAATGCATCCTAGAGAAGTCACAACTTCTCTAATTCTGAATTGCTTTGAAGGTGGTCACCCTTAACCAGGACAGCTTTCTGAGATAGTTTACTTAACAGAAGTGTCAGAAAATGTAAAAACAAACTCCTTGGTAGTAACACCAAGGACCACAAACAGACAGTTTCTACTACTTCATTTTTGCCTTCTCCTGTTGAGAATCTACCAAATCAGACCATTTTTTCTTCAGCTGGAGAATATTACATTATATTTATCACTATAGCAACTAACCTAATTGATTTGATGCAGGATTCTCTTCCACCATAGGATGGAGCCACTATCCCTAAGTATAATCTAAACATTTAAGAAAGAAAAAATGATCAGTTTATCATTTTACCACGTCAGAGAGAACATAATTGGGCTTCAGAAATTACAGTATAAATGAAAGTCTAATGGACTGTACATATACATCCAGAACACACTATATAAATATGCTTATCTCTCAAGTGGACTCAGAGGATGGTGTTCACTGGTTGGTCCCAGTAATAGGGATGTCTATAGCACAACAAATACATTCCCGGAAACAAAGATTCACAAAGTAATTAAGGGAAGAGGAAGCAACATTCATATAACTGATTCAGGAATAAGATTTGCCAGATTAACAGATTAAAAATCAAAATAAGCAAGGTAGATCAAAAGTTTTAGTTATAGTGCTATAAAAAAATGAAAAATAGAAAAGTTTTGATTTTTTTTGGAGCTGCAGGGTTTGATGTAAGTGTAGCAAAATGATGCAGTGAGAGACAATCAGATACAAGGTTCCTGTAATAACTTTAATAATATCATTACCTCTATTGTTTATTACATAAATCTGTTGGGTATCAGAGCTTTAAGTTGGTATGCTCCCATATACCTGAATATAAAGGTGTGTGGAAAAATACAGAACACCTTACATTGCCAAGTTCTTTGCTTTTACTTCCTAAGAAATATGGCAAGGCTGTTATTCGTAAAACATAACTAGAGTCATTCCCCACCACCACCCCCAGTTACGTTTTTCTTCAAAATATAAAGCATCAGATGAAAAAAGGGTTGAATAAACCCTAAATGATTTTTAAAGAATTCATAAAATCTGAAGTACTACTTTACCTAGAAATAGCTTCACATTTTTTCCCTTATTTTTAAACATCTTCACCCTTCCACAGAGCAAAAACATTTTTTACAATTTTTCAAATACTACCGCTAGAGAAAAATATTCACGGTGCTTCATTAACATTTGGAATTGAAGCTGTCAAATCAGTGAAACATTACATAAATGGTGGAGTATTTTGACACTGCATATTTTAAGCTGCATGGTGCTTTTCAGCTCCATAGGTAATGAAGAGCGTACTACATGTTTGAGGAACACCATCTACACTAGCTGAGAGAACTAATTAGAAACTGGTCATTTAAGTACACCAGAAATTGCCTTCATATTAATGGCAAACATTTGCATTGTTCAGCATCAGTAAACAATGTGAAAAATAAATAATTAACAATACACAACAATTCAAATGAACAACTTTATTCCTTAGAACAGAACACTGTCAAACCTCTCACTGTTGAATACAATTTTTAAGGTGTCAGTTTACAGTTAACTCTTTCTGAGGCTATGCTGACATATATAAGGTATCTGCACAGAACAACTCATATCTTCTCATAAAAAGCCTGGGACCATCCAGACATTTCTCGCACAAACTTAACAAATTATTTCCTGTTACTGAATTCTCTTTACACTTGAACTATTTATCCTGTAATATATATTTACTGAGTCACTTATCTTCCAGTATGCACATAAATTCTTTTAAATCTCAGTGTGTTCTTTCGTTTACCCTTTAAATTAGCATATTGAATACGACACTAGGCACAAAATTAAATTATTTAAAAGTGTGTCCTATTTGATATGATTTTTTATGAGAAGTGTAATGCAAAATGTGCTTAATTGCAAAAAAATTACAAAATATGTTCTTTTGAGAACAAGCCTCTTCCACTGTTGTCAGTACAAAGAGTCCCTGTAACGTGTAAAAAAAAAAAAAAAAAAAAAAAAAAAAAATCTCTTAGCCAATTACAATCTTGTTTCAGGAAAAAAAAAAAAAACAACAACACAAAAATGGAGAATATAATACAGTTGGGAGGGAACTGAACAGAGGGTTAAGAAATGCAGCAGACATGCTCCTGAAAACCAGAATCTATTTCCTACTGACCATAACCTACACCTATTACAGCTCAACAAGACAAGCCTAGTGCAGTCTTTTATGCTAAAGCTAATGAAAGGAATACGCACTATGGGTAAATTACAGACCACATTCAGCTCAGGTTGTGAAAATACAGTGTAGATGCATTTTGGTAAAGTTGTGCAGATCCCTCCTGATAAATTACATAATTTTTTATTATTTCATAGAAACTGCTTTTTCTATTATCTTTCAAAGGTTCCCACTCTGGTACTATGGACTAACTTTTAATCCACAGAAGTATAGGCATTAACTGTATTTACATTACGTAACTGCTTGAAAATTACTCGTCATGAGCAAAATAATTAACAACAAAAAATAAAGACCTTTAGAAGTATTAATAGTCTAGGCACTTGATTCTTACAGATACCTTATCTGCAACTCAGTGTGATTAATGGACAATCTCTCGAGCCTGAAAAAGAATATACAAAACTCTACTGATAACCTGTGATGCAGCTCTAAAACTGATAGCATGGGCTTATTAAACAGCTGAGGACATGCTAAGGAAGTGCTGGGGTTTGTTCCAATGCAATTTCACAGTCAGAGAAACACATATGATCCTGGTGATGTTAAGACATCTGTCACTTGACTAAGTATGTGCTTCCTAAAGGAATGAACATAAGCAAAACAGCTCCTGTTCATAGAAGGTGGACGAGGGTAGAAGAGTGTGTACATGGAGGGAGCAGTCTGGGAGAAAACTGGTAACATCTGATAATAAAGAGTGAACAGTGGATCACAATGACTACCACTAAAAAGTTTGTTCCTAAAATCCAAGAGATGTTTCTGCTTGGACTGGAAATGGCACATCTACAACCTAAGGACATCTCATGCTCCCTAGAAGCATCAGTATTAAAGTGTCGGTCTACCTGCTTTACCATGGGGGTACGGGGGGAGATGGCTTCGAGATGGCAGGTCTAAGGCACAGTACTTCTGACTGCCAGCTTCTGAGCTTGGCTTTTGACAGAAGCGTTACCTCAGATGGGAAGGGCGTGGATTTACACCCAGCAAAAGCACCAGGAGAAACATGTACTTACTGCAGTAAGCGATTAGGAGACTAGCCAGGATCATGATAGCCCAGAAAGTTGAGGACATGCTTGGCAAGGCGTTGGCATCTTTCCTACTGCTTCTCCTGGGAGATGGAGCCATTGAAGCCACTTCCCCGGTGGGGGAGAAAGTCAGACAGTTTCACCAGCCAGCTCTCCCCTTGACTGATGGCCTTTCTCCACGTGTAATCCTCAAGGAAGGCATCTTCCAGCGACCCCGCGGTTCGTCAGCAGCACCATGGTACCGTTGCGGGAATCATCTTCAAGCCAGAAAGCCAAGGCGACTTTAAAGCACGCAGGACTTCGGCGCAGTGGCCGCCGCCAGCTTTCCTCCCGTTACTGTGGTGAGATTCACTGGCGTGGTGGGTTTACTGGGACTCGGGTGCCTGGCGTGGTGCTGAGCGGTGAGGGTGTCCCGCGAAGGAGCCTCTTCCTTAGTTCTTTTTTTTAATCTGTAGGAGTCGCCCCTTGCTGTCCCTTCCCCTGCCTCCTGCCCCTCCCCGGGCGGCAGACCGGCCTCCGCAG
>NW_020799092.1:64852666-64896090 GCF_003259725.1 Athene cunicularia
GGAAGGGAAGCGGGAGGGAGAGAGGGAGGGAAGGAACGAACGGGGGGGGCAGGTGGTGCCCGGCCGAGCTCCCTCGGGGCGGCTTTGCGCCGGACTGAGACGGCGCCTCGGCAGAAGGAGAAGGGGCCCCGGCACCTCTGTCCGTCCCCTCACCTGCACGGTGCGGCCCGAAGTCTCGACCGTGTGTTCTGCCTAGGCACGGCCGTAGGGGTTAACGGAACCGTTCCTCCTCCTGCCTTGGCCTGCGGGCCTTGCGGGGACTGCCGGCACACAGCTGCTGTCGCTGTAAGTGGCAGGGACACATCGATGTGAAACCCAGTTTAGAGGGCTCCAGTTCACATGTGTGCTAGTAGCCTTTACGGAAATAATAAAAAAAAGATATGTTTTAAGAGGGACCAGGTAGTTGAGCTTTTCCGTTCGGAGTCTCCATAGCAATGTCCTCAAATTAATATTTTAAATTCTGCAGAAGGTAGTCACATTCCAAGTACAGGCAGGACTAGCAGACTGGAAGAGGAGCTTGGTCACAATATGTCCCAGTCATCTCTTCCTGTGTTTTGCTTGCATACTGAAAATACCGTGTAAAAGTAGATCCATATTCCTTCAGTAGCCTCAGCCTTTGTCTGATTGTTTGCCACTTAAATATCTTGACTTAAAATTTTGTATAAATGATATATTATGTACCAGACAGGACTGTAGGGACTTTTCTAGTACAGCTGCACTTGACTATATACTTGGAACTAAGTTCAGTTTTGCACCATGAGGACCTGATCTGATTTTCTACCCAAGTAGTTTTCATCCTGAACTGGTTGGGCAGTAGGCTGATGTGTTTAAGTGTGCTTCACAGAGATGAAGTTTAACTATAATTTGGGTACATGCACAACATCTCCTTCCAAGATGTGACTTTCCCTTATTTTCAGTGGGAATTTCTTTTCTATTACATTTAAGAACTAGAACAGAGCACAGCTCAAGCATTAAGGCAACATGCTAAGCTTTCTTCTTCTCCCCCACATAATTTAAAAGCAAATTTTATTATTATTTTGTATTTAGAGGCTAAATCTTTGTAACAACTTTTCTCCATGACTTAGACACTAGGTTTTCTTTGTAGGTCAATATAAATTCCATAGCTCTTTTGGTACCCTGAAGCATTAGTTCAATTTGAAGTTGTAAAGTACTACTGCATAACGAGCTTTTTGTAAAATTTCAAATTTCCTATTCTCAGAACAAATGTAAATAAGTATTAAGCAACAAAAATGCCTCAGCATGATATGCTGCTGTTCATTGCAATTCCAGGACTAACATGTAAATTAAGCAGTTTTCTGTATGTATGAAAAGAAATTTGATTTCCATTACAGCTGCGAGTATTGAATGTACAGCTGAATAACATATTTTAACTATTACTAAAGAGAAAAATCACATGTATCTTGACAAGAGATACATAGTATGATGTATAGATTAAGAGACCTTAAAGCCACAAAGGATAGCTGCAACAGTATATAGGCTTCTACACCTTCCAGTATAGTCCATAGAATTTTATATAATACATCTTATAGTTTACCTATTAAGTTGTAGTTATACAAGAGGACTTTCCCTGGAAATACCTCCAGCTTTCAGTCTGAGGAGTGGGAGTCATGATTACTGTTCACCTAAATAAAGCCTGAAGCTAGATGCAGAAACTAAAGTATTGCTTTTCTAGTTCTGAAAACTGACATTGTGCACTTGAGAACAGGTTAATTCTTGTGTCAGAAAACTACACAGTCACTCAGAAAGTGATGTAGCACTCACTGACAACAAGGACCACTAAGGTGGGGCCTTTGCATTTTTATCTACTTTACCTGTAATAGTTTTACATAAGACATTTTATATGAAGAAAGATTTTCAAACATTGCATTCTGATTTGATTGTCAAAGATAAGACTTAAAAACATTCTTGAAAAATATAAGTTTAGGTCACTGCTGATTTGTTCTGTAGGTGTATGTTGATCCCCGGGAATGGTCTGGCTGTGCTGCACTGTCTTGTATTGAAAAGTAGCTCACCCTAGAGTGATACTACTTACAGAGTAAAATCCTACTCAGTGAAGAAAGTGGCAGAATGTGATCTTAAATTAATTTGCTTGCCTCTTCCTTCCTCCCTCACCTTCCATAGTGTACCTTCACAATACATATGGGGCCCTGGAACTTTTGAATGAAGTAGAGAAGGATGAAGAAAATGAGTCAAACAAGGAGGAAGATGAAGGTCCACCAAGGCCAGGTCACCCTAGACTAGGTTTAAAAACCAATTCTAAAAACAACCCCAGAAGAGTCATTGTAGTGGGTGACTCCATTCTGAGGGGTGTCAAAGGCCCAATGCGCAGACCAGACCTGCTTCATAGGGAAGTCTACTGCCTTCCTGGGGCCCAGGTAAAGGACCTCACAGTAAAACTCCCAACTCTAGTGAGACCCAAGGATTACTACCCTCTCTTGGTTTTTCGGGTAGGTAGCAATGATATTACCAGGAGAAGTCCAAAATCAATGAATAGAGATTTCAGGGCCTTAGGGAAACTAGTTAAGGGGTTGGGAGCACAAACTGTGTTCTCCTCCATCCCTTCAGTTGTGAGGATGGATGAAGATTACAGAAGTCAACAGATGAACTTGTGGCTCCGAGACTGGTGTTACCAGTAGGGCTTTGGATTTTTCAATCACAGGTTAGTATAAAGGATGCCAGACCTTATGGCATCAGATGGGATGCACTTGTCCCAGAGGGGGAAAAGGATCTTGGTGCAGGAGTTAGCTGGACTCACTGAGAGAGCTTTAAATTAGATTTGAAGGGGGAAGGGGACAAAACTGGAACTCCCAGACAAAAGCCCCAGGGAAGATTGCCACAGTTTGTGGGCTGGTTTGCCAGTGATGACCCTCACCCTGCTATCCCAGTGGAGGCAAGGGATGGAGACATGCATCACAACAACGATGCAAGGGATATGGATCAGTAACTGTGGTAACACCTGTGAAAGGTCAGGCCAGACTTAGGACCTCTAAAGATGAAAAGGGCTGGGGACATCAGCCCATCTGAAGTGCATCTATACCAATGCACACAGTGAGGGTAATAAACAGGAGGAGCTTGAAGCCATGATGAAACAGGAAGATTACGATGTAGTGGCTCTCACAGAAACATGGTGGGATGTCTCCCATGACTGCAGTGTGCCAAATGATGGCTACAAGCTCTTTAGAAGGGATAGACAAGGAAGGAGAGGCAGTGGGGTGGTGCTGTATGTTAGGGACTGTTATGATTGCTTCCAGCACAAGTGTAGTGAAGACAGGGTTGAGTGTCTTTGCATTAGAATCAGGGGGGAGGCCAACAGGGCAGATGTCGTAGTAGGAGTCTACTATAGGCCACCCACCCAGGACAGAGAGGTGGATTATATATTCTATAGGCAATTACAGGAAACCACACTTGCCCTTGTTCTTGCGGGAGACTTTAACTTCCCAGACATCTGCTGGAAATAGAACACAGGAGAGCGGGACCAGTCCTGGAGATTCCTGGAATGTGTGGGAGATAACTTCCTGACACAGCTGGTGAGTGAACCGACCAGAGAAGGTGCCCTGCTGGATCTCCTCTTTGTGAACAGAGAAGGACTGGTGGATGATGTGGCAGTTGGAGGCTGACTAGGGCACAGAGATCATGGAATAGTAGAGTTCTCTATTCTTAGAGGGGCCAGGAGAGGGGGCAGCAGAACTGACATCCTGGACTTCCAAAGGGCTGACTTTGACTTGTTCAGGCACCTGCTTGACAGAATCCCTTGGAAGATGGTCCTGAAGGGTAATAGGGGTCCAGGAAGGCTGGGCACTCCTTGAGAAGGAAGTCTTAACGGCACAGGAGCAGGCTGCCCCCAGGTAAGAGAAGCCTGTGACAGAGAAGACCGTCCTGGGTAAAGAGGGAGCTTTGACTACAACTCAAGGAGAAAAGGAGAGTTTACAGCTTTTGGAAGAAGGGTCTAACCACTCACAGTGATTACAAAGATACTGTGAGGATATGCAGGGTGGAAATCAGGAGGTCTAAAACCCAGCTAGAAATTAATCTGGCTTTATCAATCAAGGATAAAAGAAATGTTTCTCTGTCAGCAGGAAAAGAAAGACCAGGGAGAGTCTCCATCCCCTGCTAGACACAGGAGGAAACATGGTAACAAGTGATGAAGAAAAGGCTGAGGTGCTTAATACCTTCTTTGCCTCAGTCTTTAACAACAAGACCAGTTGTACCGAGGGAATCCAGCCTCCTCGGCCAGAAGACAGAGACTGAGAGAAGGACCCCCCCACAATCCAGGAGGAGACAGTCAGTGACCTACTGCATCACATAGACACACACAAGTCTATGGGACCAGATGGGATACACCCGAGGGTGCTGAAGGAGCTGGCTGGGGTGCACGTCAAGCCTCTTTCCATTATTTACCAGCAGTCCTGGCTGACCAGGGAGGTCCTGACAGATTGGAAATTGGCCAGTGTGATGCCCATTTATAAGAAGGGTCAGAAGAATGATCTGGGAAATTACAGGCCTGTCAGCTTGACTTCAGTGCCCAGGAAGCTGATGGAGCAGCTCATCCTGAGTACCATCACACAACACATGTGGGACAACCAGGGGATGAGGCCCAGTCAGCATGGGTTTATGAAAGGCAGCTCCTGCCTGACAAACCTGATCTCCTTCTATGACAGGGTGACCTGCTTATTGGATGAGGGAAAGGATGTGGATGTTGTTTACCTTGGCTTTAGTAAGGCCTTTGACACCGTTTCCCACAGCATTCTCCTGACGAAACTGGCTGCTCGTTGCTTGGATGGGCACACGCTTTGCTGGGAAAAAACTTTCTGGATGGCCGGGTCCAAAGAGTTGTGGTAAACAGAGTTAAATCCAGCTGGCGGCCGGTCATGAGTGGTGTCCCCCAGGGCTGGGTGTTGGGGCCACTCCTGTTTAACATTTTTATTGATGATCTAGACGAGGGGATCGAGTGCACCCTCAGTCAGTTTGCAGCTGACACCCAGTTGGGTGGGAGTGTTGATCTGCTCGAGGGTAGGGAGGCTCTGCAGAGAGACCTGGACAGGCTGGAGCCATGGGCTGAGCCCAACTGGGGGAGTTTCCATAAGGCCAAATGCCGGGGGCTGCCCTTGGGCCACAACAACCCCCAGCAGCGCTACAGGCTTGGGGAGGAGTGGCTGGAGAGCTGCCAGTCAGAGAGGGACCTGGGAGGCGGTGATTGACAGCTTGCTGAACAGGAGCTAGCAGTGTGCCCAGGTGGCCAAGAAGGCCAATGGCATCCTGGCTTGTGTCAGCAATAGCGTGGCCAGCAGGGACAGGGAAGGGATCTGACCCCTGGACTGGGCACTGGTGAGGCCGCCCCTCGATTCCTGGGTTCAGTTTTGGGCCCCTCACTACAAAAAGGACATTGAATGACTCAAGCGTGTCCAGAGAAGGGCAACGGAGCTGGTGCAGGGTCTGGAGCACAGGTCATACGAGGAGCGGCTGAGGGAACTGGGGGTGTTTAGTCTGGAGAAGAGGAGGCTGAGGGGAGACCTCATCGCCCTCTACAGCTCCCTGAAAGGAGGGTGCAGAGAGCAGGGGATGAGTCTCTTTAACCAAGTTACAAGAGATAGGACAAGAGGGAATGGCCTCAAGTTGTGCCAGGGAAAGTTTAGACTTGATATTAGGAAGCATTTCTTTCCAGAACAGGTTGTTAGGTGTTGGAATGGGCTGCCCAGGGAGGTGGTGGAGTATCCATCCCTGGAGGTGTTTAAGAGTCTGGTTGACTTAGCACTGAGGGATATGGTGTAGTTTGGTACCGTCAATGTTAGGTTAATGGTTGGACTGGATGATCTTCAAGGTCCTTTCCAACCTAGACAATTCTGTGATTCTGTGATTCTATATCCTTTCCACATTGATTTTCAAGTTAAATATGTGAAGTCTCTGTCTTTAATGCCTCCCTCATCTCCCAAGAAATTCTAAGTATTCAGACTTTTGTGTGTGCAGAGGTGTAGAAACAATGATCAAACTCATGGACAGATGTCTGGAAATAGACAAGAAAATAGAAACCCTAGTTAAAGGCTGTATGTCAAAGTGAAATAAGCTTGTCAGAAATCAGATTTATTCCCATACAATCAAAGACACAGATCTCTTGTTCTGCCATTCCTGTTGGAAGAGTTAATATCTACAAGAAAATGAAGGTAATATTTAAACTATTTAATAAGATAGGTTGTGCCATTGCTCCAACTGAAATTGCAAGCAAAATGTTTCTACCAACTAGAAACAGGCATAATTTGAAGCCTGTTGTATGCTGTATCTATGTGTCAGACAGTTTGTCCATGATGTGTACACGCACCACTGCTTTCTGCTAGGATGTCAGACCTGTAAAGCTTGTGCAGTGATGTTGACCTCTATTACAGGTGCAGCCTACAGGGTATAAATCCTAACATTTATTTAGCATCAAGCATGTACATGGTAGAAGGAAGGTAACATTCTTTAGATCTTTACAGAGAGACCTTCTGTTCTTTTTGAGTTTGCTTATTTAGTTTGAAAAGAGAAAGTTTAAGTAAAAAGTGGGTAAATTCTATGGCACTACACTGATTCAGTGTACTTCGTAAAGAATTACCAATCAATAATATTCAAGCTAGCAATTGAGTTTTGGCTTTAGATAAAGTAAAATGCTTCAGTTAATTCTAAATGTTGATTTTAAAGAAAGAACACAGTAATCACTGAATGGGCATTATTGTTTAGATCTGTTTAAGAAGACCAGTGGAGCTTAATACTAATTAAGCTCTTCTACTTTATTTAACTGTTTACATTTTCAACAAAGTAGTTAAAAGGTTCTGTATATCTCTTTAACAATTCATAGCACCACTATAACAACCGTAGGAAATATCAGAAAAAAATATAATTTTCTTCCATCTTCCTTGAGAAGAAGGGATCACTGGAGACCAGTCAGGGGATACAGATTCATGATTAAAGAAAAACAATATTTGTAGTTAAATTTTGTGAGATTTGCTGTCTTTGTATTTACTGATCTTAGGCCATTTTTGGGAAAAAAAAAAGGGCTTAAACTAGACACATGCCTCAATGATTTTTTTAATACCTTGTGTACGGCCCATAATACTGACCATCTATTATAATAGGGAAGATTCTCATTAACCAGAAAATTATTGTATTTGTGAAAACAAAGAGGAAGGAGGAGTGAGCCAGAGTGTGTAGACACATGCTGGTTTCATTTTCTAATTATAATTTAGAGAGTGAGTTCATTCTTTCAATGACAGAAATCATATTTCAGTCCAAATGGCAGAAAACTGCATATATCTGAAACTATGGGATCTGGAACTTAGTTCTCACCTAGTATTTCAGTAAAAGTATTTATTTACAGAGTACTTAAAAAATTCAGAGAGAGAGATTTTGATACACGTTTATGCAACAGACTTTTTTCAAGGTCAGTAACAGTAAGGTCCTTAAGAACTGTCCATAATTCTCCTAATGCATAGGCAAAATATATTTAGAGGAAAGCTGTTGGCCATTCAGTGACCAAAGATATTGCATTATATTGTCTATGTGCCAGCTGCTCTTAACAGTGAGTGCTTTTACTGGTTATTACAAACCTCTAACTATGATCTGTTACTCATAGACTGTGTCTTTTCACTCATATTCTTTCTATAACAGATTCAAGCTACCAGTCAGTAGGCTTTTTTTCTAGCCATTTTTACTTTAGCTGTGCTTTTTCCTGACTTTAATTGCCTGCTAATGACATTGTAGATATAGTTTGAAAAGCTGTATGTGTTTTTGATTTAACATGAAAGCTTTCATAAGTTATGGGAAATCCTCACCCCGTAAAACAAAATACATAAAGTTGTTCACTGGCAGCTATGTTAACCTCTCCAATTATTTGCAAAGCAAAACAGTAAAAAAGCAAGAGAATGACAGTGGGAATACGCTGCCAATAGAAAACATTTTTATACCTGTCTGTATAGCTGTCACAACATCCACATTATCATTCTGACCAAATATTATTTATAGACTTCACACTAAAATGCAGAAAATGTATGAAGGAGAAACACTTAAAGATGCATTCTAATTCCACTTTGTGTCAAAGGCAAGTCTGCAGTTTTTATAAAAAATTGGCACCAACATAATATCCTATCAAAATGTTTCTGTCTTTTCTTTCAAGAAATCCTAGCTATAGATGACCAAGAGATTAAATGAACTTTTCTAAAATTACTGTGTTCTCACTTAGATCCATAAAATACTGAGATGGAAAAAAAATACTGTTGATATGCAAGAATCCCAAATATCAGAACTAAGGTTGGATTATAATAAACTGCAGCTCTTTATAGCACATACTAATAAAATATTTATTTTTATGATGTGGGTGTGCAAGATTGTTTCTTTGCACTGAAATGCCTACAACTGATGTGGTAGATAAGTACATTTCTGTCACTTAGCAACATTGACTGGTTCAGAAAAAAAAAAAAAATTGGGGGGTATCTGGAATGCTATTATTGAAAGTGTCTGAAGTTTAGATAATTACCAAATCATTCAGAAGTGAGTCATTACCTCAGCTACAGTGATGCAATATACTAGATTTGACAGCAAGAACAGAAATAACTAACTTGCATACATAGATAATTTAGGAAGGTGAGTTATTTTAAAAAATTAGGAAATATATCAGAACATGAAATGGCAAACAAACCTGAAATAAATCCAAATATGGCAAATCACTTTCATTACAGCAAATACATAAAGATCAAGAGGGATATGAAATCATAACTATGAACAAATTTCTGTCTTGGAGATGACATAAATTATTAATCAGATATATTGTGGGTTAGGTCTAGTTCAAGTGAGAGGGACACTGAATTCTGTACCTGTTTCAAAGTGTCCAGAAAAACCTGCTTTCAATACATAAGCAATAACATGAAATTCTTTTACAATAGATTTAAACCAAGGAAAGAATAAATTACCTGTTTGGGAATTAAGTCCATTTTGCCTTTTTTTTTTTTGCTATGATTTCCTTTTATTATTTTTTGTTTCAATGATATGCCACAGTTTGGTAATTTACACATCATACAGGTGTTAAGAAGTGTACAGTAACAAAGACCTAATTTTTTTTTGTCACTCGTGCTCTGTTCCAGTCTTGTATCAGTTAGTTTTCCTGCATGTAGGGGAGAGAAATCAAGGTATCCCATTCAAGTCTGTGTATAAACTCAGCAGCTACCCATCCTAGAGCAAAAGCATCACTGTAGGTCTGGCAACTGCATGATCCTGTCTTTCAGGGAGCATGCTCCAAAGCCAACTATGGATTTATTATGTAAATCATTATTTCCATTGACATCTTAACACACACCAGGGAGGTAAGTGCTACATATGCAACATAAGTCGTGTCTTAGCATTTTCTGAAAATCTCACCACTTCACAAACTTTGCTGTAGGAGAAGAAAGAGGTGGTATTGTCTGGAGGTAGGGTACAGGGTTATGTTCTGAGAGCTGACTTAGGTTGCTAATGAAGCCAGTAAATTTTCTGAGCAGCAATTTGACAACTGTTTCGGTGTGTCTTGTTGTCTTAGTTTTTCATGGAACTATGAGTGGTAAAAGATTTTTCTGTAAAGATCTAGAGCTTTTGATGAAAAGGCTGAAGGTGAGTCAAGGCACAAATATTTTACAAATGTATTGTTAAAAACTCAATGATAGGGCAGTGAGTGCAGTTGTGCTCTGGTACTTGAATTGTTAAATTCACTGTAAAGCAATATGATTGATCAGGGAGTAGTAGGAAATTTTCCCAGGGGGAAAAAAAAAAAAAAAAAAAAAAAAAAAAGAATCTTGACAAACTGAGCAAAGCTGCAGATTTAAAAGTTAAAATTTTCATCAAGAGCTGATATGACTTACTGACAATGTGGTTTGCTGGCATTCTCACATTTGCCAGTTCAACTATTGTCTCTTTATAGTAGAATTAAATGGAGTTTCTGGTATCATCATGCTGTCTTTCAGAAAGCAGCTAACTTTGGAAAGTTAGGAAATCCCTCAAACGCATCATTGCCTTCCTGAATGGAAATTCAAAGCTATCAGTTTACTGTAAATCATAGTATATGAACTGCAGCCTATGAACCCGCTGGACTTTTTTTTTTTTTTTTTTTTTTTTTTTTTTTTGAGAAGCAGACAAGCTGTCTCTTAAGTGATATGCTGAGGAGCAGACAAGGGTTGAAATTTTCAGTGGCTTTTCTGTTCAGTTGAAATGCAGGGTCCATCATCAAATACATTCTGTTTCTATCTTCTAAAAAAGGATTTTAAACGTAAAGGGTATGAGAAGAAATGATGCTAGAAGGTAAAATGGTCAACAGTAAATTACAAAAAGAAGCAATTACATTTTCTTTGGAAGGCTCCAAAGGTGGATCAGAGATTTATTAGAGATCTTACTGGTAAAATTGTTTTTCCTTTGGGTGTGTTTTTTGGGGGGAGGCGGTGGGAGAGAGGACAAGAGGTGGCAGGGAATTCTGAATTATGGAATGGCTATTTTTTCATTAGCCAGTGGACCTCCATGTGCATCCTCCAAAATTATGTCCGTGCTGAAGGATGTCTTTGGATACAGTGTTTGTCTCTTACAGAACATGAAGCCCATGAAGTTCAAAAATGGGAAGTGCTAAATCCTCCACCTGCAGAGGAATAACTCCATGCATCAGAATGGACCAGGGGCCTGGAAGTCCTGGTGGGTATCAAAGTGACCATGAGCCAGTAAAGTGCTCTTGCAGCAAAGCAAGCAAACAGCCTCCTAAGCTGCATTAGAAGTAGTGTTGCCAGCAGGCCAAGGGAGGTGATCCTTCCCCTCTACTCAGCACTGGTGGGGCCACACCTGGAGTAGTGTGTCCCATGCTGGATTGCCACAAGAGGTAGTACAAAACAGTGCAAGAGAGACATGTTCATCTCTCTCTTCAGTACAAGAGATACAGACGTACTGGACACAGTGCAGCAAAGGGCCACAAGGGTGACTAAGGAATTAGAGCATCTGTTGTACAAGGGCAGGCTGAGAGACCTGGGTTTGTTTATCCTCAAAAAGAAGGATCATTGGAGGGGGATGTGTTCTATGTGTTCTTATCAATGAGTCCTGATTGGTGGAGATAGACTCTTCTCAGTAATATACTGTGAAAGAACAAGATGCAATAGGGAAAAATTGAAATACAAGAAATTCCACTTAAACATAAGAAAAAATATTTTACTGTGAGAGCAATCGTACACTGGAACAGGTTGTGCAGTGACATTGCACAGTCTTCATCCTCAGAGATACTCTAAACCTGTCTGGACAAGGTTCTGAGCAGCCTGCTGTAATTGAGCGTGCTTTGAGCAGCGATGTTGGACGACAAAATCTCCAGAGGTCTTAACCAACTTCAACTATTCTCTAAAAAGCAATTGACTAATGCTAAATTAAAAAATATATAATAATTAAGCAATAAAAGGTAGATGATTTTTAAGGTAATTGACTATTATCTAAGACTTTGAGTAACATTTGTGCTTTCAGACAGCATGATGAGAGCTAGGTACCTCAGCAGAGGATCTGAACATAAAGTCAGCAAATGGGTGCAGCTTAAGAAATAACTCAGAGATAGCCACTTGAAAATGCTGAGGACAAGATGACTTCTGTCCTCTATTTAGGACTCTAAGTGGTTTTCTATCCACCTGGGTCTTTATCCCAGACCCTACTTGTGAAGGTTGTCACCTGTAATCCTTCCCTCTAACCAAGCATTGTGTTTAGAGGAGAATGAAATAGTGGCAATAGGACAGATGCCACACCATGTCCTCAAGGCAACCTAGTCATTACATTTTTTCAGGTTGTATGGGAGCTCAGTTCAGTTCTCTGCCGTGGGCAAATCTGCATCAATCAATGGTTCTATAATGGGGCACTTACAATCCCCTTGTTGAAGCAGTGTCACTGTACATATAATAAATCAAGACTTACAGGGCAGAAGGAGAAAGTATAAAAGTGAAACTGATTCTGTAGCTAACTATTTATGTGGGTACTCACCTTGAGAGGAGACCAATCTTTTCTTGCCTGATCCCAGGACAGTTTCTATAATTTTAACAATGACTGTATAATGTGCTTAATTATGAAAAAGACAGGCCATTGAAGAAGATTGATATTAGAAAATTTTGATTTACTTGGCCTTAGCTTTCATGCTTTGTCTGTGGATTGGATAATACCTAGTATAAGTATGTAACGTTCATGGCAAATTTGGTATCACATTGCATGTAATGAGATTTCCCATGACATTGACTTTCTGACATTGCATCGGTTTCCAACTAACACATAGCTAGTTTTGCTGAATAGTTACTTCTAAGACAGGTTTCATTAAATGAACCAAAAATAAAATTATTAAATTAGCATTCACAACAATGTGTTTTTTTCTGACAAGAACAAAGAAATGTTACAATTGATACAGTTATTTACTCTGAACTCTCTTTCTTTAGACTCATATTCTTCTTCATCCTACCCAGAACAAATTTGTTTCTCTTCTATTAACATAGACACTTAATTAAGAAAGTGAGGTTATTGGAAATAATCGTTTTCTTACAAAAAATAATTTTCAGCTGTCCAAAACTTGTTTGCCTTCTCCCTTATACCTTCATTTTTTACCCTTCAAAAATCTATTAATTTCAAAACAAGAAGTCAGATGATTCTTCATTGCATTTGGATTATTACAATCCAAATTAAGCAGTATTATGTAGTGTTTAGGCTTAGCACTTCTGCATATAAACTACACTTGCTCTTTACACAGCACCCATTCTTTGTGTTGGAGCCTCTGTGGGGAGCGGGGACATGGATACACAGTGCTCTGCCACACCTGTGGCCTTGCACCGCTGGTGTCTGCCCTAGCGGTGACCCCCCACCACCTCTGCCTCACCTTGGCGGGGTCCTGGGTTTTCAAAGCAGGACTCGATGGGGATGAGGAGTGGGGATCTGGCATGCCATTAGAAAGGGATGGCAGAGTCAACAGCCTCTGGATCCTGCACATGCTGTGGTGACAACTGGCTGGATGGATGTCGGGGGCTGTGGAAGACTATCCTTGCCCAGAGGGGTTGTGGAGTTCTCCATCTGTGGAGATACTCAAAACCTAATTGGACATGGTCCTGGGCAATATGCTGTATCTTATCCTGCCTGAGTAGTGGAGTTGGACTAGATGCTCTGAAGTCCCTTCCAGCCTAAATCTGTGATTCTGTGAATAAACTGCCATACATTTCTTCGTTATAGAAATGTATGTTGTATCATACTGAAACCTGCTGAATATACAGCATTGTAAGTAGGAAGCAGAATGGCTCAGTTGTGCATGCTAACTTTTCATAGGCACATTTGATTCAAAAGGTTTTAATAAATGATCATTCTAAAAGTGTTCAGCTCATTAGCACTGGTTCATCAGTACCCTAGAAAGGCCTCTATGACTAGAGCACCTTGATTCTGTCTTTGGTTGGGTACACTAACAAAAGGCTGGGAATATTGATTTTATGGGTCTCTTTGAGACATCTCTTTGTTGCTCCCCTGTGGAGCTTCATTGCCTCCATCATGCCAATATCCTGTAATATTATCTCCAGTTGAATAGAATGGCTTTGTGTTTGGAATAGGGTCAGCCACACAGTTTGTTAAACCAATTTTAGGTACTGGACTGAAAAAAATATTGTGCAAAATTTAAAAAATAATTGAGCTTAAAATGAAGAAACAATATATTTGTTTACAAGACCACTAATGAATATTTTCATTCATTTTTTGTTGTGCTGAGGTTAGCAGGACAATAAAAATGGAACCCAAACACATTTCTGTGTCATCATGAATTAAAGCAATCAGTAGAATTCCTTGACAAGTTGCCTGCCTTCATCATTAAGAGCTTCTCTGATGTGTATTCCACAATGGATTTTTAAATCTCATCAGCTGTGTAAGCCATCTTTGTCAGGCAGGAAGGACCTTAACAATGTCTTTGTTTATTATCTGCACATCCCATGAAACTAGCGTCACACTTCAAGTGTGTTAATGTCTGTACGTCCATAGATTCTCTTTCAGACATGCTAAGTGTTGGCATCTGGTATGACACAAGCTTTCAAGTATCTCTGTTGCTTAATATGGTACAGAATGATTGCCCTGTCCCCCCCAAAAAACAACTGCTACAACCAGAATGCCCTCTCACACACAAAAATCTCTGTGCTCTAGGTCAGACCTACACAATATTTTAAGCAAGCCATAAGAAACATTGGCTTTGAGACCAGGTTGAGTAAAAAAATATCTTGCATATTTTAAAATGCTATTCTGTGAAGTTTTGACAACTGTGCAGGCTTTGACTGATCTGGATGTTCTTCAAACTTCAGAAGTGATAAAAACTGGAAATAAGGGATTTTTTTTGGACAGGATATTTCAATGATGTCTTCATAGGTGATTTCTCCTGCCTTATGATTAACTGTGGTGTTGGATGAAGCTTTTCTACACAGTATTCTTCCCTTTCTGTCTTGTCAGTTTTAGTTCCAATATAATTTTAAGAGATAGCTTTTGAATCATTAGACTTTCCACCTAATTGCAAAGCTATTACAGGCTTAATATGGCAAGAGCTGAGCTGTCAATGAATACATTTCTTTTAGTTTAATTGCAGTCCATCCACCTTAGCTTCTTTCGAAGATTCTTTTAAACTGAGATAAGTTTAAAATGAGATTTCTTTATGAGAATTCCCATAAACTAAAATGTCATTCTCGGAAACTGTGATACTTTCCAAATGTTGCAGAATCATATACATTTTTCTAAGGTGATTCTGATGCCAAATGGGAAGCAAAAGAGTAGGTATCTTTTAAATAATGTCATAATAAGTTGTCATCTTGTCTTTTTCAGGAAGATCTGGTGAGAACACTTTTGACAAAACATTTCTCATTAGAAAATGTTGATTTGGAGAAAGCAAAGCTTTTCAGAGAAATGTGTATCTTTTCAATAAAAGTTTCATAATGAATATTTTTTTTCAGGTCCAGGATAGAATTTCTAATTAAATCCTGACAAATCGACATACACCTACCTCTGTGGTCAGAACAAAGTAGGAGACCTAGGTTTAAATCTCTTACTTGAGCTGCAGCAGGTAGCCAAGCCTGGGCCTATAACTTTAGAAGTGGTTGTCCTCAGTGCTTGAATTCTGTTTTTTTGAGGTAAATCTCTCTTAGTCTCCTTTAATATTGCCTGAGAACTTGCTAAATATTTTAGTTTTTCCCCTATCTGGAGGTAAAACAAATAAAAAAAATTACGACTATGCTTATTAAAATAAAATTCGTTTGTTTTCAGGTCAGTCTACTTGTCAGAGTGCTGTTTGGATGTATTTATGGGCTGCTCGGAAATTAATTGCTGATTTCAACCTGTATGTTTGAAGTGGCATATCTCAGCTCAGAATAAAATTTATTAATCAAAAAAAAAACCTATTAGAATCCACACATTTTTGCCAACGAGAAACAAGCATATTTATTCCAGTTGCATAAAATTCTGTACTTCTGGAGGCAATGAAGTCATTGAAGGCAGTTTCAGCCTCTCCTTGGTTTCTGAAGCGTCTCCCACACAGGAAGCTGTCGAGATGCTTGAAGAAGTGCTAGTTGGTGGGCGAAAGGTCTGGTGAGTACGGTGAATGAAGCAGAGATTCATAGCCCAGCTCGTTCAACTGTTGCAGTGTCAAAAGTGCAACGTGTGGCCATGCGTTATCGTGGAGAAGAATTGGACCCTTTCTGTTGACCAGTGCTGGGTGCAGCCGTTGAAGTTTCTGGTGCATTTCATTGATTTGCTGGACGTACTTCTCCGCCATGATCATTTCACCTGGATTCAGGAAGCTGTGATGGATTAAACCAGCAGCAGACCACCAGACAGTCAGCATGACCTTCTTTTGGTGAAGATTCGGCTTTGGGAAGTGCTGTGGAGCTTCATCGTGGTCCAATGACTGAGCTAATTATCTCTGGTTATCGTAGAGCATAATTTCTTGTCTCACGTCACAATACGGTCGAGAAATGGGTTGAGAAAAAGAAGTGCCGACAACACTTCAAAATGGCGATTTCTGTGATTCTCATTCAATTTGTGCGGCACCCATTTGTCGAGCTTCTCTGACTTTCCACTCTTCTTCAGATGCTCAGAAACAGTTGATATGCTTACCCCGAATTCTTTTGCAAGTTCTCGAACAGTTGTGCATGTATCTGCTTCCACCAGAGCCTTCAATTCATCATTGTCAATAGCAGAAGAACGTCTGTGACCTTCTTGATCTTTAAGGTTGAAATTGCCACATCAAAATTTTTGGAACCAAAGTCGTGCTGTCCATTCGTTAACACTTCCCTGGCCATATACCTCACTGATGTTTCGAGCAGCTTGCTGTTTGAACTCGTAGAAGTAGATCTGTCGAAACTGCTGTTTTGACATCTGAACTTCAAACGTCCAAAATTTGTCAAAAACACAGTTTATATTATAATTTAATTATACAGCATGAAAGTTCATAACATGAGTTTTTCAAAAATATATAACAGTATGCCAGTCGAGAAGGTACTATTCCTGAAACATAAATCACATTCCAAAATGGAAATTAATTTCTGAATAGCCTATAGATAGGCAGACTCATATAGTGTCTTTGAAGCTCTACATAGAGCTTCAGGTCACAGCTCTGTGCTGATTCATAATATGTAATTCTTGATTTAAGTGGAATTATCTCTATGGGTACAGGTAGAAAGCTTAAGAATTTCTGTTGATAAACTTTCACAAAGAAAAATACCTTTAGTTTTAAAACAAAAAAAATATTTTTTGTGTGTCATTTAGGTAGACAATTTTATTCACATTTTATATAGCATTACAAATTCTCTGCTTACAATACTGTGCTAGTGCCTTCTTCGGTAGATTTTAGTTTCTAATACTTCATGTCACAATAATATAAAATAATTTAGATCAGTTAATTAACCACATAGTTGAGGATTTAAGGTCCTCAAGATGGTTCTAAGTAACGAAAAGTTAACATTGCTGATAGCTACTCTTAAACAGTGGACTAAGAACACAAGATACACTATCATTTCTTCTAAATTAATCTGAGTCACTCAAAATTGTGTGAGATGACTAGAGCTGTGTGCAATTGCACATATAAAAATATCAGAAGATACATGACTTGAACGTAGCGTTTGAGAAAAACCTTGACTGTTGGGAATTAATTACTAAAATTTCATTTTAAAAATAAATTAACTGTAAGAACATACTATGTGAAAGCCAAATTGTTGGTTTTGTTTTGATTTGGGTTTTTTTTTTACAATTAAAATAAGCTATAATAAGCTAGCATAGTAATGCTAGATGATAATAGACAATAATAATGCAACTGAACATACTTCTTCTGGTATATTTAAATAAATGGAATATTTATTTAGAAAATAAAAAAGAGGAAAGTATGAGTTGCCTTTTAAACTGGACTAAACTTTTTGTAGACCATGAGCAAAATGCTCCTTACTTTTTAATATGCCAAAATAAGTAGGACTTCTACACCATTGGCTTTTTAAATTCATTATGGCTGAATGGGAATTGAGGTCTGTACATTCTGAAGCCTGGGTTACTGGAATAAAGAAAAGGGTGATTTAGCATAAAACTGTGACCTTATTAATTACTACTTAGCAGCCATCCATCCCAGAATTACTGAATTCCAGTAGGCAAATCCTTGTTCAGCCTACTCTAATTTTCACTAAGTCTAGAGTTCTGCATCTACACATGACCTGAATTGCCTTGCTTTGGAGAAGCAGCTATCTTCTGCCTGTGCCCTGCTGGAATCCATGATCTGACACAGTCACGTCAGAGTTCACACCTGCTAAGTACTCTCACAGCATATCAAATGCACATTATCAGAAGAGCTATTACAAAGTGTGACCATGTCCACATACTTTCTAAAACACATTATCACATTATTCTTTTGGATAAAAACCAAAGGATTATGGCCACTCATTCATAAAGCCTGAGGTAACTTATATACTAAACTTTTCTCCAGAACATCTTCAAATTCACCTTTCTTGCTTCCATAGAAAATGAGTGAGTTTTGCTGCACAGAAGACATTTTAAGCTGAAGAATAACTCTGTGACCAAAGTATTCTGAAACAAAGAATAGGTAATTTCCTGTCCCTGTCAGAGTTCCTTCCTTCCTTCCTTCCTTCCTTCCTTCCTCTTTTCTTTCTTGCTGTCTTTCCATCTCTCTGTCTTTCTGTCTTTGACTTTCTTTATCTTATTTTTCATTAATGGTTGTTTGAGAGAAATTTTATATGCACCCTGAAATGCAAGTACTGTGACAATTTCTTTAGTGACTCCATCTCTTAATATCCCAATTATCAAATGGCTAAAATAATTATATCCCTACCCAAACACTTTGATAACTGCTGATGAAAGACATATTTTAAAAATGCATACATCAAAAGTTCAAACATCATAATACTTGATGGCATTTAACTCCAAAATAAATTGATTATGAACATCTATCGTAAGGGTGTTCACCATACTTCTATGTAGAGAATTATTTTTCTCTTTTCTCCAATAGGCAGGCAAAAGGTGACACACTGATTCATTCTTGCTGGATATACTGATTTTGGCTGGGATAGAGTTAAATTTCTTCATAGTAGCTTGTAAGCGGCTATGTTTTGGAATTGTGCTGAAAATAGTGTTGATAATACACCAATGTTTTATTTTTTGCTGAGCAGTGCTTACACAGTGTCAGGGACTTTTCTGCTCCTTAGACTGCCCTGCCAGCAAGTAGACTGGGCATGCACAAGAAGTTGGGAGGGGACACAGGGACAGCTGACCCCAGCTGACCAAATGGATATTCCATACCGTATGATATTGTGCTCAGCAATAAAACTCGGCATGGAGACAGACAAGGGCTGTTGTTTTTGCACAGCTGGCTGAGCAAAAGTCAGTTGCTGGTGAATAATTATTTTCTTTTTCGTCGCTTGTTTTTCTTAGGTTTTATTTTCCTCCCTCTTTGCTGGTTTTTTCCTTTACTTTTTTTTTTTTTTTTTTTTTTTTTTTTTTTTTTTCTCTTAGCATTATTAGACTGTCTTTAACTCAAACCATGAATTTTCTCACTTTTATCCTTCCAATTCTCCTCCACCCCACTGCACGGAAGCGAGCAAGCAGCTGTGTGGTGTTTAGTTGCCAGCCAGGATTAAACCATGATACTGGACTAGATGCTGCCTGTCAGTCTACTCACTTAATTCATGACTGCGTGGGAAGGAGGGAGGCAAGAAGGGTGGAGAAAAAGAAGAAAGAAGAATGAGCCAAGTAAAAAGCATTTGTTTTTAAGAGACTGTCAGCAGTGTTAGATTTTGCTGAGACTCTAAGGCAAATTCATACGAAGTTATGAATTGCACTTTTTTCTTTAACAGTTAGTAAGATTACAACTTTCACTACAAATTAGTGCATCCATTTGAATGTATGGGTTCAATGGCCCTTGATTATGTTGGTTGTGCCTGTGCTTCTGTGAAAGAACACAATGCCAGAGTGGCCATATTTCTTTCTCGTCTTCCACCTGTATAAATGGCAGCAGGAGAGTTTGTTCATAAAATTTACTAGTCAGTGGCTGAATTTATTTCAGCTTGGTGCTAACTAGTTCTATGCACAGTTGGGCACAGGAAAATCTGCATGTTCCAGAGAGAGTATTTATTTGCATTTGTCACTCTACTTTTAGGTTCATAGTTCACACTGTAGGTAGGCCAGGTAATGAAAATGGCCTTTGGATACCCATACCTACTCTACCTGAGAAACTATGGCAGTTGTAAGTAGTGAACAAATCTTCAATAGGTTTTTTAGTCAGCCATTTCTTGACTTTGAATTTTTCCATGTAGAAGGTCCATGTAAAAGCCTCTCCATTTTTTGTAGTATGTGATAAAAAAATATTTGGAAGAATTGTTTCCCTAAGGAAAGGAGAACATTATTCTAAAAACATGTCAGTCAAGCCAAATTCAGAGGGGTTGTCTGGCCTAATGACTGAGACCAAATTCAAGACTCATAGGGTGAGAGCAGACTGTTATTTTTGCATTTAGGATTCCTTTAGATTATTTTGTATCTTGCTTGTAATGCGTAAGTGTAAAGAGTTCATTGATAAGAAAAATTGTTGGTACACATGTATTTGTAACCAAGGAGCTAGAGCTTCCTATAGCCCAGCTTTGTATGGTGGACAGAAACTAGGAATATATCTAAGGAACTGGGAAGGACTGGTATGAGTGGGCAACATATGTGCTGTACTATGCTATTAGGTCGGAAACAATGTCTGCACACCTGTGGTCATTTAACAGAACTCAGAAAAATGGGAAATTATCATTCAGATCAAGAGGGTATTAAAACAAGTGGAAATACATGGTTTGCTTCAGTGAAAACAGGTGTTTATTTGCTAAGTGGAACAGGAACACCTTCTGAAAGAAAGTGATGTTTGCTTTTTAAAAGTTTGCTTTGATTTTCTGTGAAGTCACATAAATCCATCTCTGCAGGGATTTCACTTTTCAGTAGTTTTTGCTGTTCTAGTACACTCACTTCACGCTTCCAACTCAAATGTTAGAAAGCGAGTGTTTGACTTTGACTTTTTCTATGATACCAAGGGTGGCAGGAAATGGCCTACTGCTATTATACAATCAATTGACTGGGTAGCTGCGGGGTGTTGGCATACCACAGCTTGTGGCAGTGCTGACAAAGAAAGAACACACAGAATGGCTGTCTTGGAAAATGTACAAATGAGAGAGAAAGAAATGACCCAGAAGGGCCTATAACATTTAATTTGTAAATAGGATCTTGCAGTACAGGCTGTATTGTAAGAGACTTGTTTTCTTTTACGACATAATCCGAAGCACCATGAAAACCTGATATTCTTGTTCTGAACGGTTTCATTCTAGATGCCAACTCTTTTTATGCCAAAGGTCCAAAAAAAAGTATGTTCTGCATGTTATTCAGAGGTATCTGCACTTGCTAATGAACACAAAGGCATAACAACTGGCTGACTTTCTATCAGAGTCCAAGCAAGAGAAGATCTAATGCAGCAGCTGTCAAACAGCACACCATGGGGGGTATGAAAAGGGGTGATCTGTGATCTGCCACTGGTTTCCGGCTCCTCCCTTGTCATGCCAACACATTTTACAGGTGTCCAGACTGTTCCTTACAGAAAGAGAGCCTGGATAACTATTAATTGTTGGCACATATGAGAAATTAAACAGCAACTATCTATGGCACAGTTTTACATATAACTTTTTTGATTGTTTTTATTTTAATTAAACCCAATACTGAGGTTGCTATGAAAAGGCTCAGGAACTTTCATCTTCTGATTAATTATCATATTACAAGGTAATAGGTAAGAAAGAAGGAAAATGAAAAGAAAAATATCACGTAACTGAATAGACTGGATTAACCTGGGGAGGTTGAAAGATATGATAAAGAGAAGGAAGAAATGGAGTGCAAGAGTATAACTCTTAGTATAATGAATATAACTTGTTTAAACTCCATTATGGTTTGTTTGCCGCCTTCTCCCAAATATTCTCCAGAAGAATGTAATGTACTCTATTGATTCTGAAGACTAGCAAAGGTAAAGTTAGCTTTGCAAGAACCCATCTAACAGAGGGCAATTATCTTTCT
This sequence comes from Athene cunicularia, assembly GCF_003259725.1. NCBI lineage: Eukaryota > Metazoa > Chordata > Aves > Strigiformes > Strigidae > Athene > Athene cunicularia. Next base: position 64,874,264 of record NW_020799092.1, read on the forward strand.
TGACACTCTGAAGTCTGATATTCCATTGAGATTCATGCCTAAGAAACTATTATATTGTTACTCATTTTTCTGTGGTCACTGTGTGGCTACTTCAGCTACTTTGGCACAAATCAGAATAGAAGTTCATTATATAGTCAACAGAGAGCACTAAACACTGCTCAGGGACAGTTCAGAATGCTTAGAATTAATTAAATTGGTATTCAACTAGTCACTATAATCAATGGAGACTAGAGTAGAGGTTTTATCATGCCTCCTTTAACACTGGTGAGTTCAACTGGGAACTAAATATTACTTCTATTGATTGTAAAGGTAGCCCACCTGTGACTACATGAGACATTATAGATGTTTAAACTTAAATGAGATGGACTTCTAAAACTCTTTCCTCAGCACAGACAAGCCATAGTCAATACATTAGCTCCTGAATTTGAAGCCGGGGGAGCCCACATTAAAATACACAGGCCTGAATGCATGGATCAGTGTATGCGACAGCTTTGATCAGTCTGCATCTGTTCTCCTGATAAGGAGTTTTAATTTCTCCTTTAGCAAAGGCTTTGATTGCTATCAGGTCCCACAATGCACATCCATTCTTGTAGTCATTTAGCATAGAAGCACAGTGCGAGTTAGAAAATCCAGGTCCAGGAAGAGCAGAAATAATAATTCTACATTGGGAAGTGGTATTTGTGGGGACGTTAGCCCTGTTTGAGAAATTAAGTCTTACTCTTTTCCTGCTGCAGTGTGCAGAGTTCAGGTTTCGTCCATACTAATAGCTGAACAACCACTTGGACTTTGGACTTAATTCAAATCTTTTAATAAATTTAAATGCTTTCTTGGGAGTGAAAATTGGAGTTAGTATTCATGTATCAGTAGAGTTTATAAGAAATGATTGCTCTCAAAATCTTTGTTTATCTGTTGTCTCTTCTGGGGGACATATAAAGTCCAAAACCCATATGCAGTTCCCAGTGAAGTACCAACATTAGCTGCTGGTCCTAGGTGGAACTAGTAACCATGGAAAGAAAATTAAAATGTTTCTGACCTGTTTTCCTGAGGTGATTTAAAACTAGTTTCATGAACATTTTGACCACATTGCTCCCACTGGAAAACTGTTCCAAAATCTCATCTGAATCGAATTTGTGATCTCAATATATTAGTGGCAAGTCTATATTTAACTGGTTACACCTACGCAGTTTAAAAGAGGCTGGTTTTCCTCTTTGTTTACCTCAACCTCATATTTACAAAGGGTAAAACTATATCATCTCATCCTTAAATGAGCCATCTTTACATATAATGCCATTTTATCTGTCCCTCCAATTAGGAGGCTTTGCAAGTTGAGATCTATGTGGTGTGAAAAGTTTTTGCTTCCATTAATGCTGATCCTATTTATAGGCCTATGGTGTGTTTAGAGCATGATGATAGGGCACATGAATCATTTACCAGTGAAAAGCCACAGCTGACTGTAGTGTACTTTAAATCCTGAACTTCATTATTATCATAAAGTGATATTCAGAACTGAGGTACACCAATTTATAATATAAGAGTAATTATCTAATTGTGAAAGGCACATATGAACTAGAATAAGTCTGAAAAAGGAATAACTCTGACTTGCTAGAAGTCCAATCAAGTCATTACAGGCATCTTCCCGTTTTAGTGTGTTTCACGAGGCTGTTATCCAGTAGCCCTGCAAAGTTAAATCAACATTAAGTGCCACTTAAGAAGGTTTAACTGTTTACACACACTTTTCATGCTTCTGCCTACTCTGCTGACACATACAAGAGCCTGAGTGGATGTAACATACAGGCCAAGACAACACGAGGTTTGAGTTAAGCACAGTGGAGCCTAGGTAGCACACCCACACTCAAGTCTGTAAAAAATGGGATGTTGGATCTGACCTGCTTTGTAAAGCACTTTGAAATCTAAGTGTTAGCTCTTGTGCAGTACTCGGATCTCCTGAAGATTAGACAACCACATAGCTTTACTGTTTTGTGGGGGAAAACTAATATACACTTTTCCTCCTCCATTCACTGATTTTGTTCTGTTATTCATGAAATGAAAAGAATTGGGGTTGAGAACACTCTTATAGATGAGTTTGAAATCTTTGCTTTGAGAACTTTGTCTCCATGAAGGGACAGAAATCCTCATGAGATTAGTGACTGAATGCACACATTATGTCAGGGTTCTTTGAGAAGTGGCAGCTGCCTGGAGCCAGGTATCAGGAGACACATTGGATTCTCATGGGCCTCACCAGCCAGGGCCCATTCCACAGACCCAGCCAGGGAGCAGAAGAGGCCAGGAGGGCAGGTGGGGACAGCCCCAGGCACATTCAGGCACCTCTATGGGAATGGGGATGTCAGCCTGTGGGTTGGGCCTGGCTCAGCAGATCTCAAGAGCCATACTACTGCAGTGTCACTGGGACGGAGACTGGTAGCTCTGGGCTGAGTTGGAATGGGGTCCTGGGCCATGGGGCAGGGGTGAGCAGAGGCCCCAGGGGAGGCTGGATAGGGTCATTGAGGGCCATTACTGCCCTCAGTACTCTGACATTTAATGTCGCGTATGTAAAACATAAAAGGTCAGTTTGTCTTTATCAGAAAGAATGGTTACATGCCTCTTGATATTCTAGGCTGACAACCTTTCTTTTCACATTGTTTTAACAAAGATAAAAGAAACTGGCAAGGAGAACCAAAGAAGCAGTAATCTGAGGAGCCATTTTTTGATGTTTCCTACTTACTGTAGGGGAACGAAAAAGGGTGAAAATACCCTCTGTCATCAAATTTTAAGATAAACAAGTTAATTTCAAACTAAAGCACTACAGATTCTAGTAACTTTAAAAGTCAGAATATTGCACCTCTTACCTCTTGGTGTTCAAGGAATCAAATAAACCCTGTTTTATTTAACATGGAGATCTGTTGTTCATGGATTGTATTGCAGATTGCTCACTGCACTATCCCTTTCTTACCTTTTCTTTCAAAAGTTCTCTACTATACAAAACCACCTTTTTCTTATCAGCAATAGTATATCAAAGTGTCAAGGGCGATCTGTATATACTTAGCATGGATGTTATTGGAACATATATTTAAAATCTCCGTAATAAAAACAATCTCAACTTATTCATGGCATTAGTTGTTCACAACTGCAATAAATCAGTATTTTTCATTTCATTTATTATTTAATTTCACAGCTGCATAAACATAACATCAAAAAACAACACAATTAAGACACTCAAGTAAAATAAGGGACAACTTACTACCATGAAATGGCAATGCATATGAGAACAGATAAATTTGAACTGTGAGCTGAGCAGTAAAAGAATCTGTCTTAATAAGGAATTATATCTCTTTGGAGTTTAATTACAATAAGGCCTGTCACTATAAGATTAATGATGAGCAGTTTTTCACTTCAAACAATTGCAATTAAATTAAGATACTACTATTATTCTTAGAGAGATAAGGTCAAGCAAATGAGGCAAAATGGGGAAAAAATGGAAAACCACACTGTACTGAAATAAGAGAACATACTATAATAAATCAGGACCCTAAAATGCATTACAAGGCTTGTATTTACAAATTTTGTAAAATGCTATATAAAAAATTGAAGTAAGATGATAAGCTACTGCTAATTTTTATATGATTTTTAAAATTCATGCAACATTGTGGGATGTAGTACCATTTTCAGAGCTGTGAATCAGAAATAATTTGTACATTAGCATCTCTCCCTTCTTTCTGTAAATGGGGGAAACTTTTCTAGAACACATGTATTACTTTTTCAGTTAGATATCATATACCAGCACCTGTGTGCAAGGTGGACATTTGACTGTATGGTAAGGATAAACTTTGAATTATTGATTGTGAGGTTATTTTTTAATGCACAGAGTAGTGCAGCCTTGGGAGTCACCTGTTTGTCCTTATACCTTGCTACAGAAAGGCAGTAGCCCTTTCCCTCAGGGAAGAGACATTTGAAGAAAAAAATATCTCAAAGGAGTGTTGTTACCCATCCTCTTATCCCAGAAAATGAGAAGAAAAAGGTCCTTTAATCTTCCTTTGCAACCTCTTTCCTGGAGTCATTGCATTTGAGTGAGCAGATGCTCAAAATTATTGTAGCTTTATTTGAATCAGGAACTACAGTTTTCATATGCCGTACCATAAACTCTTGGCCATAAGAGTAAACTGTCTGAGGACACATATGGAGGAAGTGGAAGTAAAACTCTCTATTCACTAACCCCAATAGTGGAAAACCTTCCATTAGGCATAGACTGGTTTATTTAGATTTGTTGCCAAATTCTTTATTAAGAGTTAAAATACAATTTAATGAGGCCCTAATAAAAAAGTTTAAGAGACACTGATTTGCAATCACATTTCTTCATAATATAACATGTTTCAGTTTTCTGTGTTTGATATCATCAGAATTCATTTTTTTTTTTTTCTTTTTTCTTTTTTTTTTTTTTTTTCCCCTTGGTAATACAATATCTACAATATCTAAAAAGAGTGCACATTTTTATTTCTTTTGTGTGGACTTTATGTCAACTTTTGGCCATTGTTGCCCTGACCTCTTTTGATACCTTTTAAGGTCTTTGTTACCTTTATTGATGTAAATATATTTTCAAAACCTTGTAAAATATGTGACAAAACATGCTATTTCTTTTAAAAATCACATCAAAGGTTAGATATTTTGGGAAGGAATCAGGTTGTTCAGCTCATGAGGATAGCTTGAAGAGTAATAGTGTAAAGACAGTAATAAGTATGTAGAAATATATTTTCTGTCTTTATTCATAGCTCTCTCTAAGAGAAAATCTCTAGAGAGAAAGCAGAATCTGGGTTACATTTAGCTGTACCTGTATCCAGAAGCAAGCATAAAGTATTAGCAACTTAACTTTTTACCTCTGTTAATTCAGCACATAATCGCACATAGCTTTCAGCCTACAAAATAAAGAAGCTACTCAATCGTCTTGATTGCTGACAGAATAAATTAATTAATAAACATGATTTTAGATTTTAATTAAACTAATATAATTTGGTGTAATCTGCAAGGGAAAAATAGGGCAAGATTTTCAGCCCACTGTTAATAAATTAGTTTGTCTAGGAGCTGATGCTTATTCTGAGCTCTTCTGAATGTGAATAACTTACAGATATTTAAAACAGAATCATCTTTCAAATACTCATTACTTGGGAATAGGTGTTCCACACTTCTTGGAAGTAATGCATACACCTTTTTACATGCAAATGCATATCAGGAAAACACAAACAAACCCTTCTTGTTTTGTTAATAAGATTTCCAAGAATAAACTGTGTCTCTCAACAGGCATTATGAAAAATATATTTCCTTTTACATAAGCAAAAGAAAGAATACCTAAAACTTGAGTGATTATGAGCTGAATCCTAGAGGATATTTAGATCTGAAGATGTTATAGATTCAGTGAACAGTGCCAGGATAGCACAGAGAACATAGCTCAAAGATCCAGCTAATGGACTAAAAATTATATAAAAAAAATCAATGTTTATTTATATATGCATAAGCATTTCCACCAGGATACAACAATGTAAGAATCCAGATAAAATTTTGTGCTATAAATTGTTGCAGAGTTACTTTGGGATTGTTGCTTTTGAAACTGGTCCATTATGTGTCAACATAAGTGGGATTCCTCTATAAATTGCTGTAGTTCGGGTTTGCTGAAAATATTTTCAATGTATCCCCTTGCATTGGGTTTGTGTGTGTGACAGGGTTTTGTTAATGGGGGAGGGGCTGCAGGGGTGGCTTCTGTTTGAAGCTTCAAGCTACCTTGGCTCCAAGTTGGACCCGCTTTGGCCAAGGCCAAGACAATTCGTGATGGTGGCTGCATCTCTGATAACATATTTAAGAAGGGGAACCTGAGAGAAGGAGTTGTGGGGGAAATACCTATTCAAACACTAAGGTCAGCTGAAGAAGAGAGGAGGGGTGGAGGTGTGCCACAGCAGAGACTCCCGTGAAGCCTGTGGTGAGAGGGCAGGCTGTACCCTGCAGCCCATGGACGACCCCACGCCAGAGCAGTTGACTGTGCCTGAAGAAGACAAGGACAGTGAGGGAAGCCCCCACTGTTGTAGTTCGACACTAGGATGATTGCAAAAAGCAGGGGGGACACATGACGGAGCATCTTGGGAAACACTGCAGCCCATGGCAAGAACTCATGAAGGAAGTTTATAGAGGACTGTCTCCTGTGAGAGAGACCTCACGTTGGAGGAGGGGGAGAGTGTGAGGAGTTGTCCCCCTGAGGAGAAAGGAGCAGCAGAAACAATTGGTGATGAACTGACCTCAACCCCCATCCCCTGCCCCCTGTGCCACTGGAGGGGAGAAGGTAGAGAAATCAGGAGCAAAGATGAGCCTGGGAAGAAGGGAGGGGTGGGGGAAGGATTTTTAAAATTGTGTTTGTTTTTCTCACTGTCCTGTTCTGTTTGATTGTTAAATTAGTGGTGGTTGTGTTAAAATTAAATTTATACTCTTCTTCCCCAAGGGAATCTATCTTTTGCCTGTGGGAATAATGGGCAAATCATGCCTGCCTGTCCTTGTCTCAATCCCTGAGCCTTTTGTTGTATTTTCTCCTCCCCATCCCTGAGGGGGAAGGAGTGAGTGAGCAGCTGCATGGTGCTCTGTTGCCCTCTGGGCTCAAACCATGACAATTCTTCCTTGTGATCATGGTAGGGTACAACAGGTTCTGAAAGGCAATGTCAAAAAACCTTCTTATTAATAATTCTAATAAATATTAAATAATTATTACCAACAAAAATATTATCAGTGATAATAATATGAAAGTGTCAAATACATCAAAGATAGCTTAATATCTTTGGTAATGTGACAAGAACCATAGTGTTCTCAGCATGCACATGTAGCTGCTATATTGTATGCTCTATGATGTGACATGTTGCAAATCCTTGTAGAGTCTTAAAAATTTAAATTAAAGTGACAAAATGAACTTGGAAGAGATGTCCATAAAGATCTGTTATTCTTTGGTTAGCTCAGGATATACAAAATAAACACCTTCCACAGGAGGCTGTCCCATTGTGGGGAGAGAAAGGGAGAACTGGGTTTGCCAGCTACAAGGCAGTTTTAAATGTAGACATAACAGCAGCTTAGGAAAGAGTTTCTTTATTAAAATCTTTCAAATTTATACACTACTTCACAGAAAGAATGCATATATGACCTAAGGAAACCTTGGGGCAATAACAGAAAGCCAAAGATATGTCAGTAACTTCTGTGTTCCTTGTTCATAAGGTCATGTGCACTTTGCTGCTTCTGTTTATTGATACCTTTTCCTATCAGCACTCCAGGCAGCTGTTTAGGGTTTTTTTCAATCAATTGGCCATCTTTTTGTGTCTCCTCTGACTGTTTGTTTTAGACATTAATTTGGGATGTGGAACATTGTCAGGTGTTTCCAAAAATCTACTGCAGAAGACTGATCTTATTCCTCATAATTTCTTACCTGAATAGAATTAGTTGGTAATAGTATGATGTAATATCTTTTTTCTTTTTTTTTTTTTCTTTCTTTTTATTCCTGTAGGCATATTTGTTACTTTCTTTCCCTTATTTTCCCCAAATACACATAAAAAAAAAAAAATCATTAACATTGAGATATATTTATACTTAATTTATCTGATGTCTGGGTTGTATTTGGTTTAGCCATATAAAATTTACCTAAATTATTATTCTGTAGGATCCCTCATATTTCTTAAGTTGCTTTCATAAGCGCTGAATCTCCACACATAATTTTCAAACATAATGAGAATTGTTTCATAACATCAGTTTAAATATTTTTCCAGGGAATATTTAATATTTATATTGTTGATAGCTACAGTTTTTACTAGTAATGTACTCATTGCTAGTAAATAATCATAAAGTAGTATATTTATTTCCTGGGGTAAGATAGGCCATAATTTTTTACTTAAAAAACTATGTAAGAATAGGTGTACATTTTAATTCTAGTGATGTCATGACCCTTTGTTTCTGTAATACGCTTTGCTGAATTGCTCATTCAGGGACTCCTTCTGTGTTAGGCAGGGAATCTTCAGTTGCTAAAGACAGCAATTAGTTCAGGAACAGGTTTCAGGCTTTTTATTTGCTTTAGGGTTTTAGTAGCATTATGACATAAAAAGTCCTGATAGGCCTAGAACCAGAGTTAACTTCTGAGTGAACCTAGGAGTTGATTTCTGAGTGAACCTCCCAATCAGCATCATTTCAGTACGAAATATGACCATAGTAATATCCTCTTAAAACTATAGATAAAGAATATATATTTTTGGACTCTAAGCCAGCTGTTTCCTAGAAGACAGGAACTCCTTGGACATGCCTGGGATCCTGGCCTGATCTGCGATGTGCCTGAGTAAAGTAAAACCAATCTACCAGGTGTTTTCATACCCTTTTTTAAATACGTTTTGTTTGTTAAACTGTATAAAAGCAGGACCCTCTCACAGTGAAGATGGGGACTTCACCTCTGGGTGGATGCACTGTGTAGGACTTCCCACTTCCTGGGAGCAGTTCTCCAGTCCCTCACTGTGACAGGGCTCCCCAGCTGAAGCATGAATCTGGATGATGGTAAAGTGTTAGGGCAATTGGTGATGTATCTTTCTTAATCACTATAGCTAACTTTATGTAGTAATGGTCAGGAACATTACCTTGCTTATTCTTTCTGCTGCTTTAAACTAAAGTAAAATAAGCTTATCTTTTTATCTTGGTGTCTGTGTTTTTTCTGTTAACCCCATCAATTGGCAAAACACATTACATCACCAATAGCAAAGAACTGAATCAGAGGACTGATAAATAAAAAATAAGAGTGACCCTACTATGGCCCTGTATGTTCTTGCAGATCATGATGTGTATGTGGGTTACTCCTGTCATGCTTAGGAAGCTGAAGAGACCAGCATCACCATGAGACTGGCATACTCTCTCCCACACTAGTGCATGGAGGGTAAATAAACAGTATCATTAGCAAAGAGAGTAATGAAACCACCTACTTCCAGTGCATAGGAGCATCTAAGGCAACGCAAACAGCTTAAAGATTCTTTTGGTAGAGAGCTATCAGAAACTGAAGACACTCAAGGAATATGTGAACCAATAACTGTTCTACTCTCCTAGATTGTAGCTTCTAGTCAAGTCTTGTAGTATACCTAGTTTAGTGCAAATGTATTATTTTAGGACTATGCTTAGAAATACACATTCTCCGCCTCTTGCACATTATCTTGAAACCAAATCTTTTCTATTGTAAAATGAATAGTAAATAATAAACTCAATATAGACCATGAGTATAGCTTATATCCTCATGGAGATCACTTGAACCACATAAATCCCAAATCCTGTGCAGGCACAGTGAGGAGAGAATTGGACTGTAAGTAAATGGCCAAATTATAATGTTCATAAATAAATAGAATACTGTATATAAATTTTCTTTAAAAAAAAAGATAATGCTGATCTGTGAATAGTATTCAATCCAAACTGATATTTATCATGAAATTACAAAATAAAGGTCTCTGGACACAGAGTAGAACAAAGAAAATCTCAACTTGCTACCCTGCAAAACAATTGTCAGTTCAAAAGCCTTGCAGGATCCTTGGCACAAAACACCCTCCAACTCTTTTTGGCTGATGAAGCTGCATTGTATCTTTCAGTGGAGATAAGTTTTAATAAAGAAGAATAGCTTGTGAGACAGCTACCATGGCCAAGCATGTGCATACCCATGCACCATGTAGATGCAACTGGTGTGCATTAGAGAAGCCCTGGGGCCTACAGAGAGGACTCAGCAAGTATGTGAACTCAGTCTTCAAAGACTAGACAGCATGTACACTGCTACTGTGGGCACCACAGTTGTAACCTGCATGGTCACAAATCATCTGTGTAAAACGTAGTGTTCATGTCTTCAGTAAGGCTAAGTTTAAATAATATTTGAACTAGATATTTTTTTGTACATATTGCTGTCTTTCTAGAAATGGCCCTACACCCTCGTTTTACTTGTATTATTTTTAAGGCAAAAACCCCCAACAACAGAAACCCAGTATCCCTATCCTTTCTATACAATTAACAACAGCAAATACTAGTGCATGATAGGTAACCAATACCTGTTATGAACATAGCGTTAATCTCAGTGCCTTGAAAGTAAATGGAAAAAGGTGCAACAGCATATTGTCTATAAATCAGAAAGCTTAATTTACTAATTTATATTGAAATATTTTTACTACATACATTGCATTGCTAATGCATAGAGACCATATATTTTCTGTGCCTGGGGTGGTATAAAGCTCTGATGACAATAAATTAGGATAGACAGGTAGTACTACTCTATTTAGCCCATAAATTTAGTAAACAGAAGAGCTTCCGAAAATATATATCATAGATATAGAATTCTCTCTAGACAGAAAAACAATATAGTAAAAATGAAGTTCTTCTTTTTCACAGTCCTTTTATGAGAAGGTATATAGCTCCTCTCATCCAATATATTCAGAACTGAGTCTTTCGCTCTAAATCATCTGATATGGTATGACCAATATAAGTTATATTACTTTGAAATGATATTAAATTAAATACAAGCCATAAGATAATAATTACTTTAATATCATGTAGTTTTTGAGGGTCAAATAATAAATACAAGCCATAAGATAATAATTACTTTAATATCATGTAGTTTTTGAGGATCAAATAAAAGTAATTCAGAAATTGAATCCCCAGTTTGAGCATCTATATTGTGTAAACTGCAATTTGTAAGTTTATAAAAAATGAAGAAAAAGTACATATTTGAATAAGGGTGTTTTAAAATACCCTGAAAGAAGAATATACTCCATACTTAGCAGATTTTCAGTATTGATTTTTTTTTTTACTTTCCATGTGATATAATTGATGTAAAATGTCCTCTGAATTCAAGCTGTCCAAATGCCATGCTTTTCCCGGCCTTGCCCCGAGTCAAAACTATTAAACAATCCAAACACAAAATACAGAGAATAATTTTGATGAATTATGGTTTTTTGCTTTATAAAATAAGATCAATGTTAGATAGATCTAACCTGAGGATTAATCCACTTCAGCCATTTTTTCCCCACTCAGCTCCTCCTTTTTCCTTTTTATTTTATGGAAATACACTGGAAGGTAAGCTAATAATATACCAAACAGTCTTTCACAGTTGTGTACATACAGTGGTTCGTTACATACAGTCTGGCTTTCACATCTGTCATGCTTCTGTAGTCCCGGTCAGTGGCACAGGTTGTCCAGAGGGATTGTGCAATCTCTCTCTGTGATTGGAGGTTTTCAAGACCTATCAGATAAACCTGATCTGATCTCACAGCTGACCCTGCTTTGAGCAGGAGGTTGAAGTACAGGTCTCCTGAGGTCCTTTCTAGCCTGAATTATCCCATACTACCATGATTCTAGGTGAAGTTTGGACATTCTTCTGAAGCAGACTCACGTATATACATAGTGTACCGCAGAGCTATGCAGACACTAGAGAGGCATATCTAATATCATGTGCCACTTTTGAGGATATTTGAGCTGCTATTTTTTAAGCCAATAATAAATTACTTCATAATTTCTCAACGATGCCTATAATTCTAGCTGCCTTCCTGAAAGACAATTGGGACACTCAAAATTTTACACTGCTAGTGAAAAATTGCTTTTATTTCTTACATAAGTAGCACAATAACAATAACCACTGATATTGTTGAAGAAGCTGCTCTAAACACCTGGGTGGGTGGGTGAAATAAAATTTTATTTAAAGATTCCAGTGTTTCATTTTTTACTTGCAGCCTTGGTTTAGATTACTTTAGTACCGTATTAAGTTGCAATGCAAGAAATTTTGCATTTCGTGGAAGTCTTCATTAAATAAATAACAATTTACTTTTACTCCTGCTTTGAAATCTATGGATCACAAGCTATTGTAACTGTTAATGTCATTTGCCCATTCCACCATTTTCCAGCTTCCCATCCTTCTTCTTTTCATGTCCACTGAAGCAGTGCCTTTGGCCTCATTCCATCTCCATTCTTCATGCATAACTAAACAAGCTTTCTTTTTCTTGCTACTGTTATGAATTTTCTTTTGTTCTTTTGTTGTCATTTAACTCCTCGCCATATTATTAAAAGAATTGCAATAAATTCCTCTGCTTTCTAATTCAAAATATAATCTGTATTTATTTTGGTTTACAGATGCAATTCAACAATGTTGAAAAGACCTTGAGTAACTTCCTTTTGTTGCCTTTACTGTTGCTGCCAAAATAATATTCTGGACTACAGAACAGTATTCTCAGATGTTTTCAAAAACTGAAGCAATGTGGAAATTCTACTATCAGATTACAAGGATAGAGAAACATCTGTTTCAGGAGTTCTGCCTCTAAATGATGACTTTTTTTACTGTAAATCATGCCAGTCTCTAGACTCACTCAGTACAGTGATAGTGATAGATACAGATCTTCTTTGCGTGCTGTTTAGAGATTGATCATGCTAAAATGAAAATCCTTTTGCAAGGTTCTTTTGTCTCATCTTGATCTTTATTCTTGTCAGAATTTGCAAGTAATATGGGATTAAATACAATAGTCTCCCCATGAAAGCCAGGCTGCTGTGCTATATAGTATTTCCAGGAATGCCACTTCTGTTTTTAACTCCTTGCTGAAGCAGTACAACAACATGGTAGTAAATTACTTTTTGTAGAGGAGTTCTTTTCTTACAGAAGAAGGATAAAGCCAGGCTCCTGATTACCCAAGACCACTGAGAGGTACTTCAAAAAGTATAGCCTTCATGAACAAAATGTTTTATCTGAAAGGAATTTTTAGAAGTTTTGTGTAAGGAACTGTACATAATACTAAAATTTACACTGACAACTAAAATTCGAATATGTAAATTTAGAGTTGATATAAGCTATATTTCATATGTAGTATATTAGAAAAACAACAATTTCTGTAGAAAACAGATTGTGGATATAGAAAATCACTAAAGCCTTCAAAGCTGCATATTTCTAGAGCAAGCTTCTTGTCAGCGGAAATAACTGCCACTGTGGAGCTCTTGTTGACTTTGTTGCTTGTATGTCCCAGTAAAGACCTGATTACTTTAATACAACTCAAATTAGCTAAAGGCAGTGTGTAATCTATTAAAAAGACACCCTGCATTTAACCAACTGGCACTAGTCTAAATGAACACAAGCCTTAGCTTTCATTACATGACCCTATCTGTTTTATTTCTAATCAAAAATATTGACTTTCCTACTTTCTCTATAGCTGTGATTTCTCAATGGAAACTAACCATAGTTCTTCAAGGCTGTTTTTCCCTATCACTTTTCCTTTGAATCCATGCTATGGGTCTAATTTCAGCTGAATACTTGACACTGATTGCAAAACTGAATTTACACATAGCATTATCAACATGTGTGTCCTGCCATTGCATTTGTAGATATACTTTTATTTGTTACAGGTTTAACTGATCTTAACTGCATTTTTAACTTCAGAATTCAAGGAAGACACTCCCTGAAACCTGATACAAACAGAAGGATGAGGTGTAGGTTTTCTTTTCAAGACCATGACTATTATTGTTCTGTACTGACAAATCGGTAACAATTCACTGTTCTCCTAGAAAGAATTGCCCAGCGTGAATTTGTTATCATGAATTCTGCTGTGATCATCAGGCTTCAACCCACCCCAAAATCTTTTAAAGTTTCATTGATGATATTTCTTCTGGTTTTGTTTTTTCTTAATCTTTTAGCTTTTTATTATTTTTATTTACTTTTCATTACTGAAAGTTTTGTGTCTTTGTTAGAGATTCTTTGAAAATGTTTATTCATATAAAATATTTTCTTTTGATTTCTGACTCATAATTCTGTAGATGCCTAAGAATAAGATCTCTAAGTCTCTAGAATAAATAAATGAACAAGAACTGCATATTAACTTCTTTAATAGAAGTCTAAAACTGAAAGATCAATATCCAGGTATTGCACCTGTCCCTATGAATGAGCATAGAAGTCCTTCTTTTATTGGGTATTCAACTATTAAGTAAGAAGTGGAAAAGTCACAGATGCTAAGGGAAGTTTCATCAATAAATACTTTGAAACCAGACAAATTTTCTAAATGATAAACACACAGATCATAGAGTATATTTCAATACTAATCCTTAAGTAATCATGAGTTCAAACCCTCGAGGGAAGGGTTAGATAGATTGAAGGCTGGACTAGGTAAAAATCCCTCTTCATTCAATTTCTTCATTCTGGAAAAATAAACCAGAATAAAATGAATAGTTAAAAGGTTTTTATATCACTGGTGGAGAATATTGGTAATAGAATTGCCTGTACATTGGTATTGTATTACTTAATATCCTTACAATATAACCTAATAACAGAAAGACTGCAATAACAGAAAGAGACAGCATGAAGCTCATTCTCATAGAATCTCAAGAGCTAGAGTCCACAGGATAGCCATAGATGCTACATAAAGTCTTTGGGGACATCGTTAGAAGACATTTATGTTCTGGCTTCCAGTCATGGAATCATAGAATCACAGGATCATAGAAGGTTTGGGTTGGAAGGGACTTTAAGGATCACCTAGTTCCAACCCCCTGCCATGGGCAGGGACACCTTCCACTAGCCCAGGTTGCTCACAGCCCCGTCCAACCTGGCCTTGAACACTGCCAGGGAGGGGGCAGCCACAGCTTCTCTGGGCAACCTGTGCCAGTTTCTCACCACCCTCACAGTAAAAAAATTATTCCTTATATCTAATCTAAATCTTCCCTCTTTCAGTTTAAAACCATTACACCTTTCCCTATCATTACATACCTTTTTAAAATGTGCCTCTGTGGCCTTCTTGTAGGCCCCTTGAGGTACCAGAAGATTGCTAAAAGGTATTCCCAGAGCCTTCCTTCTCCAGGCTAAACAACACCAACTCTCTCAGCCTGTTCTCATCAGGGAGGTGCTCCAGACCCTTGATCATCTTCATGGCCCTCCTCTGGACTTGCTCCAACCTGTTCATGTCCTATTTATGTTGGGGGCCCCAGAGCTGGACACAGCACTCCAGGTAGGGTCTCACAGGAGCAGAGAAAAGGGGAGAATCACCTCCCTCAATCCACTCATCACCCAGCCTGTATTTGTGCTTGGGATTGCCTCAACCCATGTGCTGGACCTTGCACTTGGCCTTGTTGAACTTCATGAGGTTTGCACAGGCCCACCTCTCCAGCCTGTCCAGGTCTCTCTGGATGGCACATCTCTTCACTCCAGCATGTTGAATACATGACACAGCTTGGCAAACTTGCTGAGGGTGCACTCAATCCCACTGTCCATGTCACCAACAAAAACATTAAACAACATTAGACCCAGTACTGTCTCCTGAGAAATGCCACTTGTCACTGCTCTCCACTTGAATATCGAGCCATTGATCACAACTCTTTGAATGTGACCATCCAGTCAATTCCTTATCCACTGAGTGGTCCATCCATCAAATCCATGTCTCTCCAATTTAGAAACAAGGATTTCCTACGGGACAGATTCAAATTCTTTGCACATGTCCAGCTAGAAGATGTCAGGTACTTTCCCTTACCCACCAATGCTGTAATCCTGTTATGGAAGGCCAGAAAATATGTAAAGCATGATTTGCCCTTAGTAAACCACATTGGCTGTCACGAGTGTCCTCTTTATTTTCCATGTGCCTTAACAAATTTTCCAGGATGATCTCCTTCATGATATTGCTGGGCAGAGAGGTGAGACTTACTGGCCAATCAGTGTTAAATTCAAGTTATGCAATACTGTCAAGTCATTGACAATTATATTTGTACTGATTTTTGAGTGACTTATTTTCTGGGTTATTTTTCTGCCAACGTCTACCCTTGCCATCAATATAAATCATTAATTTCTTCAGCCACAAGCAGATATTCTGCAAGAATTGTCACTCAGGTTTCCTGTCTCCAGACAGTATGGCAATTAGCAAAATGGAGTAAAACTGCATATTACTAGCAAAACTGCAGCCAAGAGCTGTCCAGTTTTTAAAATCTGAATTTGACTAACTTCCTTCTTATATAATTACATTGTTACACATTGCTCAGTTTGTTAATTGACTACATAATGTGTCTGACATACATATACACTTTAATCAGTAGTCTTGCTAAGCATTTGCCATGGGCATACCTGCAGTGTTTCATACCATCTTGAAAGGGTATTTTGAACTGCAATTGTGTGTATGCATTTGTGTGTATATATATATGTGGTTTTCATCAACTACAGATAACTCCTTTGAACTACAGGCCTTTTGTTTTCACTGGACTGTTAGCTTCAGAATGACCCAACATTTTTCAGCCCTCCTCAACACAGAAAAAGTCCCAGCAACTTCCCTCCTTTTTGCCATATATGTTTTACGATCAACTGGGCCCATGTCTACAGTCCATGATATGGCCCAGAAAAAAAAAAAAAAAAAAAGGAAGTAAAGGCCCTTTGGATTTTATCTTTCTCCAGGTACAGACTGCAGCTTTCAGAATCTGAATCAGGCACTTAAATGCCTTCTAAACCCCACTTTTTATACATACTTCCTTTAATTGCTCAAGCCCATAGAAAAACTGACCTGAGGTTTAGTCAGCAAATTAGAGTATTAATAAATATTTCTAAAAGGATTGTTGAGGGCAAGAAATGAAGCAGAGAAGGAAAAAGCAGAAGACAGGAGATATGGTTAAAAGCAAGGGATTTTGGGAGGCTGAGGTTACATACCAAATCGGCCACAAGGAATAAGTGAGCATGGAGACAAAAAGTGAAGGGAGGCAAGACCAGGAAGGAGACACACAACAGAGGAGGAGAGTGGCAACGGGAGAGGGGACACTGTTGTTTATACAATCATGCTTCATTTATTGCAAAAGTTGAAATACATGAAGGTTGATGTTACATTTATGGGAGCTGAATGTTTGTTTGGAAACTACATTCTGTCAACGCCTCTGCCATTGAGTTTCACTGTATTTGATAAATTACTTCAATGATATTTTCTAAAGGTGTGTGTTCATAATAGTCTGAATATGTTGCACCTCAGTTACAGCAATATTGACTGTTCACAGATGCAATTAAAGTTGATTTGCTGTGCTGTGAATATATGTAGATCCATTAATGCTAATACTATGAAAAATGAGGTCATAGGTATTACAACCAGAGATTTTTTAATCTCAGTCCCACGGTGTCTCGGTTCTCTCTCTCTAAAATGACAATACCTGTATGTGAAACTGAATTGATTAATGTTTATGAAGCAGTTACACACTCTAGTGATAAGTCTTGTAGAAACACTTACGGGGAAATTAAGAATTCCTTTTCCAGAACAGACTTTCAATCTTATGGAGAAAGTAAAGGAGAAGGTTAGTGGGAAGAGGCCAGGCAGTGGACAATGAGGAGAATGCAAAATATTAAACAGATGTTTGAAATACACAGTGATCTTGTGGAGAAAGGGATCCTAAGGAGCATAGAGGTAATTAGGTAATACATCACAAGGCATGTGTACAACAGGACAGAATCAAGGTTACAGTGGGTGCCTTTATTATAGTCAAATTTTTTTTTAGTGCTTGATTTTTCAATTTAGAATGCAATGTAATGGAATGGTATAGAATAGAGTAGTTCCAGTTGGAAGGGAATTACAATGATCATCTAGTCCAACTGCCTGACTAATTCAGGGCTCACCAGAAGTTAAAGCATATTACTAAGGTCCAAAGGCTTCTTAAACACTGACAGGCATGGGGCATCAATAACCTCTCTAGGAAGGCTGCTCCAGTGTTTGACCACCCTTTCAGTAAAGACATGCTTCCTAGTGTCCAGTGTAAACCTCCCCTGGTGCAGCTCTGAACCATTCCCAGGTGTCCTCTCACTGGATACCAGGGAGAAGAAATGAGCACCTCCCTCTCCACATCCCCCCCTCAGAAGCTGTAGAGAGCAATGAGGTCACCCCCCAGCCACCTTTTCTCCAAACTAGACAAGCCCAAAGTCCTCAGCCACTCCTCACAGGACATTCCTTCCAGCACTTTCACCAGCTTTGCTGCCCTCCTCTGGACACCTTCAAGGACATTCACATCTTTCTTAAGACTGTGGGGCCCAGAACTGCCCACAGTACTCCAGGAGCAGCCACACCAATGCTGAATACAGCGGGATAACCACGTCTTTTGACCAGCTGGTTATGGGGTGTGTGAGGCACCCCAGGATGCAGTTTGCCCTCTTGGCTGCCAGGACACACTGCTGACTCATGTTGAGCCTGATGTCGACCAGCACTGCCAGAGCCCTTTCTGCAGGGCTGCTCTCCAGACATTCCTCCTCAATCTATACTTGTGCCCAGCATTACTCTGTCCTAGGTGCAGAATCTGGCATTTTGACTTGTTAAATTTCATGTCATTAATCATTGTCCAATGCTTCAATCAATCTAGATCCATCTGCAAGGCCTCTTGTCCCTCAAGACAGTCAACAGCACCTCCCAGTTTGGTATAATCATGAGACTTACTAATATCACATTCAACTCCTGCATCCAGATCACTGATGAATATATTGAACAGAACTAGGTCTAGAATTGAACCTTGAAGGACACCACTGGTGACTGGTTACCAACCAGTTGCTGCCCCTTTCACTACAACTTTTTGAGCCCTGCCCTTCAGCACACTGTGTACACATTCATCTCACAGTTGGATAAATTGTCTAGAGGGATTCTTTGAGGACCGGTATCAAAAGCCTAACTAAAATCCAAAAAACTACACCCACTATCTTCCCTTCATCAGCTAGGCAGGTGACCTTATCGTAGAAGGATATCAAATTAGTTAAATGGGACTTTCCCTTTGTGAATGCATGTTGCCTCCGCCTGATGATTGCATTGTTCTTTACATGTTTTTCAGTAGCACCCAGTATGATCTTCTCCATATTTTTTTCCAGGTACTGAGGTTAGACTAACAGGTCCATAGTTCCATGGGTCTTCTCTCATGCCCTTTTTATAGATAGGAATAACCTTAGCTGCTTCCAGTCAGCAGGTACCTCCCCATACTCCCAAAATCTTTGGTGGATAATTGAGAGTGGTCCTGCTGTAACATCCGCTAACTCTGAGTACTCTGGGATGAATATCCATCAGACCCTATGGATTTATGAACATTCAGCTGGTACGAATGGTCCCTCACAATTTTAGTGTCCACAAATGGAAAGTCACTGTTCCCGCAATCATAGAATATTTCAAGTTGGAAGGTACCCACAAGCATCATCAGGTCAAACTCACTGTTCCTTGCAGGACTATCTAAAAGGAAACCATATGACTAAAAGTGTCATCCAGATGCTCCTCAAACTCTGGCAGCCTTGATGCCATAACCACTTCCATGGGGAGCCAGTTCCAGTGACCAACCACCCTCCCAATGAATAACTTTTTCATAATGTCCCATCTGAACTTCCCGTGATGCAGCTTCATTCCATTTCCTCTTGTCCTATTGCTGGTCACCAGAGAAAGGAGATCAGCACATCCCCCTCCACTTTTCCCCCTGAGGAAGTTGTAGACTGCAGTGAGGTCACCCCTCAGCCTTCTCTTCTCTAAGCTGAGCAAACCAAGTGACCTCAGCTGCATCTCATAAGTCTTGCCCTCAAGACCTTTCACCACCTTGGTCACCCTCCTCTGGATACCCTAATAGTTTGATGTTGTCCTTATATTGAGGCACCCAAAACTGCACACAGTACTTGAGGTTGGATCACACCAGTGCAGTGCAGAGTGGAACAATCACCTCCCTCAACCAGCTAGCTGTGCTGTGCTTGATGCATCTCAGGACATGATTGGTCCTTTTGGTTGCCAGGGCACACTGTTGACTGATATTCAACTTTCCATCAACCAAAACCTCTTTCCATGGGGCCGCCCCCTGGCCTCTCATCCCCCAGTTTGTATGTGTAACCAGGATTACCTCATCCCAGGTGGAGAATCCATCACTTGGTCTTAAATTTTATTCAGTTGGTGATTGCCCAGCTGCCCCATCTGTCCAGATCTTTTTGTTGTCCTTCACAGTGCTGGCCAACTTGAATTCTAACCAAGCTTTGGCCACATGCATTTTTTCCCTACAGTGGCAGACAGCATCTCTGTAGTCCTCCTGTGTCACCTGTCCTTGCTTCCAATATCTGTACACTTTTCCACCTAAGTTCTAGAAGAATATCCTTGCTAAGCCAAAATGACTTTCTGACCCGCTTGCTTGACATTTGACATTTTGGAATTGCCTGCTCCTGTGCTCTTAAGTCATGGTCCTCCAATGAAAGGACTGGAAAGTCCAAGGTCTATCAATAATATTAAAGACTGAGGCCAAAAAGTGAATTATGCCTCCACCTGTTCTTCATCCCTATTTGTCAGCTGACCATCTTTTTCAAGTATCAGTCCAATATTTTCCTTAGACAGCAGATCTGACAGATGATGGGTTGTTTAGGTCTGTTTCAGAGCAGTTCTTCGTTCCTTTGACATGAGTCACCCTCCAGCACCCTGTCACGAAGACCCTGCCAGGTATGACCACAAGACAGACACTCATATAAATGTGTTATTTTTGAACAATAAATCTACAGAACGTAAAGCTAAAGAAGATTATGTGAATAGTTTTCTTCACCTCACTGGCCCACTTTGTGAGGCCTCTTCTGAGGAATTGGATTATTTCCATTTGCCTGCAGGCTGATGGGTTGGACAGGTTGTCCACACCTTCATAAAATATGATTATTAAATGTCTGACTGAATTGTCTCCTTCTATCAGGTTTCATCTTATTTCTTGCTAAGATTGCTGTGTTTTTCTCACTTATGATTATTGAATATGAAATTGAAAACATAAGGATAAAAAGGGAAATAGTAAATTGCACATATGATAAACATCAGGGAAGTGAGCAGAGGCAATAAATTAAATATAAACAGATGATACAAGTAATCTGATAGATTAATATGTACAACTGTGCTTCTCTAAAGATGTCAAATATATTATGGAATAGAAAATCAATAATCTACAAAAATAAGACAGCATAAAACTCTACAATTTTGATAAGAGTACAAGACCTTTTCCCCCTGAAAATTGGTGCAGAATTAAAAAATATCATTTGTATAAATACCAGATGGATATGCATTATTGGTCAAGAAATTAAAACTACTTCATTAGGGAATAAATAGGACCCAGTGTATTCCTAATCAAGAAGCAATTCCTTGTTCCCCAAAATGGAGCCACTTTGCCAGTGGTATGGAAACACTTACTTTGATTGATTTCACAAGAGAAAACCATAAAGTATTTAGCACAAGGGCTACTTTGTTACAACTCTGTAGCAAAGTTTTGGTCTTCTGTTATAAAATGTGTACTCCATAGAAATCTTTTTCAAAGCTTCAGCCTCTACTGAACTGGAGTTTTCAGATGGCCTTGCAGTGCCCTGCTAGATTCAGGGATCAAACCTGACTACTTCTGTCATAAAGACTGGTCTCTGTGCCTCACATTGATCTCATCTGACTTTAACCCCTATGACCAAACCACTTTCTGAAGTTGCTATTCAAAAGTTAATGAAGATCAATTATGAGCATAATGTTGGAGTCTGAGTTAGGTACCTAAAATTTACACAGAATTAATACAGGGCTTTCCTTCCTTTATAGTCGTGCAAAATCCTGCCAGCCAGACTTGATGGCATATTAGCATAGCAGGCTGCAATAGTTCTCACAGTTTTTCAGATCTGAATAAATCCCTGAATACTTCTTTTTAGAGAAAATTTTACTTGTGCTATCATTTTCTAGTTAGTAGAATAGAATTTCAAGCTGATATATACAGGGTATTTTCTGATAATATGTATTCATAGGTTAATAATTAGATATTAAAATCCATAATCTGTTGAGTTTATCACATTAACATATTAAAAAAAAAAAAAAAAAAAAAAAAAAAAAAAAAAA
>NW_020799092.1:64896140-64898417 GCF_003259725.1 Athene cunicularia
TGTTTTTTTTTTTTTTTTTTTTTTCCGTGCTTTTATACTTTAAAATGAATAAAACTAGATACAGATGCAAAAACAGGACGAAGAAAATGTGCATAATAGTATAATTAATGTCCATGGGTAGGCAATGGAAGATTTTTAGCCAGGTTCTGCAATTTATCTTAGACTGAATATTCAAACATTATGACAGTCATTGTCTACTTTCAGTGTACAAAATTAATTTTTCAGAAATTTTGTAACTGGTGATTAATCTTGATGTATTTAATAAACCTTGAATCATTCATAAATAATGAATAAATTAGATCAAGCTCTCCCTCACAGTTACTTAATTCCCTTATTTTAGGGCTATTTTGATGTCCTTACGAGTGACTGTCCAGCAGAATCATGTCTGTTATATGCCATGACATCAGAATGTGAAAATTAAAGTAGGACAAAGTTAACTACCTTGATTATGAGTTTCCATGTTTTAAAACATCAAACTAACCATCATGTTGAGAATTAGATGAAAAACAGTTTTTCTGCCAAGATAGTTCAAGTAACAGCTGTGTTCAGATAAACTGATGCTACATGAAGGAAAGAGTAATAACAAGAAGAAACTAAAAGCACATGTCACAACGCTACTTAAACATTATTGGATTATTATTTTTTTAAAGACAAACTAGCACTGGGAGCAGAAATCAGAGCTCATGTCTCTTCTTTCCACAGCAAGGGCTATAACTAGTGGTCTATAGAGTAAAATTCCTTTTTTCCAAGTCCAATAAATATTCAATTGTTTTCTGCAAAGAAAATGCCTTCAGCAGACTAGTTTGATAATGCCACAATAACAGAAGAACTGAAGATAATATTTTTAGGAGTTGGGAGATGTGAATGTTGATTTTTAAAAAGGAGAAAATGGTACCTTGGAATCTGTAGTACTAGTGTGGTATGTTACCAGTAAACAATTTTGTTTTCTTCTTTTGTTTTGAATATTTATGTATTATTACTGCTCCTAAAGACTGATTACCTGGCAACTTGATATTCTGTTTTATAGCTACGATCATGTCAGTTCATGGATTCAGTTCAGTTTCTGTCAAGGCACATGATACAATATATCATGTTATGGGATGCAAATATGTAGAATCATAGATTTGATAATTCCTTGTGTGGAAGTATTTCAGTAACTTCATATAGAGTAGAAATTGAAATGTCTTGTCTAAATTATTTATAAATCCATAAGCATGAGGTTTTAAAAGTACTACATGTTAATATCCTGCCCTTCAAAACAGAACTCTAAGGTATTGGGTTGAACGGAGTATCTGCATTTTTTTTCCACTGTAGTTACTGGAATTAAGATGTTAATGCAACTGGGTAAGTACTGTAAAAGTGTCAAGCAATTAACACACTGATAAATGAACAAATTAAGAAACAAAACCTGACAAATAAACTAATTGATAAACTGGAAAACTGACAAATTGGCAAATAGCTTGGTAAGAAGAGAGGCATGCTTGAAGTTTATTAGAAAGGGCATCTTAGGTACTGTAAGTTGGGAAAATTGATTAAAGATCCTTTCAAGCACTGGGTAGTAGTCTTTCACTGAGACGTTACTAATGAGAAAAGGAGTAACATGTAAGACTAGAAATAAGGTGTTGGACATCCTATAAACAAGTCATGAGAATTAAATATTAGCCAAGAACTTGGTAATACTTGGACAAAAAGCTACTACTTTAACTTTACTGTACATAGCATCTTGATAAATATCTATCCCACACTTCAGTACATGATAACTAAATGGTAGACTGGATATCATGAGTAGTTCTTATGTGAAGTATGCAGTGGTGTTTAGTAAAAGCCTGATTTACAGAAAAAGCTTGCCCTCTGCCAGCAATCCTTGGACACCATCCTGAGCCCACACAGTAGAGTTTAGAGATAACGTTACCTTTTATTTAAGTTGTAAGATTTAAGATGCTTGATTATTTTCCCATATGGTGGGTTGACCTTGGCTGACTGATAGACACCTACCCAGCCAATCTCTTGTCCTCCCCCTCAACAGGATAGGGAGAGAAAATAAGATGGACAACCTCATGGATTGAGATAAAGACACGGACATCTCTTACCAGTTACAGTCACTGGTCAAACAGATTCAACTTGGTAAAAATTAATTTAATTTGTTAAAAAATAAAAATAGAGTAATTATGTTGAGAAATAAAGACAAAACTAAAACCACCTTCCCCCCACCCACCACTTTTCTCAGGCTCCAACTTCTATCTTTAGTTCCTGACTCCTCCACCTCTCCCCCCCCCC
>NW_020799092.1:64898467-64935361 GCF_003259725.1 Athene cunicularia
CCCCCCCCAGCAGTGCAGGGCGGGCTGTGAATGAACGTTGCAATCAGGTGATAGTGGTTCCTCTCTGCTCCTCCTTCCCCTTTACGTTTTTCCTCTGCTCCAGCATGGGGCCTTTCCCATGGGCTGCAGCCCTTCAAGAACTGCTCCAGTATGGGGCCTTCCCATAGGGTATGGTCCTTCAAGAGCAGACTCCTCCAGTGTGGGTCTCTCACAGGCCACAACTGCTGCCAGAAAATCTGCTCCGGCATAGTCTCCTCTCCTTGGGCCACAGCTCCCAGCAGGAAACTTCTCCTGTTAGGCTCTCCACGGGCTGCATTTTCCTCCAGAACATCTCCGGGGGTCCTCCACAGACTGCAGTGTGAATTAATCTGCTCCAGTGTGGTCCTCCATGGGTTGCAAGGGGCCAGTCTGTTACCGTGGTCTCCTCCAGAAGCTGCAGGGGAATATCTGCTCAGCACACAAGGCACCTTCTCCCCCTCTATATTTACTGATCTTGGTGTATTCAGGGCTGTTTTTCTCATATTCTTCTTGCTCCCCTCTCTCACAGCTGTTGTGCATTGGTTTTTTGCCTTTCTTAAATACTCTGTAACAGAGACACCACCAGCATTGCTGATGGTCTCAGTTTGGGCCAGTGGCGGTCCATTTTGGAGCTGGCTGGAACTGGCATTGTATGGCATGGGGGCAGCCCCTGGCCTCTTCTCACAGAAGTCACCCCTACAGCCCTCCACTACCAAAATCTTATCATGTAAACCCAATACAGCCTAAAGTCACCCAGCAATCCTACTATAGCCGAAAAAATCCTACAAGACTCTAAGGCAGATGTTTGTTCCACCATGGACTCTGAGCTTATCATCATTAATTATCCTGGCTCTATTGACTTCAAAAACTGCATATCTCCATAAGCAAACTGCGAAATGTGTCTTCAAAAATATATACTACCTAAGGGAAAGATAAGCTCTGCAGTTAATGCAGATGACCAGGTTCAGTTTAGTAAGAGAGAGCTATTCCTTAAATTTTGGAACAGGTTATCTAAAAAAAGGCCAAAATTACCTACAGTCATCACTTCATATGGTGGCGGTTTTTTATCCTTTTTAAATTAATTCAATTATGCCTTGTCAGAAACAAAAATCAAGTGCAAAAAGGATAATTAAATATAAAATGTGTAGAGAAAATAAAGACACAAAAAGGCATAAAAAAAGTACAACAGATATTCAGAGGAAGAAAATACAACTAAACCCTACCCTTTCTTAGAACACTAAACTAGAAAAAGAAGAAACACATGAGAAGAATATACCTCTTATTTCTTTGGAAAAAAAAAAAAATTCACTTGTTCATGAAATAAGGTAAGAGTCTCTTGTTATCACCTCCTGCTAGTGTCGCCATGGCACAAAAGCAAATAAAAGCAAAATCAGTGTAATCCAACATGTTAGATGACCTCCAGGGCAGTACTGGAAGATAAAACATATCTGGCCTCACACTTACTGATGTCTGATCTGTGTTTGGGCGATTGCAGCAGTTTCTGAGAAGTACACAAATATTCATCAAAAGATCATGTTGCAAAAGCCTGGATTATTATAACATAGTAGATGCACTGGAAAAAAAAAAAAAAAAAAAAAAAAAAAAAAAAAAAAAAAAAAAAAAAAAAAGGAATTGATATTTAAAAACTCAGTCCAAAAACAGTACTCCAAAATATACTTCCAGTTTCATGTATTTTTCATGCCTTGATGATAATTATCTGAAATAGGTGTATATTCAGATACTTACAGTCAAGTAATAGTTTATTTTCTGGGACCAGTTCCCTGCTCCTGGGCCCTTTTTGTGAAACCACTGGGAGAATAGGATGCTTTCAAAAGCAGAAGCAAAAATGCTGAATGGGGAGACGGTTTAACAAGAAGGGTAAATCCATTTGACACAGCGAGGCAAACTGTGTGAATGCTCTTCCTTTATTGTTTCTGCAAGGGAACTCGTATCTTGGTCCTGAGGGGACAAATGGCCTTTAATGCAGCCTCACCTGTGGACCCCTACACCCATGGGCCCAGGAGCTCTCTTTCAGATGAGCCTGGGTCCATCAGTCCCTGTTGGAAATAGGCTGTGGTTTCACTATCCTTGAGCTTCAACTGCCTTGTAACCATGCTAGGGCCAGGCCTGGCCTTGGGTACCACTGATGCTGACCCCAACTTATTAGCAGACATCTGAGCCTGGCCATCCCAGGACTATGTTTGATACTGTGTACCCTCACCAGGCTTGATCATGACTCCCATCCATGCAATAGTCCCCCAGCCTGGTCTCTGCCTATCCCCATGCCCAGGGATATGTCCAGTGCCCAGGACTGGGGCTAACTCCTGCCTGCCCTGTTCCTGCCTGGCACTGGAATAGGCCCTGGCTGACAGGCCCTGCCCAGCTGATCATCTTGTCTCCTTGGCTGTCATCTCCTGTTCTGAGGTAGCAGTTACCCAAATAGGGCAGAAAGGTTAACTTCATTCAGGGCACAATAGTCCACTGTCAGTCTCCACTCTCCATTAGACTTTCTCACTGGCCATATGGGGCTGTTAAAGGGGGAGCGCGTCTGGCTGATGACTCCTTGGCTCCCTAGTTGATGAATGACTTTATGGATAGGGATTGAAGAGTCTCAGTTGCTGCGGTATTTCCGTCAGTTGTAGTGGCAACTGGAACCTGTTGTTCTTTGACCCTCAGCAATCCCACAACAGAAGGATACTCTGAGAGACCAGATAACACAGACAGCTATTTAATGCCTTCTGTTTCCAAGGCAGCTATACCAAAAGCCCACCGATATCCTTTTGGGTCCTTAAAATACCCTCTCCTGCGGTAATCTATATCAAGAATGCATGGAGTTTCTGGGCCAGTCACACTGGGGTGTTTTTCCCACTCTTTTCCCACTTAGGCTCACCTCAGCCTCCAACACAGTCAGCTGTTGAGACCCCCCTGTCACTCCTGAAATATAAATGTTTTCTGCCCCTTTAAATTTTGATGGCATTAGGGTACATGAGCACCAGTATCCACTAGTGCCTTATACTGCTGGCGGTGAGATGTGCCAGGCTATCGAATCCACACAGGCCAATAAACTCGATTGTCCCTGTCCTCCTCCTGTCTGGAGGCAGGGCCCCTCTAATGTTGGTCATAACACCCGCTAACAAATAAGTTAGTGTGGTGTGCACGGGTTTCAGTCTCACGTTGATTGCTCGCTTCTTGTGAATACAAATCAGAAGTTCTTCTCATAGGTTTGGAAGCAAAATCAACCTTTCTGCTCTGTTTGGGCAACTGATTACTGGAAACCAGAGCAGTATTTCTCCTAAAAATGAACCCTGATTTGTAGTTGTTCCTTCCAACTCACATACCTGCTCTTCTAGAAGGTAGGGAAGTTTTCCAGCCCATTTCTTCATGCCTTCTCCACAGTCACACAGGCAGTGCCACAGCTTCCCCCGTGACGTGTACTGGTTCTCCTGAGCAGAGAAACAACTGGTCCTAATAGCTGAGATTCTAGTCTGTGCAGGTGGGGAGACATGTTTCTTTAAATTGCTGGGATTCTTGAGATTATTTGTTCAAATCCACACACAGTGAGGGAGGAAGAGAGGCTTTCTTCATATTGTTGTAGTCATCGGGCCAGTTCATCCACTGTTGGTCCCTCTTCGTCTCTCCAGTCCATTACTACTAATGCACTGGCATCTGATGATGGTGTGCTCCATACAAACTCCTGCCACATGGGCTGGGTGCACTGGACTTCATCTGGATCTGTGGGTAGCTGTGCATTATCTGGGTCATAGTAAACTGCCTCCCACACAGCTAGCTCCCTCAGGTATTGAATGCCTCTTTCCATAGTGGTCCACTCACTTGGATAACATACAAAATCTTCCTTGATGGGATATCTCTCCCTCATGCTTGACAGGAATCTCCTCCAGAGACTGAGATTTTGTGTCCTTTTTCCGGTTGCTTTGTCGATGCCCCCTTCCCTAGACAAGGATCCTAGATGCCTGGCTTCCCTATCCTTTAATTTCATGCTACTGGCCCCACTATCCCAGCATCAGAGCAGCCAGGTAACATGCTGCTCACCTGGATGGGAGCTGAAAACCTTTTGCATATCTCACAGCTCACTCAGGCATAAAGATCAGGTGATTACTACTGGTTCTGTTGCCTCCTTCTGTTCTTGTGATGGCCCTGGTTCATGACCATCCTTTACAATGTGAGGAGATATTTTTGTATATTTCTTCTTATGTATAGGAGCAACTGACACCATCGCAGGTTAGTCCTCTGGTTCAGCTGCAGTGACTGTCGTTAGGGTCCGGTTAGCTGCAATACCTGTTGTCAGAGTTGGAGTGGCTACTGCACTTGTTGCAGAGATTGTAGTGGTTGCAGTTTCTGTTGTGGGCTTTGGAGTGGTTGCATTGTCTGTCATTTTGTTAGCAGGTCCAGAGACGTTCTCTTCCTTTTGAGGGTACTGAATAGTGTTTAATAGGACTCAGTAGGTATGGGTCAGACCCCACCATGTTGCAGTGAGCTGTGTCCATCTGGAATTACCTGGGTGACAACATACTTTTCCCAAATATTTTACTAGTTCTTCGTGATTGTGGACCTGTTCAGGAATGAAGTTCCAATACACTGGAGGTGCCCACTGTTCTAGGTACTTGCCCATGCTACTCCACACCCCCAGCCACTCACAATTCTCCAACCTCGGGGTAGATTTCCAGGTGATACTCTTAAATAGTTGCTTAACCCTGAACAGAACCTGAACCACATGCAGGAACACACTAGTTCCTAGCAGTAAGACAACCATGTTAGCATCAACATACCAAGGATATTAAAAATTCCCCAAATTCACAACTGTAAGTAGCCCTAGGATGAGCAACTTCATTATGCCATAAACCAGTGTTACATAGTACAGCAAAAGCAAAATCTTAATCCAACTCTTACGGGTGGTAAGCAACAGCATGGGGATTATATACAGCAAATGAGGCAATGAAATTTAAGGAGTCAAGCAAGAGACATTATGAGCAGATCTGTAGTTATATCAACTGTTCAAGCCAAAAAAGACTGTCATGGTTTGAACTCTGATGGCAGCCAAACACCACACAGCCAGTTGCTTGCCCCTCCTCCACCTGGTGAATGAGGGATACACAAGAGAAAAACCCATGGGCTGAGATAAAAAAAAGTTTAGTGATGGTAACAAAACAACAACAATAACAATAAGCAGTACAAATGAGTACTGCTTATACACAATGAGATTACTCACCACCCGCTGACCAATACCCAGCCCACTCCAGGCCAGCGATCCCAACAGAACAACTTTCCCACCATCGCAGACCAGAAGCAAGAGACAACTCATCTCCTTTATGTCCTGAGCATAACGTTACATGATATGGAATATTCCAGTGCCCAGTCCGGGCCCAGCACTCCGGGTGTGCCCCCTCCCAGCTCAAGAAAGTTAACTCTATCCTGGCTGAAATCCGGGTTGGGTGTTCTGGCTATGCTCTCTCTCAGCTCAAGAAAATTAAGTCTATCCCAGCTGAAACCAGGACACCTGTGCTGTGCGCAGACAGTTTGACATCTTCAGTTTCTAAATCTTTACTAAGTTGAGGTGTTTCCTAAGCTGTTTAGTCAGGGCAGAGGTGGGCATGCACAAAAGTAGGATACTAGTAAACTAGACAATGTTAATTTTTTTAAAGGGTGTTTATGGAATCCACTTACCATGTGGGTTGGTAGAAAGTGACCCAAAGATAAGTGGAAAATAGTTTTAGATTAGCTCCCTCAGTTTCCCCTGAGCCTTTCTTTAGGTGATAAGTCCTTAAGTATGTCTAAGTACTAACATATTGCTATTTTTTAATTTTACTTTTTTATGAAACTTTAAAACTTTGTGGGGTTAAAGCAAAAATATCTGGTAAATGAGGAGAAGCCAAGAACCATGTGTGACAACTGGTTTATTTATCAGATATGACACAGGTATCAGGATATGTATGATAATATTTGAGAACTGAATTGTTTAATTTTCAACTTTTATGATTTTGACTTTATTGTTTAGAATCAGGTATTTAGAAGTGGGAGTTTGAACTGTTCTCTGTTGGGCCATGCTGCCATATAGATTATATGCTCTGAGGCTACCATGCTGTGTCTAAACTGTGAGAAACCGTTAAGTGTTTCATTGCTCTTAGGACTATGTGCATGACATGCCTGTGACTAGTATGCATTGTGTCATGACCTATGCATGCATCATTTCTTGAATCATAGTTTATATAGGAACATAGTTTACATAGTTTACATGCATGAGTGCAGAAGTCAAAAGGACATATGATGAATTTAAACTATTTTTCATTTTGGTATCTCTTTTAATAAAAGTATAGTAAGACAGAGCCAGAAGGTTGATATGGGTCAACAAAATCATACTAGATTTTAAATGATCAGGAAGTTCTATACAGTGAAAAGATAGGAATAACACTGATATGTTTCAGCCGTATTGCTATAACATATAAAACTGATGTGAGTTAAAGAAGAATTGCACGTATAAAACAGTCTAGGATAAGACTGTTTCAGGTTTGCTTTAATGAGTTCTGTCTGTATCAATTATGAGCTCTGATTTGGCATTGCCATCCAATATATCTCCTCAAAAGCATACATATTCAAAATCTAGAGTAGATTATACTGTGTTTTTGTCTAGCACTTTACCTCTCAATAAGAAAATAACCTAATCACAAGGTATAAATGTTCAGCTACTCAGAAAGTATGACAGTTGAGACAGGGAGGGTAACAATATGATTTATTACTTCATTACTGCACAATAGAGTGCTGAAAACTGGAATCTGGTCTTTGTATGGGTAATATTCAAATATTTTAGAATCACGCTTTCTGGCAACCTATCATCCTAAATACATGTCTGTCCTGACACTCAGAACTTTATTTCAATTGCTGCAGCAGGTATTTGAATTAATTATACGGAAATAAATGAAAGCTTTTAGTTATTCCTTGTCTAACTGAAGAAAGTCTTTCCCAAGAAACAAGTCATAAATATAAAAAGCATCTATTATATGAAAAAGACCAAAACCAAATCTAAGTTCACCAAGGGTTTCAGTCTACAGTTACACTTCTATGATACTATGATACATGACCCTCAAAAAAAAAAAAAAAAAAAAAGACATTTTATTATTATTATTATTAAATACATTTAGAGAAAAATCTTGTTGTTTATGCACATATCGTATTATGCTTATCATAGCATTGTCATAGCACTAACCATAGGAATGAACTTTCCTCAGCTCGAGGAGAACACAACCATACCGAAAAATTAACTAGCAGTTTATACACTTATAACCTCCTTTCCTTTTTTTTCAAAACCTTATCAGTCAGTGGGGAAAAAGCTATCAAATCTAGTGAGCTAGCAGAAGTGCAAACAAGAGCACACTGAGAGAATAGTAACCTGCATTCTGTGTTGGTACAGTCTTCATACTTCTTCTCTAATGAATCATTAATGCAAATTACATAAAAACTCTTACAGCAAAAAATATGGAATCTAACATAGTTTTCAGCTGTACAATAATCCTTCTGCTTTTCAGAAACTCATAATGTTTGTTGCACTGTGACAGATCTTCAACAAAACTACTCTTCCTGCATATTTTCAGTGGAGTGAGTAAAGTTCACCTCTCTGAAACAGATTCCTTGCACTTATACACAAAAAGTATCAAAGAGACAGAGATGCATGACACTACAGCCTTGTGGGATAATAACCAGGTCTAAGAAGAGGGTGGCACTTCAGAAACACTCTAACCTTCATATTTTCTACTGGTAAGTGATTAACAATACACTGGCATAAACTGCATTAATTGTTGATGTTATGTGTTTCAGATCCCATGCCACATTGGTTCTCAAGTATAGCACAGGGAGCACAAGTGCCTAACACAGCATTCTGGGTTCTCTTCCAGGGTCCCTTTGTCTAAAAGTTTCAGCATCTAACTACTGAGTGACCAAGTTCCTTTTTAGTCTGAATCTTTACTACAGAAAGAATCTCTTTCTTTTTGTTTTAAAGACATACCCTATTTTTCATACTTACTTCATTATTCATCAACTTCATCAGCATCCCTGAAACTAAAATAATGGGAATTTTTGTCTTCAGCTTCAGTGGGAGAAAAATGGTTTTGGTTGTAGTGATGTTCAAAATTAAGTGGAACATGTTGCCTTTCAGCCAAATTGTTTCTCTGGGAGATTCCCAATTAGGCAAATACTCCAATGAAATATTTCCCATTTAAATGGAGATGGCAGTACTTCATTCTTCATACAGGGTATGGAGAGTAACAAATGCAATACAGAAATAATGTCAAAGAAACTATTTAGTCTTCTAGATTAATACAATAGTTTTATTCTCTTATTCAATTATTTTTTATTTGGTTAATTGGTTCAGAACTGAATATACATTCCTGATAGAAGCTTGCGTATTTTTCAGTGTTTCCTTGACTGTAAGACCATGTTATTTGCCCTCTCTGCTAACTCTTTTGTGTTAACTGCCAGGCAGTTATTGATGACTTTTTTAAAGCTGCCATTGCAAGAACTGTAATGAATTACTCTTTTGCAAGGTCATATATCAATCCAAAGATCTCCGGTTATAAAGACTGTTTAAATCTATCATTAACATATTACATTGCCTAAGAATCATGCCCTCTGTGCATTCTTACCCTCTGTCCTTTAACTTATGGACTTTCATTATTGTCAAAAAACATAGGAAAACGCATATTGAAAAATCAGTCTTGATAACTCCTGGTGATAAAAAAAAAAGATGAACACTCACAGAAGAAAAGTATGTGGAAACCTCAATTTGCATTATTGACTGCCACTATCTCAGAAGACTCACTTTAAAGCGACCGACAGCTTTTTTTTTTTTTCCCGGTAGCAGGATGTAAATGAAGAGAGTATTGAGGCTATGCACTAGTTTCACCTCCCACAAGGTCAAATGTCATTGAACTGGATGTCAGGAAGAGCAGACAGGTACACGTTGTCTTTTCCCCTATATACAGTCCTTGAGGATATATAACTAACGTGATTTTAGAGCTTGCCAATGGCTACTACTGTATCTACAAGATTTTCCTTGTGATAGGTTTCATCAACAGGAAAAGTGCTAGATTTAGTTATTACTTTCTTCTAGGGCGTCTCTGATTTACTAAATAAACAAAACAAAACAAACAAACAAAAAAAAACCCAACCCAAAACCCTGCCAAAACTTTATCTATCAGAAAAGTCAAATGAAAGCACTTTGAGAAATTGCCAGTATTATCAATTCAGCAGTGACTCAAGGAACAAAATAGAGAATAATCATGGTAGTATAAAGCCTTTCTATTTTCCCACATTACTGTTGATTTGAAGAAAAAAAAGGCATGTTGAGATGAAAGAGGTGGTGGTAGGGAAGCAAATAGAATAAGCAGAATCTTTTTAAGGAAGGAAGACTGGGCTGTTAGATTTCTGTTTCGAAAGAGTGTTGTCATTCATGTTGCCAGAAGGTTGTTATTATAATGTTGATTGATCCCATCCCTGGTGACCTACGTACAGTAGCCTCTCCTTTGTTACTGAAAAATTTTGCTCTCTTTTTCCCTCATAAGAGAATATGATTCACAAGTCTATGAATGATGGATGAAAGATAAGGGAATGGTGGGAGTATAACAGGAGAAAAGGTGCTTTAGATTGATGTAAATATCCTGACTCTTCAGACACTGTAGGACCAGATATTTGAACTGTAAACACCATCTAGCCACAGGCACACCACTAAAAAAATACCATTTCCATACATTAGGAATAAAAATCATGTGTTTCTGGCCTTTATAATTCATTTTATCCATTCAGACCTGACATACCTCAATCCCAAATAGCCAGAACCTATTCTAGAAGCCAAGGTCTTCATGCCAGCCCTATATCCCCAAAGAATTTTTATCTTCAGAGACTTATCAGCAAATTAAGAACATTCAGGCAATCATTTACACTATGATTATCCTATGTTAAACTGTCTGGCTCTTTCAGTTTACTTTTTCCCTACCACTAGACTGGCTAACAAGAAGTATACACTCGATGCACCATAACAGCAGTTGATTTCTTCTAACTTCTGAGTATAGTACACACACATTTGTAAGCTAGATAGTGGACTAATTTCTTTTATTCCTGTGCACAAAGTGATTATTTGCAGAGGACCAACCTGATAAAGGTGGGCATACTTGGCCAACATAATTGCTTAGACTGGAGTGGGAATATCTGCCTGGAAGAAGAGCAACAGGGAGATGTAATAGCAGCCTGCAACTACTTGAAGGGCGGTTACATGGATGGTTCACAGAAGCAGCCCATATAATAAGGAGCAATAGCAAGAAGCTGCAGCTTGGGAGGCTCATCCTGGTCACTGGGGAAAACATTTTTCTTTAATAAAGAAGTACAGTGTAATAACAGATTGCTCAAAAAGATTGTCCAGAGAGGTTTTGTAATCTCTACTTTTGCAGATTTTCAAGGACATTGCTAGAAAAATCTGTGGCTGGGCTAATACAGTGTTGGTGACAGTCCTGCTTGCAGTAGGGAGCTGGTCTAGATGTCTTCCAGAGGTCCTTTCCAATGAATACCCATATTTTTTTGTAAGTGTCAAGGCACAGTTTGGAAAAGAACTCATATCAAAGAATATACTTGATTCAGTTACAATGCA
This sequence comes from Athene cunicularia, assembly GCF_003259725.1. Taxonomy (NCBI): domain Eukaryota; kingdom Metazoa; phylum Chordata; class Aves; order Strigiformes; family Strigidae; genus Athene; species Athene cunicularia. The sequence goes on from NW_020799092.1 coordinate 64,909,134, forward strand.
GCCACTCTAGCATTGGTGGCCTATTTTGGAATTTAATTTCATTTATGAATTGGGGTTTTTGAGACAGATAGTTTTTCTGTACGTACATGAGCTGGTTCATGCCTTTAGAAACAGAGGACCTATCATATTTATTTTATTTCATGATACAGATGTAACCTGTTGAAGTCTTCATCTTTGTCCTACCTTATGAGAAGATACCTGATGTATATAGAAGTTAACATACAATTGTAAACATAGTCTCTTAATATCTCATAAAGAAGTAAACAAGTGTGGACTGCTTTCATCACCTGGGTATGAGAAAACTTCAGAAAATTTATAGGTGTCACATGATATGAAATTGACCATTTAGTGTATCTTCTCTTCAGTGCAATCTCTTCAGTGAGCTGGATGGCACTAAGAAAGATACCATATTTTCTGATACAATACAAAGATTTTCTAAACCCTTTGAAAGTATAAAGCTTCCAAGACTCATTTCATAAAACTATTAACTTGCATTCATTGGCTAAAATCCAATATAATAAGTAATTACAATTTTCATATATAAATTCTTCCCATAATTTCACTGGATGAAGTATACCTCATTACCTACTCTAGAATTCCAGACAAGATTGACATGCCTGGTTTTAGAATTCTTATAATAATAAGAAAATGTTGATTTTCTGAGGCAGAATTAAACTATATGGTAGCTCAGATCGAGGGCTTTTTCTTGTATTTTAGAATTATGCCATGGACTGAAATACTAGTTAATGTTCATCCTATTTTCATAAAGAAATTTAATCAAGGAAAAAAAACTATAAAAATGTCAAAGACTGTTAAAAAAAACCCACATACAAGCAGAAAATGCTTCTGAACTTTTGTATTTGGAGTGCTAAAGAAGTTCTAGAACTGAGATTATTTCCAACATTTATTTTAAAAAATCTAAATTAACCATCCTGACAGCAATTCTGTGAATAATGGATTAGTTGACATGGGATTATTTTCATTAAGAACTAACAAAGAGTATACATAGTTTGTCAGCAGTGTTTTGTGAAAAATAGATTTTGTCATATTATACTGAAGAGAGCACAAAACTGGTAAAAATATTGCAGTAGTCATGGGTTAATTATTAGTTACGAGGTAACAATTCTTCAGTCAAGGTGGGCTCAGTAAAAACTTAATATTTAAACGGTAGCATTACTTCTGTTAACTTGTAAGGTAGAGTCCTGGTCTAGTGGAAGATGTCTTCTCATTGCAAGAGGGTTGGGCTAGGTGACATTTAAATATCCCTTCCAACCAAAACCATCCTATGAGTCTATGATTCTGCATTAACCACTGGGACTCTTATGAAGATTGTGAAGGAACTGGAAACCTCTGAATGAGATCCCCAGCATGCAGAGCAAAGGGCTAATACACTTTTGCCAAATGTGAAGTTAGTAGTGTTGGGATATATGTATGATATCTGGCTGTCCTTGAGGCAGAGTTCTTTAACTCACATCTTAAACAATAGATGTTTCTGTTCATGTGGGACCAACACATATTTTTTTCCTCATGGTGGGTCAGAGATAACTACACAGTCAAACAAAGGTCCACTTTTTTTTTTTTTTTTTTTCAGATGTGGCTGATGGCACTGATGACACCCATAACATGAGAACAAGATTTTCTTCTGTTTCACAGTTGCCTGTCATAACCATTAGGCTATGGAACCAGGGTTGCTACTGTTTGCTTTTCTCTTGAAGTTATGAACCCGAATATTAACTTAGGAACATGGATTTAATTCACACATCCATATGTCTAACTTTAAGGTGTAAAGATGCTGAGCAACTATAACACTTTCCTTTTTCAAGCGTCCATGAAGAATTTAAAGTTTAAAGATTATGAGCTCATTTGAGTGTAATACGTATGTGAAAAATAGGTCTTTGGTAGCAGAGTGCCCTTAATGGTACCAGACTGAAAGTAAACCAAAGTTTAGTATTAGGAAGTATATTTAGATGAGAAATAAGATACTATTTTGAATAGTGACAGCAATTAACTGGTGGAATAACATATGAAAAGTTGTCTCTCTTGATGGCAAATTTTAAATAAAAAAGTGATGTTTCTCAGTCATTTTAAAATTTCACTGTATTTTATTCAAACAGGGAACTGATAACACTTGTTATACATGGGATAAATATCCAAGACTGGATGCCTGTTAGGGTAACCGAAGGGTTTATAGCCTGTGACATCCTCATAACAATAAATTAAGAACCATTAGAATATCTGTCTAGCTAGGGAAAAAATATGCCATTTTATATCAGTTGGCAATCTGAAACAGTGTAACAGTGAAAGTAATATATAATTTTTCAATATAGCCAATTAAATGAATTATGGTATTATTTCTATTATTATAGAAGGACAAATAACTTTTGCCTGAAATTTGTCATACATGATTTAAGATAAGGAAAGATAATAACAAGAACAAAGGTTGAATTCAAAAGTATTTGAGTCAGAAAGAGTAGTGATAATGGAAATGAGTCTTCTTCTGTAGGGATTTAAAATTCAAAGTGAATTAATTATAGAAATAAGAATACTAAGGTCTCCATCACTACAGGACATTTTATTTTTTTATTTTTTTTAATTTTTTTCCTGTTCCTTACCATTCAGCAGATTTTGAATATATTAGATTTCTCAAAGCTAATTTTTTACAAAGGGACAGAGAATTGCAGTCAGGGTTTCACCTGTTCTGTAAGACTGTGGGACATGAACAATCTACAGCTCTGAGTCTTTATGGCTGTATTTACATACCGCTTATCTCACTTGAGGGACAGGACTAGCTGTTCCAAATAGTAAGTCCTAGAAGATAATATTTACATTAAAAAATAGTACTCATTTTTATAGAGTGAAATAGTACTATGGACCTGATGTCAATTCTAGCTGTGTTTTGGTGAGTTTTACTTCAGCTCTAGTCTTATCCGATGGATTTAGTGTCCATAATAGTTGGAGTGCACTGGTTGCACTTCAGTAGTCCATCATCTTCTAGTGCTTGTATTCCTTGAAGCTGTTTCTTCTTGTGAATCTGGTAAATGTGGTTGATTGAGACATTCACTTCAGAAATGCATATAAAGCACTAAATGCTAACAAACACTACTGAATTAAAACAGAGGTTTTAACTATCATTCTAATTTATGCAGTTTTAAGCAGTACTTGCCAGACTGGAAAACTGAACAGCTGAAGACCTGTCTGCATCTCATCATGTAGGTCTGCAGTGAGTACAGGTAGGATTTATTCTAGCTGAGTTACCTACAGTAAAAATACATTCTCTTTTGGGGCATTTGAATCCTATTTAAACTGTCGCCTTCTCCTGTTTGAACTGCTGTGTTCTCCTCCACCGGAAAATGTTTATCGAGAGCTGCCTTTATGCCTAACAGTTGATATAGCCAGATCCCCAGCTGCAAAATGGTGTGAAACAAATCCTGCTTCCTGAGACACCCAAATAGGCGCCTGACTGCAAACATCTCGGGTTAGTCTGCAACAACATTTGATTTAAATTCATGTTTTTTCTGAACAGATGCTCTGTCTTATTTTCCCCAAAGTAACCTGTGTTATTACACATAGCACCAGTTGAATTTACAGAAGTCTATCTCGGTACAGGATTAACTGTTCATTACACAATCAGAATTACTCTTCCTACAAGGAATAATAAAGCCCAACATTTCCTCTTTACTTGGTCCAGTGACTTAACTAGCTTCTGGGGAATATCTCCTTTCTGTCCCAGTAAGTCTAGCTCCCCCGTGGGGCTTAGTTTTCCAAGGACAAATCTTCCCTTCCTCTGTATTTAAGATTGCTTCATGGCATCTCTTATTTACTTGCTTTTATTTTTAACCCATTTAATTCAATTAAAATGTAAAGGATAAAGCATTTTGTCTCCCAAAAGGCTTCTTGGACACATGATGCCATTATTTGTATATTTAGTTTAGTATGTTCTTCAGTGTCTAAATGGTCTTCTTGCCATTCATATTTTCAAGTGTCACAGATTTTTTTTATAAATTGTGTATCATAGAGAAAGCTTTTACTGTGCATAGATCTAAGATCTCATAAAGCTAACAGGCTGTGGTGTGACATGCCACTTCTGGCAGCAGGACACTACCGCCCTTAGCAGTTCATTACTTTTTCTATTTTGTTTGTTTTAGAGTAAAAAGAAAAAAAAAAATTCCAAAACCACACAATCACCTGTATCAAACTATAATAAAGTGATTTTTCTGCTCCTCTAAATTTTCCACAGACTGCTATACATACTCCTTCTCTGAACAACAATTTTTAAAAGCTTTTTTCCTAGCCCCTCTACAAATCAAGGGAGTTGGCAACTCTGCTGTGATTTGTGCACTGATTCAGCTTTGCAAAAAACCCCAAATCTATAATAAAACCAAAATTAAAACCATTGTCAATATGAAGTATATTGTGTAAAAAAAATGTTGGTGGTTTTTTTTTTTTTTTTTTTTAAAGAATAAAGGAAGATAAATCATATAGAAACTGGATACATAAATAAAGGGATCAAGTCCTATGTCTAGGGTCCATATAGTTTAAAAATAATATATAAGTGATAACTGATGTATTTTCACCATTTAAATCTATGATGTACTTCAATGAAAAAACCTACTCTACTTATGAAAATATGAATATATACTTATGTTTTCAAGCACACTTATTTCTATTAAGCAGAGTAAAAATAACTGTACTAGAATATACTAGGTCTATCAAGTTCTCAAATTGTTAAACTTTTAAGGAAACAAATACATGATCATTTTTTAAGATTTCCTGTAGTCACTTATCTTTTGAATGAAGCAAGTGCCATTAATTGCATTTATATGCTTTAAATGAAGTACATGTAATTTTTTTTTTCTGATGGTTTGCAAGGCAATGTGCATTATAATGAATAAAATCCCAAGAGTCTTACATATGGTGGAGAATTAATGTTGTCAATATGCAAATATACATATGAAGTTCTTGCATCTGAGCCATTGCATAATTACACCTTAAGAGACACAGTAAAGAAAACTCTAAAACTGAATTAAAATTAGCATTTTATTAAGCTGAATTTTAGTATCTCCAATGTTAATTCATGTATTCCTCACAACAGAAGTTTTACATTTATTTGGCATAATTAGACCATTTAAACTGAGGGGTTACCACATGACCAAATTAAAATAACTTTGAAAAATGGGCTCACATTTTCAGACAGTTGTGTTTTGCCATAGCATAACTTGGTCTTTGTTAAATAATCTTATTCCATAACTTGTAATACAGATTTTGTGATAAATTTAATATCTAAGTCAATGTTTCCAATGCATACTTATAGTGTTCAAAACACTGCAGCTTCAAGGCTGTTATGTAAGTGCCACTACATTCAAAATGGATGTCAGTGTAAGCTGTTGGATGTCTTAGGTAATATTTGCTATGTAAAGGAAAACACTGTTTAAATACCACTTCTCTGTGAAGAAAAGCAATGTTGTATTACAAAATGACTGAATTTCATGTTTGGTATGAACAGATGTTAACAAGAACAGTCATTATATTAAGCTGCATTAATTAAATATTGACAGAACAACTTTAGTAGATGAATTTATAAAAACAGCATGGGGTCTGATTAGCAATTAGTAGATTGATGTATTCATGATTATTTGCATGTGACAGCAAACAATCAGACTGTAGAGAGATTATTTCCCACATTATAATTCATGTTATCCTTTCCTACTATTTGAACAAAGAAATTTCCCACTGGATTAGAAGATTGAGTTAATGACTCCTTTAAATTATTCACAAGTTTGTGTTAATTCTTATGACATTCTCTTACCACTGATTCTCTTAACAACTTTCCTGACAAACAAAGATCCCCAACTTGTAATGCAGTTAGAGCCCCAAAATGGGGAAGCTGGGAAGAATTGAAAACAAGATTTTGGAGAGTTCCCTTTACAAAGTGGGTAGATAAGTTACTCAAAGGAAAATAAGATTCCTTTATTACAGGAAGATGTAATTCACTTAGACTAAGAAAATTAGCACGTCCATCCAGTTCTCTTTCTTTTTAATAACTTTAACCTTTTACAAAAAGGTTGAGAGGTTTCTGAATGGTGCTAGCTGTGATTCTAATAAAAATAATTGGATACTAGCTGTTACATTGATTTAAAGAAGGTAGGTAGTCTTAACAATGTTTCTTTGAAATAAACTGTTTCTTTCATTTAGAATGCCTCTGGAAGGTGAATAATTATCTACTGTTAGTTCAAATTTATTTTCATGACTTCTAAATGTAATACATTGAATTATTATAATTAGGTCATAGAAAAGTACAGTATGAGCCTGTGATTATATTGTTAAGCAAAACTTTTAAGTACCTTTCTTTATTGCTCTAGTTCATGTCAGTGCACTGTTACTCTCACATCTTTGTTATCTTCCACAAGTGCCTGTAAAAAAGTAAAGCAATCAAGGTCTACTGGCAAGGTACACCCAAGTGCCAAGTCACAATCTATTGCTGTCTGCTACACATCTTCCTGTGGTGGCTGATAAGTCCAAAGAAAGGTTGATGTGATAGAGTCCTAATCTATGTCTGGATCCAAGAATCTAAATAGTTATGAAGACAGTGCTAAAGAGCATTCAGTGTCTACCCAGAGAAAAACTTCTTGTTTAGTTTCTACTTAGAAGAATTTGGCTAGAGCACACTAAAACTTCTACTGAACTGAAATGCTATGTCATAAATGGGGACAGCCAGGGGGTTTGCTAACAACTTGTGCTATTGCTCCAAACTGAATTATTAATGTAGTTGCAGTGTTATTAGCACAAACAAGGAATTCTGGAGAAGCTTCTTTCCCATACTCTATTATTATTCAAAACAACTACTTCAGGAGGATTTATGAGTCAGGAATAACCAAATGTTTCCCTCTATACTATGCAGTAGTACTATGAGATAACAGTGAAACTGGGAGACTATCATTCTGTGTCAAGGTCTTGGACAGACCCTTCTTATTTTTAATAGAGTGGTTTTTTTTTTATTTTATTTTGTTTTGTTTTGTTATTTAGTTTTCCTACTGCTTAAATGTATTTATTGTCAGTTTGTGGCTTTGATTCATTTTTGTTGAGGTTACCTTTGGAGAAAACTTTCTTAAACTTGTTTTATGAAAACAAACAAGTGAAAAGGTTAGCCATGAAGATGTCTTTAATCATCATCTATAAATTGTGTATGTCTTCATCTGGAAGTGATGACTTCATTAAGGGCATTAAATATTTAATAGTTATAACACATGATCCAAAGATTTAGATGATGACCACTGATTGGAAAGTAAATAACTGTCTGAAATGTCATAAGTAACAAGGACTTCCAAGTCTCATTTGGGATACATGAATTCTGAATAGTCAGTACCTAAAGCTGGCACACCAGATTTAGACAGAATGGAAACATTGAGGGTAAAAACAATCTTAATAAGTTCCAGGTATCTACTTCAGGCTACAGGGCATCTCCATCTACCTGGGATATACAACCTAGACAGTGTTTCAAGGACCGGAGAGAATTAAATGTTTTCTGATAAAATAAAGTCAAAGAAGGAGGCTTTCTGACTGTGTAATATAATTTTTGTATACACACATTCAGACAGAAGCCATTTCATTTCATGCTCTTCGCTTCTGAACTAAATGGAAACAAACTTCTCAAGTCCCATCATACCTGACTGCCTGCATGGGCAGTGGGATGCTCTCCACTTCTCTTATTCATGCCCTGATCCATTAGAAAAGAGTTCAAGACATATTGATTTTGAAAGTAAGTTCAAGATTGAACATGCCTCTGTCACCAGAAAGGCCACCTACTTGCTTTGAGAAGACAGAGACCTGGCTTTTGTGCTCCAGTGTCTTAACATTAATCAGTCATTGGGAGGGGATTTATTACATCTAAATTATGCTACGATCACAAAATAGACATACTTTATTTAAATTAATATTAGAAATACATTTTGTTTAGCTCGTTGAATGGTAGAGTTATACAGGGTCTTCCCTGAAGTTGAATTTTATGTGACATATTTTTCCTGTAAGTCTTTGTGTCAGTCTTTGTTCTGTTACCCTAGAGACAAAAATCTGGTTTCTATCTGTCTCTGAAATGATCTTCTGAAAGTCCTTACTTAATCTGGTCACAAAATAACTATGAAGGCCACAGGCATATTAATAAATCAGCAAAATTTCAAGGGGTGGAGCTCTTAAACTTCTTAACTAAAGGATGCCATGTCTGTATTTTTGTACAAGTTTTGAAGTCCTCTAGACCAATAAGCATTACATGGAAAAAAAAAAAATATTCTTCAGTCTGGTTTGGCTTTTCAATAATTATGTGAAAGCTGGAATTCTTTGTGTTTCTCTGAGACTGTCTGAAGCAGTGAGATAAACTAAAGTAAGATTGGAACTCAATACTAGTAAATATAGTAATGTAATTTTAGTATTTCTGAGTAGTAGTGCAAACATATGTAAGTCTACACAAGATTAATCATTACACTCTAGAAGGAACATTCTCTAACATGTGCATACCAAGAAAACAGGTAAGATGTGACATGGTTTAATTTTAAATGATAATTTTCTAAAAGCATAGAATTCCAGGGTTTGTCTTAGGAAGGAGTCTAGCGCCAGGGACTGCAGAAATATGTAAATAACAACAATTAAGTGGTCCAGTGAATACTGCTGTAGTTCCCAAAAAGTAAGATAATTTGATTTAGTAAGTTTTCAGAGATGACAGTTGTGTGTTTTTTAAACAAATAGCTGACTTGTAAAATTCTGATTATTAATGGAACATGCATGTAGTTTCTTTCTTAGAATAGTTTAAAATAATAAGTACTATAAAACAACGTATGTAGTTCCTATCTGTACATATGATGCAATTGTCAGCAAAATTCAGCTTCACTTTTGACTTTATCATCTACCTTTCAGGATGTAAGATAACTGCAATACTGGTTTTGCTTAAACAAACCTCTGACTCACTTAAGTAAGATTTTTTGCTAAGGAGCTCAGGTTTTTCCCTTATATCTAGCAATTGGCAGAAAGATGTAATCAAAATCTGTAATTATTTGGGGGGAGGGTTTGTTTACATGTTGGGGTGTTGTTGTTGTTTTGCAACTCAGTAATATATTAATAGCATGTTTTTATCTAAATCACCTCTCCATCCAGAAATTCAGTGCATCAATTGTACCATGGGATTCATGTTCAGAGAACTTCTTATGATGTTATAGCTTCTCATCTTGAACTGATACTACATGCCACTCATCACCACCAGTGTCAAATCTGAATTTCTAGATGATGTACCATCATCTTTTGGAAAGGACTATTTGCAGTAACTCTTCTAAAAATCTGTCAAAAGTTAGAAAAAAAGATATTTTTCCTATTAAACTCTCCCTTAAAATTTAACTAAGGAGCTTATTTCTCATACGTAAATAATGGAAGAAAATTACTATAAACTTCAATTACATTCTGCAAGTGATTTATGTAGGGTAAAAGTATCAACCATGACATAAAATCAGTTTCAGAAGCACACACAATAACCCAACATGAAAAATTCTTTATGATTAAGCTTTGCTGGAACTGTTTAATGTAGTCTTGTAACAGAATGAAGTCATATTATACCATTCCAAAACAGGAATACAAGCTATGAGAATTTAATAAGGTTTGGGTTTTTAACAACTTTTTTTACCATTTCCATGGAGAATGGCTTACACACTAAATGTATTTTTTGAATGTTACTGGAGCAGTTATGCAGTTGGGTATGTAAAATATACAGAATTATATGATTTATTTGATAATAGAGTCTAAGCAAAACAGAGTGTTTCAAAATGGCCAAGTAAAACTGGATATGCAGGACTAAATAGGTTCAGCCAAACATAAAGAATGGGAATGTTATTCTAAGAAATAATGAATCTTGTACGCATAATTGTTGTGTAATCGTTCAAATGACAATCCAATGAGAGGCAGAGGTTCAGAGGGTTGATATAATCTGCAAATGCAGATGTACTGAACTGCATAAAAGCATAACAGATTATTTTTTATGTAATTGAACACAGAGTTAACAGAGCCCAAAATATGAAAGTTGAAGTCCAGATTAGAAACAGTATCATTTTAACTATGAAGACAGGAACTTCTGGAACAATTTCTTGACAATCATGATTAAATCAACATTAACGTCAAACAGACTTATTCCCTAAAAAGATATTAAGTGGCACTTCTCTGTTGTCAGACATGCTTTCCTCTATTATGCACATATTTTTTGGTACAAAACAGACTAACTATGAACAGCCTGAGATAAATATCTGCTGCAGGTGCATAGGCCATCTGTGATGCACTCATCTCATTCAAGAACAATAGCTATTATTAAATTCCACAGTCTATAAAATGTGTAATATAAAAGGGCCACTACTGCTGGGGTAGCTTCTAAGAATTTAGCAATTGATATATTAAATATTCTGTTGGAATAAATTTAAAACCAGTCCAGGAAAACTAGAAAAAAAAAGGAAACAAAGATTTAAAAATTTAGAAAGCTGAATTTGATATAGTAATATCTAGCTAGAAATGTTTTTCAGCACATAAAAATAGCTACTGGTACTTACAAGGGATATCACTATATTTTCACAGCTGTGCATTGCAGTCTGGCATTTTATGACATCAAAATTCATTATGTGAAAGAAGATTTCTATTAGTGTAACAATTAATTGCAGTGACATAGTAATTCCTATGTTGAAAGCACCTTAGACATAATGAATACACAAAAGAATTTCGTGTTTTTATTATTTCCACCATTAAAAGAGTGGCCATGTGAAATGAGAGTCCAAATTAACAGTAAGACAGCTCAGACATAAAAACTGAACCTCTATTCTTGTAAACGATATATATCAGAATCCTAAACGTTGTAGGCAATGTGTCAAAATCTCCAAGGTCAGATGTTGCACAATGTAAACCCAGTATCTTTTAAAATTATAATAAATTTCAAATGGAAACTGCCAGTTACTCACAGATTAAGTTCACCAAAAGAATGTATGTAGGTCAGGAAACACTCAAGCTGCCAAGGAAAACTTCACCCCCTGAATTAAACGGAACGGGCAAATACAGCTATTCATATTTGAATAACACCATTATACGTACATTTATACTCTGAAGTTACTGATTGCCCAGTATTAGATTTAATTTTGAATACAAACATTGAAAAGCTGTAGAAGCATTCTTGTATAAATATTATTGAATAATGTATTTTAAAAATATAAATGAATGTCTGCATTCTTGATCATTCACTAAACAATGATTTTGGTGGAAATATAATTATTTTAGTGCTCCACTTTTTCTTTAAACCATTGTTCACAGTGCAGCAATCATGACTGAGCTAATGCCTGATTTCAGGTGTTCTGAAGCACAAACTGAAGGATTTGAGCAAAACCTGTGGAGATTACTGATTGTGGGTTGGTTGGTTTTTTTTTGTTTGTTTGTTTGTTTGTTTTTGTTTGTTTGTTTGTTTTGTGTTTTTTTTTTTTAATACGCAGATTTTTCATATAGTGGAGATAAATGAGGTGTTTCAAACTAGATATTTATTTCACTTATTAATGAAATCTACATAGCATTATCCAAAGACATTTATAAGTTTAAAAATTCAGCATTCATTGTCCAGTTATCAGCCAATTATTTTAAAACTCTTACATCAAATTTATCCAGAGTTGTTAATTAAGAGATGTTCAGCTTCAATACTTGCTGTTCAATGTGTTCTTAATTACTCTACTAATGCAAACTAATCCAAAATCCTTATAATATATGCATACATATATATATATATTTATAATCTGTCTTTTCCTCAGTTACAGAACAGAAATATTTATTGAATTATATTATTAGAGTTTGTCCTATTTCTATCTGGTAATTAGACATTGTTAATGATTTGTTAAAAATTCTAACTATTCTCTCTAGTTCTGCTGCTCATACATTTGCCTATGTTTTTCCTTATAAGCTTTCTGCAATTTTTAGCTTATAGTTTATGCTAAGTATTATTATTTTTCTCTTTACTGAATTTTTTATTGTTGCTTTCTCTTTGCCTTTTAGGCAAAGCTGGATTTTAACAAAAAAAAACAAACCAAAACAAAACAAAACAAAACAAAAACAACAATCAAACAAACAAACAAAAAAAAAACCACCAAAAAACCCCACAACAGTTTTTAGGGATTCTCGGAAAAGCTGTTTAAGCAGCTCCCAATTATTGATTGTATTATGGTGTTTATCTTCTTTCTCAGTGCAATTAGCTTATAATTGCTTTATACTTTGTGAAATTGGCACCCCTGGAGTATAAAACAGGCATATATTACCTTTTGGGATTGCAGTCTTTTTTCAAAGGTAGACAAGTTACAACTTGGAACTAATCAACAACTAACGTTCAGTTCTGTGATCTGCTCCCCTCTATTTCTTGGAATGAAGTGTGAGGTAAGTTACAAGTTACAGAGTATGCAGATACTTGATTCTCTTTAGATGTAGCAATTGTTTGATGTGTTTACAAATTGCAAAACAGCTTTGTACCACAGTAACCCCAGGCTTTCAGCACAAACTGAAGTTCCTCGTGTGTTCTTTTCAGTATGTTATTGGCAGTACTTAATGAGCACATCTCTTTCCTAATGGGATGGTGTGGTCTTCAGTGCAGACCTTCTCTAGTACAGTTTGAGTCTTATCCATTAGGATACTAATCTGTAAGTATTCAAGAATATTTGGAACTGAATGTTCAATGAGGTGGCAGTAAGGTCTTCCATTTCTTTTGGGTTTCATTTTGCCTATATAAGCTTTCCTAAGAAGGTTGTAATTAGTGATCTTGACATTCTAATCATGTGATTCTACTTACTAGCTTTCAGTGATACCAACAAGATTGAATTTACACTCATTTATGAGCTCAAATTCACCCTGTTTAGAAGCCAATCTCTTGACAGACATATATAGGAAATTAAAAGCTGTATTCTTTTCATGTATAACGGTGATTTAGCGAATTTTCTTCTTGACATCTTGATTTGGTGCTAAATAAGTGATTTTCTCTTTCTCCTTTTGTTGTGAGTTTAATGCCATGATGACTCAATCAACCAGGTGGTCATCTAGAAGATTTTTTCTCCTTTCACTGCAATAAAGCTCATTCAAAATTATATGCCACTCTCTTAAAATAAAACGGCCCATTTACCAAAGCTTTCTATCTCATTCTATTCACTGATAGATGTTTTCTGACAGAATCTTCGCTTCTAGGAGTGAAGATTCCAGGACACTCTGTTTCCAAGTGAAAAGGAAAACTCATTAGTTCATTTCAAATATCTTGATTTCTTGTGCTTGCATCTGTAGGGAAAAAGAAGTCCTTACTGCATCCTCACATGTTCCCTTATGGTATTAGAAAGAACTAAAGACAGGATTTAGTTTGTTTACAGGAAAAGTGGAACATTTTGAAGGTTTCCACGTTCAGCTCCAGATTTTAAATAACAGAAATTCTCTGCTCTCTTGATCACAGTTTCAGTTTAGATCAGAGTTGCCAGCAAAGATGGAAACTTTTGTTATCTATTAACACATATATATTGAATCTCAGTGATATTCGTTACTTAGTCTTTGGTTTTTAGATGTATAGTTTGCATGTAAGTCAATATAATCACCCTAGTTATTACTGAAATCTGGGCTACATTCTTCTCAAGCCATTGCTTTTTACCTTTGGATCAATATCAAGTTCTATAGGACTAAGTCCAGGAAGCTTCATGACGCCCCATACTAATCCAAGGGAGCATGACTGTGAGTCTGACAAGACATACCCTTATAGACCTTTAAATGATATACAGCTTTGAACAATGATGATGCTTCAGTGAAATACTTCCACTTAAGAGGAAGAGATCAGTTGTCACTTCCTGTTCTGTTTATACTTTCTAATATCTCAAAACCAAGTTAAGCAGAGATTTGTGTTGTAGCTGTATGGGCTTTTTCACACTTTTTTCCTCTTTTTTTCCTTTTTTTTTTTTTTTTTCCCCTTTCCCCTGTGCTTTATTCCCATATCTCCTGAGAACTTAGAGAGCTGGAACATGAGTTCAAGCTCTCCTTGTAGGTAGAACTCCTTGATCAGCTATGATGTCAAAAGTTAAAATCTTAGGTCCAACCCATAAATGAACTCAGGCACTTTATTTCAAACTGTTATCTTAAAGCTCCATTCCAAATTCTAAGACAGAATGTGACTAAAATTTTTTAGGTATTTCTCATTTTTTACTTTATGTTTCTATAAGCATGGAAAGTCACAACTTTCTCAAAATCAAATCTTGAATATCCTGAGGACCCCTACATCTAGTTCATGCCCAAGAAACATACTAAATTCTTCATCAGTCCCCAAAAGGGGTTGTTACACATAGAATACTGTGCAAACACCTAAACCACTTGTGTAGGTTTGTAGTACACTCCAAATGCTGTGAGATATCCTCCCTCTAAAAACATGACTATAGCAAAAGTTTTATTATAGATAACACCGCCTTTTATGGAAAGGCCTATTTGTTAGGGTGTTCATGAGTGTGAGGTCCAGAAGCAGTTGCTTCCTTTTCCTGAGGAGACTTATTTCCCACTGACAGGAAAGGAGCCCTTTCCAGAAAAAAATATACATCTCTTCCTGGAAAAGCAAATATTGTCCATTCTGTCAAGTCTCTACTATCAAACAGGAGAGAGAGAAAGAAAAAAAAAAAAATCAGCAAAAGCACCAATTCATGAAGTCCTTTAGAGTGCTCTGTTAGGCAGGTGGCTGAAGATGTGGGTAATCTGCTTCAGTGACAAAATTTAAGAATTTCCATTCCTAATTATCTCTATTTAGTTACTTAGCTGCATCTTGAGTGTGCTGATTTCAGTTATCTCTCAACTTAGGCTGTTGATCCCTTGGGATACCATTCTAATTTAACTTCCATGCAAAGTATGGGGAATCTAAGGAAATAACATAAGGTTTTGGACCTCATTACATTTTCTATGTCTATTAATCTGACACTCAGAAGTTAGCAGTGCTATTAATTGTGTTTTGAAGGTCTCTCAGATTGTAAAAAGACTAAATGTATGCCAGGTTGAAAGACGGAGTTTTAGGTTTGAAGAAAACTCAAACGAAATGGAATTATATTTTTTAAAAGAGCTAGGTTTGGGTTGCATTGTTTTCTCTACTTGATTTCTGTTCTACCATTTAAGCTGTTTAAGCTAACACATTACCTTATTTACAATGCATCACTACAATATTTATCGTTCTAATCAAATTTGCAGCTGGTTTTTGAACTGGAGATTCAATACTGGCTCCTTCATAAATAGCACTGAATCTTCTTAAATTTTAATATAGTGCTCAAAACAATATGCTCATAAAAAAAGATAGCCCATTCTGTTTCCATTTTAAGGGATGTGTTTGCTGCATGTTAATGTTAAGTCCTGTAATGTTTTCCCTTGAAATATCATATAGACTGTATTTTCCTAGAAAATATGTCATAATGTTTTCTGTTATTTTTAGATGAGATAAAGTATATATCTGTTCTTAATCTATTCCCTCTGCTGAGGCAATGCACATCCTCAGCAGCATATTTAACCAAATAGATTTTTTTCCTTAGCAGATCAAACTGACTTCTGCTGCAGGCACAGAACTTCCTATTTAAATGACAAATGTCTCTGCTTGCAGATTTGAAAACTCACTTATTGACTCTTTCATCTTGTGTAAACAAATAATCAGCCCATCACCACCACGGTGGGGAAAGTGGAAGAATAAAAGGGAAAGGGATTTTTGGGAGTACTGCCAAATATTGCATTACTTGGAATGAAAAATGATGTGTTTGCTGTTAATGTTGCCATTATACACAGATAGTAGACAGGAATGCTGAGAAAGAACAAAGAAGAATCTACAGAGACTCTGTCATACCAAATATTTCTTCATGCTCAGAAGGCACTGAGATTTTCTTTTTTTTCCCCCAAATGACAACAGAGAAGTCCTGACTTTTAACAACATATTTTAAGATGCTTTCACAATTAAATTCTAAGAACTGTTTATTTAAGAAATTTTCAAACTCATCTTCAATTTTCAAACTCATCTCCAAACAGTTTAAATATAATATCATTTAGTTAACCTTTACAAAATCTAAAGTTAACCTGTTTCTAAATTCATTTTTTAAAAATAAAGCATATATATAGATATAAAAATAATCAATGTGAGATATCCTGTATGTTTTCTTACTCCATTTTTTTTGTTTGCTTTCATAGTGAATTTTATGAGGAAAATGAAAAATCAATGGAATCTAAAGAAAATTATGTCTGAATGTTCTTTTTTTATATAATGGTGCATTGAAATGTGTTATTGTTGAACAACCTTTACATGGTAAATAAAAGTGGAATTGCTGAAGGAATAAGGTGCTAATCAGTGTACGTAAAAACAATTTCAGGGTGAGGTCGATCCATAAAGAAGAAAACAGATACCGCAGGTTTTAGGTCTGCAGCTGCTATTATTGCAAAAATCACCTCCTTATGTTGAAAAAAAAAAAAAAAAAGGCATGTCTATGTTAGATCCATGGAACTGCATTGGTAAATATTGGTTTAGGATCTGGACAAGTAAGATGCTCCTTCTCAAAGTAAGGTTTGTTCTTTTCTTACAAATGTTTTATGGCTCCCATAAATTAAATAAAGACACTTCATGAAAGCAGATGGAAGTTACATGTTATACCAAAGTCTCTGAGGTACAGATTCTGTGAGATCTGAAGTCCAGCTGTAATCATTTGCTCAAAGTAGAAGAAACACACAGATTTGTAGTTACAGATTAACTTTGTTCCTGTTTAAGATTAAAATCTATATTCTTTAGAATTGAAGTTTATATTTAAAAACTGTAAAGTCTCAAAAATGTAAGTCTTATTTCACAAGACTGTATTACAATGGAGAGATGTATGATAATAGAATGGATATTTGCCATAAAATAACTAAATTTTAGGGAATATAAGTCATTGCTATGAAGTAGTTTATTTACAATGCAAAAGAAAAAAAAAACTTGAAGAAAGTTAACAATATCTTTGCTATAAATCTTACAGTAAATAAGCTTGCAAGCTAGGAGGTGTCAATTTGTTAATCTTGGATACTATTTGTCTATCTGTATTTGAGATTAATTTTTCATTTCAGTGTATGAAACACTCAGGCTAAGTCATCTGCATTTTTAAATATTGTAGAAAGCCACAAAGACATACTGGAGGGAAGTAATATTGTTAACTCACACAGCAAAAACTTCACAGCAACAGGAAAATTTAACATTTCTGAATCCATATGAAGGATGAAAATGTATGTACATATAGGACCTTCAAGCATGTATCTACAGAGTGGTTAAATGAATGCTGTCAGAATAGTCTTACTTTTTTTTTAATATCTTCTCTTACATGTAGATTTTGAGTTTGAATTCATCATTACGTATACTAATTATAGTAAGTATTGGAATAATCTCAAACAAACATTTGTGACAGGGACATTTTTCTTCTAGTTGTAAAAATGCTTCATCTGTTCCCTCCAATAACTTTTCTGTTCATTAAAGAAACCTCTTAAATCCTCAACGTTAATTATCTTTTGCATTTTCTTTTGTAAGTCTAACAGTGATTGTTGTCTGTTTAAAAATATATTACTATTCCTATTGGAATTTTGTGTGAACCAATACAGGGACTACGATGAGAAGAATAATAAGGAAAAGTTATTTATTTACTTATTGTAATTTTTAAAAAGGTAACATCATACCAAGTGAAATTCACTGAACAAGGTAATACTGTGTCTTTAAAAGGTCTCAAATAAAGTTGTACTTGCCTCTTCAGAATCAACAGAGATTTTTGTCCCTTTTTCAGTGAGAGAGGAATAAGTTAATTCAAAGGAAAAGCAAATAAAATGCATTAATGCTAAAATATATCCCAGGGGGCAACTTTTTCTGACAGATGTACTAATATAAAATCAATGTTAACTTGTTAGCTTCTTTTTTTTTATGCTGTATTTATCTTGGAATAGTTAGAGATGTATTTAGCCCATAAGACCTGTTACAGCAATATAGCTCGATTGACTGAAATGGGAATGATCTATCATGCTCGCATAAGTTAAATCTGGAATAAAATCTTTGTTTTCAGTCTTCTGTAGATACTTCTTACAAGGCTAAAGAGGCTCAAAAGAAAGCTATTTTTGGTGTGTTTTGTAGTCTCTGCAAAAAGCCACAGTTAAACCAACCCAAAGAGTTTTACACACAGTTATCTGCAGTCATTATTACCATATCAGGGAGACACCACCTCAGTTTAAAATTCATTCATTATTTATAAAACTGTTAGCTTGTTTTCTTGTATTCACTGGGTGAAGATGCTAATCAAAATCTCACAGCTTTTGCATCACTCAAGGACTCCTGAACAGAAAGTAATCTGTAGCTTGGGAATGCTGGAAGATAAAAGTTGGGCAGTCCACATAAGGATTGACAGCTCGGGTATCTTATTTCATGAGGGCTGGAATCTATCTCCCTCTGCTACAGCTGAATCACATGGGAAATTATATACCACAGGCCAAATCTTCAGTTTATTCAGGCAACCAGCCCACTAATGTGGAAGTTCAAAAAAGTAAAAGCATCAGATAACTTTAGCAAGAATTTTGCTTCAAGAGGACCTTCAACATCATGTATCTCTAATTACTGTGAATACATTTTAATCAGGAAAACTGTCCCAATAAATCTTAGACATCTTGTATGATTGAGGACTACTCATGCAAGTATCTACAAAGCTCCAAAGCATGGGATGGAATTTGAAGTGCAGAATACATAAATACATCTTCTTGAGTAATTATACAGTATTACTGTTCTAACAGTTTGCACTTGATCTTACTTTTAAAG
This sequence comes from Athene cunicularia, assembly GCF_003259725.1. Lineage (NCBI taxonomy): Eukaryota > Metazoa > Chordata > Aves > Strigiformes > Strigidae > Athene > Athene cunicularia. The sequence goes on from NW_020799092.1 coordinate 64,927,966, forward strand.
AAATAAAATTTAAGGAATTTTAATTTTCAATCCTAGTCAGTCCATCAGTCACTAGGTACAATTTGCATATTATATGCTTGCTTGAATAAGCTGTGTCTTAGTCATGTTAATTTTGCATAGGCATTCTGGTCATCAGAAAGAATGGCAAGCTGCAGTGAAAAGAGAAAGAAAAAGACAGCTGAAAGTGAAGGGTTTTTTGCTTACCATTTCCTTCACTGAATAACTGAAAGTGTTATGTATGAATAAAAAAATACCCAATACATTCAGACTCTGAAAGTCTGTGGTGCTTTATATTAATCCATGGAATAGAATGGAAATTTTGTGTGAGATTTTAAAAACAGTTAAATTTTAAAAGGACTGAAATTCAACAAGAATTATGTGCCTACCTCCCCTACACTACTTTGCAAACAGTTTGCCTTAAGGTAGATAATTAGCTGGAAATCTTACTGAGGATTTAAGTTACAGATTCCTCAGCAGCAATCTGCAATGAAAAAGGTAGACAGGGTGCTTCAAAAGATGTATATGGATCAAAATGCTACTGATACCCGACTGTAAATTTGTCCATATAGTACTGTTAAAGGTTTTTCACCATTATTTATTATACCAAAATGCTGGCAGCAATATTAACATTACTATAATATTGGTATAAGCCCTCTTAACATATCTTCTGTCTTGATAAGCTTCATATGTCTAGTTATAAAATCAAACTAAAATGTAAGAATTAAATAATTCATACAGTATGCGGAGATCACACAATGCATGTAGGGTATTGGTGCACTTCGGTGATAGAAAAGAAAAAATGGAAAATCTCTGAATGGTAGATTAGTAGTCATAATATATAACAATATTAAACTGAAATTCAGGCCAAAATAAAGTGGTAGCCCTAAATTAATTACACAATTCCAAAGAGATAAGAATAGAAAAAGAACTAGTCTATCTTTCGGAAAACACCACCAAGACAGAACCTTTAAGGAAGGTTTCACTCTAAGAATGCCAAAGATCTGTAAGCAGAAGAATCATTCTTTGGTAGATCCTGCTGAATGTTAGAAACACTGAACTCTCTGTTGCTAACAATTTCAAAGATGAGTTTTATCTATAAACAAAAGCCAGATTATTGTCTTATATTTTTCTCTGAAGGATCTTTTAGTACTTTTTATTGCTATATGTTTTAACTGAAATGCTTAGTTCTCCTTTACTGGTTATTTGTATCTTTATTTGTTAAATCACTTGAGTTTCTTTTCTCAAAAAAAATATATTTAATAACATGCTTTGTGAATGCAGAGTTGTGTATGTCATGAGCGTATAATTATCGCCCATCACTGTGGGATCACCAGGTATATTTAACATTTGTTTTTAAATATGTGGTAACTGAGGCACTGACACTTATTCTGTTAGCTGAGTATTTGGTTTTTTACTGTCAGTTCTATCAATGCTCAAGTCACGTCAGTATGACTGGCAGCATTATAGTTAAAGATAGTTGTCTCTTGAGTATTTTACTTCCTGGGTCTCAATGTCATCCAGACAGACATGAGTTACTTGTGTTACATGGTAACATTGCCCGGGAAGCTGATGGAGCAGCTCATCCTGAGTACCATCACACAACACCTGCGGGACAACCAGATGCTCAGCCCCAGTCAGCATGGGTTTATAAAGGCAGGTCCTGCCTGACAAACCTGATCTCCTTCTATGACAGAGCAACCTACTTATTGGATGAGGGAAAGGCTGTGGATGTAATTTACCTTGACTTTAGCAAGGCCTTGGACACTGTTTCCCACAGCATTCTCCTGGCAAAAATGACTGCTTGAGGTTTGGACAATCACACACTTCGCTGGGTAAAAAACTGTCTGGATGGCCGGGCCCAGAGAGTTGTGGTGAATAGAGTTAAAACCAGTTGGCGGCCGGTCACGAGTGGTGTCCCCCAGGGCTCGGTTTTGGGGCCACTCCTGTTTAACATCTTTATTGATGATCCAGACGAGGGGATCGAGTGCACCCTCAGTCAGTTTGGAGCTGACACCCAGTTGGGTGGGAGTGTTGATCTGCTCGAGGGCAGGGAGGCTCTGCAGAGAGACCTGGACAGGCTGGAGCCATGGGCTGAGCCCAACTGGGGGAGTTTCCATAAGGCCAAATGCTGGGGGCTGCCCTTGGGCCACAACAACCCCCAGCAGCGCTACAGGCCTGGGGAGGAGTGGCTGGAGAGCTGCCAGTCAGAGAGGGACCTGGGGGGGTTGATTGACAGCCGGCTGAACAGGAGCCATCAGTGTGCCCAGGTGGCCAAGAAGGCCAATGGCATCCTGGCTTGTGTCAACAATAGCGTGGCCAGCAGGGACAGGGAAGGGATCTGACCCCTGGACTCGGCACTGGTGAGGCCGCCCCTCGATTCCTGTGTTCAGTTTTGGGCCCCTCACTACAAAAAGGACATTGAATGACTCGAGCGTGTCCAGAGAAGGGCAACGGAGCTGGTGCAGGGTCTGGAGCACAGGTCGTACGGGGAGCGGCTGAGGGAACTGGGGGTGTTTAGTCTGGAGAAGAGGAGGCTGAGGGGAGACCTCATCGCCCTCTACAGCTCCCTGAAAGGAGGGTGCAGAGAGCTGGAGATGAGCCTCTTTAACCAAGTAACAAATGACAGGACAAGAAGGAATAGCCTCAAGTTGTACCAGGGAAGGTTTAGACTAGATATTAGGAAGCATTTCTTTACAGAACGGGTTGGAATGGGCTGCCCAGGGAGGTGGTGGTGTCCCCATCCCTGGAGGTGTTTAAGAGTCGAGCTGACATAGCGCTGAGGGATATGGTGTAGTTGGGAACTGTCAGTGTTAGGTTAATGGTTAGACTGGATAATCTTCAAGATCTTTTCCAACCTTGATGATTCTGTGATTCTGTATCCCATTCTTTTCATTTCCTTTCTGCCTCTTTGACTTTCTTTGGAGTGTCTACAACATGTATCACCATGATGTCCATGAATTTTACTAACATTAATGAATTTTTGTTTAATGTAAGATGTTCCTGAGCATAGTAGACTAGTGGTTGGACTAGATGATCTCCAGGGTCCTTTCAATCCTAGATGATTCTGTGATTCTGTGATAGTGAGTCATGTAACATCATACTGGTAGTCATATAAGGAAGGGAAGGAGCAAAGAGGTTATCTATATCCTGAAGATGCCCCACTGAAGCAGAGACAGATTGAAATTCCAGTGTGATGGATGTTCCTTATGTTTCTATATGCTTGGAGTTCATGTCTATGATGTGTTGAAAAGCTTTTTTCAAAAACATCAATTTTTTGAAAGATCCTGGTTTGGTTTTGTTTGTTTGTTTTCCAGGAGCTGATTACAGATTCCCTCTTTGTTATTTTTAACCAGAAATACCCTAACTAATCATTTTGCAACACATACAGTTTACTGTGTTGGGTAGCAGATCTCACAGCTCTGCATAAGACTTGTGAGACTCAGAACAGCTGTTTTCTTTACATATCTTTTAATTCTGATGATTTTTCCAACAAAGTTATGAATTGCTTCCAAAATAAGACTCTCATATTTTATTTCCTGGCTGCAAAAGAAAGCTTTAAAGACATACTCTAGAAACAAAGATGTAGAATTCTTTGAAATGTTTGAAATGCCGGAGTCTGCATATAAGAAAGTTTGTTTTCTTTTGTTTTTCTGTTCTTTTAAGCCTCAGATGAGAGTAAAGTGACCCAAATCTTCTGGAAGATGATTGAAGGCAACTCACAAAGTGCCGACTATATTGCAGTGTTATTGTTTCTTACCTTTCTTTGATTGCTTTGAGGGAGCTAGAGGCTTGAATTCTAGTCTTAGGTAAATCTCATATTATGTTCTCAGCATAGTATTAGCTCTCCTGTCAGTTATTAACATTCATCTAGAAGCGTTTAGCAGTATGTATAGGTTGTGACAACAGATTAAGAGTAATGAGAATTATCACTATTCATGAGCTAATTAAATGTAATGGTTCTGTAAGCATTTTATGAATCTTTGTGTTTCTTAACATTAAAAAAAAAAATAAATACAGTTACATTCTTAAATTCTATCACATTGCCACTTGTGGTAATAGACTTGACCAAAGAAACTTGGATAACAGAGAATGACATCTTTTAGGATGCCCTGATATATTAGAATATTTTTTCTGCTTGTAATATGGTATGTTCTGATGTCCAGAACCTGCTAACTTTCTTCAGAGTATCACGTTTTGTTGTATGTTAATTACTGATATTTGTTTACAAATTTCTGAATTAATTTTAGGGAGCAAATTTTGCATAACAGGAAATTAAAATGCTGCAAATCTTAAAATATTAACATTTAATTGAATATGGGGGTTGGATAAATTAGAGAAATGATTTAAACATCTAATCTGGGTTAGTAAATTTTGTTTTTTTAGAGAAATGGGAGATATGATCAAGCTACCAGTAGATTTCACATGCTATTAGGAAAGATGATCAGGTACTTCTCTATTTCTTCTTTGTGTTTTGGAAGCAAACATTTTTTTCTTAACCTGTCAGGTGCAACTGATCCTCACTTCAACAGATGCAGCCCTCTCACCCATCTGTTTTTAACTTACATGGAAATACTTGCAGCAATATCCATCACAAAAACAGAAATAGAGATTAGTGATAGAAAGAAAATGTTTTATTGTATCTTGTTTCCAGGATTCAGAATGTTCGAAATCACAGGTACAATCCCTGCACACCTGTAATTTAATGGGAAATTGAATTAGTAGGAAAATCAGCAGGAAGAGGAAGAGGAGGAACAATAAATAAGCCTATTAAAATCCCCACTAACAGATACTGCTTGGGAGCATTTTTATGTACTTTCTGTGTGTTGTGTTGTCCAGACTGGAGCAGAATTTCTTGCATGATGATCCTCCACAGGAAACTGCTGTGCCAAGGCTCACAGAAATATGTAAACATAGACCAGAAAGTTACAAAGTCCTTGATGAGGTAATGGCCTTTTTTCTGTTTTCCAATAAGCAGCAAGTACATATTCTGCTGTTAGTGTTATTTTGACAAGAAATAACCCATGTTGCTCTTATTTTGTATGATATTATTCTCTTAAACTTCCAATGCATTATGCTGCTCTTTCAGGTCACTACAAAAACAGAACAAAGATTTTAGTGAGACTCGTAAAGTTCAGGTGGGAGTGTACCCCCATTCTTTCTAGGGCAAGAGCTTCTCCTGGATTTGCCTTAAACACATTCATCGAGATGATAGTTCTGTTCATTGGGGAAGCAGAGTGAAGAATGCTGGTTTGGCTAAAAGTGTTTGCACTGTACCAAAACCAGACAGACAGTAATCATCTTATTTCAGGTTTAGGGACTTGCTCATCCAGCAAGAACGATGCAATGGTTTGGCATTGACATAGAACTAAGGTCAGCAGCTACTAAAGTGGAAGAGAGTGTAGAACATCTCCAGTCAGCAAACAAGCATTCAGAATTAATATCTTAAAGTTCAATGCATTGTAAAATTACTAGGTGTGTGTTCTCTTGACTTTTCTTCATATCCTGTTTCAATGATGGGTATGTTTTTTGAAATTCATATAATAGACTTCTTTTTTAGCTTCTAAGCTTTTAATATCCTTTCATCAGCATCGGCAGCATTACAGGAAAAGCTCTTAAATGGATATGGCACTATATTTATAAAAATATGCAAAGTCATGAGTTCAGGCATGTTCAAATATACACTCAAAAGATTATTTCTTTCATACAACAATAACAACTTTACTGCAATATTGATGTGCTCTGCATATTAAATGTTGTGATCCTAGTTTCAGAGATATGCTGCATACATTAAAAAAAATAATCCTTGAATTCCTGAGATACTTCTCAAAAAGAGATTCAGTAACACAAAAGAAGGAAACTTTCAAACTAGTTTCTTCAGAAAGTTCTTTTATGTTTGATTGATATAATCTCTGAAGGAGTAAAGAGACGAGAAAGAGCCACAATAGTAGTTGGGAGAATTTAGGGTTGTAGTTTGAGCAATACCTTACTCTGTTAGAATGTGATGATAAAGATAATGCTCTGTATCTTATCTCCTAAACTGCTGTTATGTCATCAACAGCAAAGACTAAATTGTTATTTGGTTTAACTGAATATGACAGGAATTTTCTGTGCACGGACATTGCAGATATTCTTTCTTCCAGCATGTATTGAAGGAATCTGAAACCAAGAATAACCAAGAATATAAGCCCTTTTCTTATCCTTTAACCCACCAGATGTCATGGTTTTTGAACTATGCAGCATTTTAAGCAGAACAACTTACAGACCACTGAATACAAGTGTGACACTATACAGAACAGTAAACTGAATGATATATCAATATCCAGTTATGGTAAGGAAACAGAAAAGTAAATGATCTACTGATAAGCCATAGGTTAGCCCTGAGTCAATAACAAAGATCTACTATTTAAACAGATTTTTTTTCCCCTGAGAACTAACTTCTCATTAATTATTTTATTATTTTTAAAAAATTTAAATCTTTGAGTATTTTAATATATTTTAGTAATGATTTGTGTGAGTACGCACAAGTCTAAATTATTTTTGAGAACTGTTTTCTGAGAAATTTATGATAAATTTATCTGATAAGTGACAGAATTTTTTAGAAAACATGTATCTAGTTATTTAGAACTTGAAATTATAATATGCTACTTTACCTATACTAAGTTTTTCCATGGAGAAAAACCTATGCACTGATGAAAGCTTTAAGGAACCAACTCAGAATTTTCTATGATAAAGACTATGTTTTAAAATTCATTGTCTCTAAGACAATTTGTTCACTTCCTTTTTCCAGTCAGATGTACTATCACGTTTTCTATTTCTTGATAAATAGGATACCCATGAAACTCCTTGAAAGAAAAAATCTTTAGAGAGAAATTCTTGTAATATAACTAAGAAGGAAAAGGAAATCCAGCAATCATGATGATATATTCTCAGCAGATCACAAGCCACAGTTTGAGAAACAATGATATGACAAAGAATAAACTATGGTTAATATTTCAGAAAATATTCGCTTGTGTCAAACATGGAAGTGTTTAATAACTATGTTACTTCATCCACCTGTATCTTCAAAATAAAACAAAAAGTAGAACACAACTGCACAGTTGCATGTGAAAAAAAAAAAAAAATTACTTTATGAGTAGACTGTCTAGTTCACAGTAATTTATGAACTCTGTAGTTTATAACTGCTTCTTAAACTCACTCTGTTATTGAAAGGTGGAAATAAAATTCTCCTTAAAACTCTTCTTTATTTAGCTGAACCTTAACTATGTAAATATTAATATAAACCTTATAGCTCAAGACTGAGAAAGCCCAGAAGTGATATGAATGGATAGATCTACTTACATTTCATTGGTATGTATAGACTTTTCTACATACTTTTTTTTTTTTTTTTTTTTTTTTT
>NW_020799092.1:64935411-64952626 GCF_003259725.1 Athene cunicularia
AAACTCGAACAGTTTAAGCATGATGAGCCATTAAATTTGTTCTCCAGTCCCTGATAGGAAGTTTGCTAGGTTTGAATTTTTTCACATACACTTTCTGAGAGAAAAAAGGTGTTCAACATATATTTATTTATTTTTAAATCAAGAAAGTTCCATTTGAATTTAGAGTTCCCCAGTTAAAAAAAAAAAAAAAAAAAATACAAACCAACAAACAAAAAAAACCCAACCACATAAAAAACCTCTCCTGCAAAGCAGAGGATATCAAAGTTCTTTCAAGTTTTCTGGACTGAGCATGCTCTTAATGGTGCATGATACTTAACTTGTACAAAGGAAATGTATACACTTAAAATTTATCCATGATTTTTCCTATTAAAACACATTTAATCTGGAGCTCTACTTCATAAAATCTGAATTTTATAAAATGAAAGGCAGCAGGATCACTAGTAAAATGTACTATAAATTTAATTTATGCTATTTGAATGATGTAAAATTTAAGATAGAAACAAATTGAATATGCTTGAGGGTAAGAATGCAATTTTGAATTTCATATTGAAATTTCAAAATAAGTAATGAAATCCATGTTTATAGATATTGACTCATATACAGAACAAAACAATCAGGTATGAGATATCTGAGGTGATAAAATCTGAGGGAATAGATTATAAAAGCAATTTGACAGAAATATGGAATAATGTATTAGTTTTTGAACATCTACAGTAAGAAAAAACTCCAAAACTCTTCAACCAGTAGATTGTACGTTCATCTGATTAGGGATTAGGGAAAAAAATGAATTACTGCTGGATGTGACTCACTGAGTATGCTTATTGTTTTTTATAAACTGACATTTTAAAAGTGCATAGTTTTCTGATTGTTTATTATTAGTACTGCATGACAACTACTGAACTTAAAAAGCTAATTGTGGTGCTAACCTTAATAATTTTGTTTGGGGAAAAAAAGTGGAGATTAATTAAAAAGGAAATATTTGAAATGTTTAACCAGAAAGAATCTGGATGATGTGAACTATAATCTCCAAGACTGAAATAAACAGAAAAAATCATGCATTATTCTTAATGGAGAAAATCTTATATTTTACTGAGTATTTTCAGCTCAAGATGAGAGACATGCAGAACCTGTCAGTTTATATTCACTGACACTTCACATGACTTTTATTACTTTCACCTGCATGGACTCCATTTGTACCTCTTTCCTCATATTTTCCTTTTATTTGGGACACAATCAAAGAAAAATATAGTAGAACCCATAGAAGTGGATCCTCCACCCTGATGAGTTGAATTTACACTACTGTAATTTTATAGACTTTCTTACGGCAGCACAGGGAGCCAGGTTAGCTGAGTTCTGTTTGGTTTCCATTAGAAACTATAAACCTTTCTCCAGTGCTAGAAAATCAGCCCAAGCATCTCCACAGTCAGTTCCAATTCACTATCACATTTGCAAGTCAGAAAAGCTCTCTGAAATGAATGTTGAATTAATCATTTTCTGTCAATCACATGATAAGCTAGCTGTGACAGCCCGATATTGTATGTATTTATATCTCAGACCTTCACATCTAACTTCCATAAAATGTAACAGAAATAAAGAACCCACAGATTGTTGAGAATGTACATGACAACCAAAAGAGTGAAACTATCATAAAATGTTTTTATTTAAAAAAAAAAATCAGGCTAGTTAAGGAGGTAATAATAGGCCTAGCTTCAATATTGCAGAAGCCTTTTGCAATAGAGCCCAGTGGTTTCACAGCAAAGTGAGGACAGATGTGGGAACAGAGCACTACTTCTGTATGTATACTTGATCTCAGGAGTTCAGTTGTCTGTGCTCCAAAACCCATTTTGTTAAAGCATGGTCATATATCCTTAGCTCAGTTTTAATGGGAAAATTGTTTGTTGGGAAAAAAGGTATAAAAGAGTACATAAGCTAAGACATGAAATATAGGAAAAGTAAACCCACAGAATTACAGTTGCTAAGTTGGGAATTGTTAGCAGATGAAGGATTCACAAGGAAAATACTGCCATGAGAAGAAGCAAATCCCTAAGAAAAGTACTGAATCAGAAAAGAGCAAGTCAGCAACATGAAGGATCAACCCCTTCTAAAGATCAATGGAAATCAACCCTTCAGTCCTGATTGACAACTGCTTGGCCAGCTCAGCCTCATCACCTGTGTCACTAGGTAAGGTGATATAAATGTCTCACCTATTGGCATGATTAAGCTTCAGGTTACTGTGTTATCCAACAAACAATTGCTGTGTGCTTTGAAAGTATTCAGATCCTGCTTGCAGAATCTCTTCATGAACGGCAGAAGATCCATAACTAAAATGACATGTGAGGGTCATCCACAAGGGGCTAAGAATTTCTCTGAGTATGTGTTGCCTATGGAAGGAGCGTGGGTAAATTTCTTAACTGCTCTGAAGCCTGGCCTGGGAAGCTGGTATAAATAAACCTCTAGAAGCTGACTGTAAAATGTCCTGCTGCCTCATATTTTCAGTCTTCCTGTGACTTCCCCTTCTATATCAACTAGAAGACAGAAAAATAATATATTGCTTTAAAAACCTCTTACTATCCTTTGGTACCTCATTGGTTCAATTTTTTTATCTAAGTCTTTTTGTTGATTTTTTTTCCAGGTTTTTTTCATTTTTGTGGCATTGTTCACAAATCACCTTTTTACTTTCTCTGAACATGGTAAGTATTCCATGCTTGCTGGACCCTTTACAGCCATTCAGCAACCACATGTTTCATAGCCTTATCATGAAAGCTGGAAAAACATTATCTCCAGCTTTCCTTCTCACTCCCCTCCCTTCTGTCATAGAATCATAGAATCACAGAATCATCTAGGTAGGAAAGGACCCTAGAGATCATCTAATCCAACCGTTCGCCTAACACAGTTCCCACCTACAGCATATCCTTAAGCTCCAAATTGACCCTACTCTTGAACACCTCCAGGGATGGGGACTCCACACCTCCCTGGGCAGCCCATTCCAACACCTAACAACCCGTTCTGGAAATAAATGCTTTCTGACATCTAGTCTGAATTTTCCCTGGCACAACTTGAGGCCATTCCCTCTTGTCCTGTTGCCTTCTACTAGGCTAAAGAGACTCATCCCCAGCTCTCTGCACCCTCCTTTCAGGGAGCTGTAGAGGGCGATGAGGTCTCCCCTCAGCCTCCTCTTCTCCAGGCTAAACACCCCCAGTTCCCTCAGCCGCTCCCCGTACGACCTGTGCTCCAGACCCTGCACCAGCTCCGTTGCCCTTCTCTGGACACGCTCGAGTCATTCAATGTCCTTTTTGTAGTGAGGGGCCCAAAACTGAACACAGGAATCGAGGGGCGGCCTCACCAGTGCCGAGTCCAGGGGTCAGATCCCTTCCCTGTCCCTGCTGGCCACGCTATTGCTGACACAAGCCAGGATGCCATTGGCCTTCTTGGCCACCTGGGCACACTGATGGCTCCTGTTCAGCCGGCTGTCAATCAACCCCCCCAGGTCCCTCTCTGACTGGCAGCTCTCCAGCCACTCCTCCCCAGGCCTGTAGCGCTGCTGGGGGTTGTTGTGGCCCAAGGGCAGCCCCCGGCATTTGGCCTTATGGAAACTCCCCCAGTTGGGCTCAGCCCATGGCTCCAGCCTGTCCAGGTCTCTCTGCAGAGCCTCCCTGCCCTCGAGCAGATCAACACTCCCACCCAACTGGGTGTCAGCTCCAAACTGACTGAGGGTGCACTCGATCCCCTCGTCTAGATCATCAATAAAGATGTGAAACAGGAGTGGCCCAAACACTGATCCCTGGGGGACACCACTTGTTACCAGCCACCAACTGGTTTTAACTCTATTCACCACAACTCTTTGGGCCCGGCCATCCAGACAGTTTTTACCCAGCGAAGTGTGTGATTGTCCAAACCTCAAGCAGTCATTTTTGCCAGGAGAATGCTGTGGGAAACAGTGTCCAAGGCCTTCCTAAAGTCAAGGTAAATTACATCCACAGCCTTTTCCTCATCCAATAAGTAGGTTGCTCTGTCATAGAAGGAGATCAGGATTGTCAAGCAGGAGCTCCTTTCATAAACCCATGCTGACTGGGGCTGATCATCTCGTTGTCCCGCATGTGTTGCGTGATGGTGTTTAGGATGAACTGCTCCATCACCGAAGTCAAGCTGACAGGCCTGTAATTTCCCGGATCATCCTTCTGACCCTTCTTATAGATGTGTGTCACACTGTCCAATTTCCAATCAGTCGGGACCTCCCTGGTCAGCCAGGACTGCTCGTAAATGACAGAAAGTGGCCTGGCGAGCACCCCAGCCAGCTCCTTCATCACCCTCGGGTGTATCCCATCTGGTCCCATAGACTTGTGTGTGTCTGTGTGATGCAGCAGGTCACTGACTGTCTCCTGGATTGCAGGGGGGTCCTTCTCCCAGTCTCTGTAGGAGAGCTGGATTTCATCAATACAACTAACCTTGTTATTGAAGACTAAGTCAAAGAAGGCATTAAGCACCTCAGCCTTCTCTTCATCACTTGTTCCCAAATTTCCTCCTGCATCTAGCAGGGGATGGAGACTCTCCCTGGACTTTCTTTTGCTACTGACATACTTATAGAAACTTTTCTTTTTATCCTTGATTGCAGAGGCCAAATTAATTTCCAGCTGGGCTTTAGCCCTTCAGATTTATGCCCTGCATAGCCTCACAGCCTCTTTGTAATCATTGTGAGTGTCTAGCCCCTTCTTCCAAAGGCTGTAAACTCTCCTTTTCTCCAAGTTGCAGCCAAAGCTCCCTGTTCAGCCAAGGTGGTCTTCTCTGGCACTGGCTTCTCTTACAGCACCTGGGGACAGCCTGCTCCTGTGCCATTAACACTTCCTTCTTAAAGAGTGCCCAGCCTTCCTGGGCCCCTATACCTTTCAGGAGAGTCTCCCAGGAGATCCTTTCAATCAGCTGCCTAATCATGACAAAGTCAGCCTTTCTGAAGTCCAGGATGTCAGTCCTGCTTAGCTCTCTCCTGGCCTCTCTAAGAAAAGAGAACTCTTTTATTTCATGATTGCTGTGCCCTAGTCGGCTTCCAGCCTCCACGTTGTCCACCAGCCCTTCTCTGTTCACAAAGAGGAGATCCAGCAGGGCACCTTTTCTGGTCGGTTCACTCACCAGCTGCATCAGGAAGTTATCTCCCACACATTCTAGGAATCTCCCGGACTGGTCTCAATCTGCCATGTTGTATATCCAGCAGATGTCTGGGTAGTTAAAGTTGCCCACAAGAACAAGGGTAATTGATCGTGAGATTTCACCTAAGTGCCTATAAAATATCTTGTCCATCTCTCTGTCCTGGTTGGGTGGCCTATAGTAGACTCCTACTACAACATCTGCCCTGTTGACCTTCCCCCTGATTCTGACACAAAGACACTCAACCCTGTCTTCACTACACTTGTGCTGGAAGCAATCATAACAGTCCCTAACATACAGCACCACCCCACCGCCTCTCCTTCCCTGTCTGTCCCTCCTAAAGAGCTTGTAGCCATCAGTTGGCACACTGCAGTCATGGGAGACATCCCACCATGTTTCTGTGAGAGCCACTACATCATCATGTAATCATCGTCATGTAATCAAACATTCATCATGTAAGGCTTTGTTCATGGCAGGGTTTCACAGACAGATTCAAAATGGATGGTAATTTTTAGGATGCTTGAATACAATTTACATTTAGTTTCCTTTGCCTGTGTGATGCCTTGCACAAGTATTATAACTTCTTTTATCATACGTCAGAAAAATACTCAGTAAAATATAAGATTTTCTCCATTAAGAATAATGCATGATTTTTTCTGTTTATTTCAGTCTTGGAGATTATAGTTCACATCATCCAGATTCTTTCTGGTTAAACATTTCAAATATTTCCTTTTTAATTAATCTCCACTTTTTTTCCCCAAACAAAATTATTAAGGTTAGCACCACAATTAGCTTTTTAAGTTCAGTAGTTGTCATGCAGTACTAATAATAAACAATCAGAAAACTATGCACTTTTAAAATGTCAGTTTATAAAAAACAATAAGCATACTCAGTGAGTCACATCCAGCAGTAATTCATTTTTTTCCCTAATCCCTAATCAGATGAACGTACAATCTACTGGTTGAAGAGTTTTGGAGTTTTTTCTTACTGTAGATGTTCAAAAACTAATACATTATTCCATATTTCTGTCAAATTGCTTTTATAATCTATTCCCTCAGATTTTATCACCTCAGATATCTCATACCTGATTGTTTTGTTCTGTATATGAGTCAATATCTATAAACATGGATTTCATTACTTATTTTGAAATTTCAATATGAAATTCAAAATTGCATTCTTACCCTCAAGCATATTCAATTTGTTTCTATCTTAAATTTTACATCATTCAAATAGCATAAATTAAATTTATAGTACATTTTACTAGTGATCCTGCTGCCTTTCATTTTATAAAATTCAGATTTTATGAAGTAGAGCTCCAGATTAAATGTGTTTTAATAGGAAAAATCATGGATAAATTTTAAGTGTATACATTTCCTTTGTACAAGTTAAGTATCATGCACCATTAAGAGCATGCTCAGTCCAGAAAACTTGAAAGAACTTTGATATCCTCTGCTTTGCAGGAGAGGTTTTTTATGTGGTTGGGTTTTTTTTGTTTGTTGGTTTGTATTTTTTTTTTTTTTTTTTTTAAATCTGTAAAAACAAAGCCTATTATTTACCTACATCACAAATTTCTCATATATTTATGATCTTCTCAGGTGTAGTTGTTTAAGAAAGACCCAAAGCCCCACTTCTCATGGTATGAGAGAGTATCTTTTTTGGGGGTGGTTCACATGGGTGTTCCATTTTTCTAGCATGTATGTGCCTGGAGTGTGCAATGAGAAAGCTGCACACCGGGGACCCCAGCCTAGCTGAGGTGGAGACCAAAATCCCCTGGAGTGGGGGGCTTCTTTTTAAAGAGCTATTCTTCCTCTCTGTTGGGGTGTTTATGCTGCAGCTTTAGAGACTGGTAGTGCTTTGGTAATTTTTTTTTAGTATGTCCACTTTAAGGAGACAATATAGTAATTCCCCTTCAAAGTCATGACCTGTTTTCCCTCCACTCTTCAAACACAAATGATAGCCTATTTTATATAACTATGCTTATTTAAGTAAATTATTTTAATTGCTCAGGTTTGTAGATCCATTACTAGATACAAGTTTTGTTGGGCTTTTTATTTCTTTTTTTTTTTTTCCTCATAATGTTTTAATAATTAGCGTGATGGTCTGATGAAACCATAGCTAATGTCTCAAACATCTGGTAAAGAACTTTGGTGAAGGAAATGGTCTCTGTGGACATGCCAGGGATGTGCAAGCAATGGCAGGAAGACATGGTGAAAGCAGGTGGTCCTACCGAGGTGGAACCACAGTTTTCTGAGGCTGAACCTCCCTATCTTGAGCGGCTCTGTAAAGAGCCAATAGACAAATCATTTCCATGCTGCATGAGCTAAAAAGAAAGGTCAGACAATGGTCATAACTGCAGGGAGGGGGAAGTAACTCCCCAGTGATCCCCAAGCTCACTGATCTATTTCTAGAAGAATCTGAACAGGTAAAGAGATTTCTAGAAGCATAGACTATGCATGATGCCTACTTAGCCTAATGAGTTCAAGTGCCTACCCAGAGTAGGGACAAGGAAATATAAAAGGACACGAGTCAAAGCCCTAGTGGCTGCACCCCTCTGTAACTGGACCCCTGGGCTGGCTGGACCCATGCTGGAATCAGGATTGGTGAAATCCTTCTTTATTGTCTTTGTCTCCCTCTCCCTGACTCTTTCTCACTCTCTTTTTCTCTCCTTTTCTCTCCCATTCTCTAGCCATGTATCCCTGCCTATAAAGGAAGTTTTGCCGGGGCATGTTTAAGGCTTGTTGGGACACATTAGAAGATCTGCCATTTGACAACATATGTTATAAAGTTTGCAGTTTGTTGATGTATGTTATGAAGCTTACTGCTTGTTGCAGATGTTGCAGAGATTACTGACAAAGTTTCATGACAATATCCATTGTGAGCAAATAAAAATTTAGTTTTGTGAATTGAAGAATCCTTGGTATCGTTCTACCTTAATCTTGACCTGGGAATTGGCGAATCTGAGTTTTTTCCTGAGAAATTGGGACATGACAATTAGATTGTCAGATTACAGAGAAATGCCACTGATGCTTGAAATCTATCACCTGAAAAACTGGAATTAAGGCACGTGGGCATTTTAGAAAATGTAGTCACAATTTGATAGCTTAAGTTCTGACAGAAGACAAACACAGAAGAGGGCCAACCATGGATGAAAGGAACTTGTTAAAAGTAAACATCATTATGATTTTCATTAGGAAACTATCATAAAAATTCATGAACGAAAGGAACAATTAAATTGTTGTTTTAGATGAAGAGTTGTGAACACAGCAATACACAAGAATAATAGGATGGAAGAAAGTGTAACTCCAACCATTTTTTTCAGATTAGAAATAACTCTACAAAGAATATATACAAACCCATAACTAGTTAAACACACAGATTATGTTCTCAGCCACCTGCATGAGGTATGTCTACAGTTTTTCTAGTTTGGAGAAAGATGATACTTTCCATTTACATGTCAATACATATCCACATTTCTCTTTTCTTTGCTTTGTAGAACAAGCTCAAAGGGTGCAAACTTAAGTCTGAATAGAATTAAACTGAAAAATATGCTTCACTAGTGCACCATAAGGGAACTTATCTGAATAGCTGAAACCCCACCAATTATCACTAATATATTTCAGATCACAGTAATAAAGCCTGTGTTTATTTGTCTCTCTCTTCTTTCCATCCCCCTGACAGGATGTACCACTAACAGGAAAAATAATAGCCCTCTGAAAGGTATTTTTTAGCCAGTTGGTAAAAGCATTTGTTTCTACTTTCCCTATGGCTGCCTATACATTTTTTTAATCTTGACTAGTAAGGAAGCAAAACTGAATTTGATATTTTTTTTTTTTTTTTTTTTTTTTCCTTCTGATGCGGTAGAACATATGTTGAAGAGTTTAAAAAACTTGCTTTAAAACTCTTTAAAAAAGCATCTGCTATTCAAAAAAATCCAAACCCCAAAACAAACAAACAAAAATCCCTAATGTTTTTACTGATCCTAACTTTCAACATCAGCCTTTTGAATGCTTACAGGTAATATGGAAAATTCTTTGTTGCACAATACTAATTTAATGGGTTATGCATTTAATAAAGGTTAACATGCAAAGCAATTTGAAGCCTGAAGAGTGTGCAAATGAGTAAATGATGACCTGTCATGGTGCTCAGGATCTAACTGTCTTTGCCCATGCCATATTCTTCCAGCCAGACTGTTTCTGCTGTATGACTTAATTGATCTTGCCTACAAACCCTTTTGCAGTCCTGTAAATATCGATTTTTTAAAACGTAGTGAGTAATTCACAGATAAGGCTCCATTAAGACAGTAACCCTCTCAAAAACCCAATAAACAAGCAGCATAAGAAAATAACTAAACAAGAAACAAAACAACAAAAAGCTAGTTGATCAAATCGTCATTTTAGGAAATGATGGGGAAGCCATGAGTTTTATGCTGGGCAGTAACTACTAACTGTGTTCATTTTTTACTCATAAAGCTATGTTTTGACCTACCAAAAGGCAACTTTTAAGTCCTCCTCCCTTAGCAAGTAGATGATTGACCTTTTTAATACAGAAGTGTTTCATATTTTATTAAGCAGAAATAAAAAGAAGACAGCATTATACAAAACTTCTAAAAAGTTTGGCCTTCTTTCTAATAACTGCATTAGACTCAAACCCATAATTTTATGTTTTAAAGGAGGATCCATGTTAGATATTAATCGATTTCAAATTAATAGAATTTTTTTGGTGTGACAAGCAGTACAAATGTTGCTAAACTCTAAAAAAAGAAGCAGATATCTATCATAAATACAATCCAAGCAGGGCAGGTTACAGTATTTGCATGTACTGACATTGTCTAATTTCACTGTGAGAGCCAAGTAATTCATGGTCCCTTTTATGATGTATTTTGACTGCTAGTTATAAGATAAATCACCCACATATGCAGCCACATGCTATATCGGAAAAGAGCAGGTTCCCATCCTATGTGACTTACCAAAATTTGGAAGTTTTCCTGTTGCACAGAGGAACGAAGCCAAAGATTTTGGAAGTTGTTTTGTTGTTGTGGGGTTTTTTTTTTGTTTTTGTTTTTTTGTTTTTTTTTAATTCTATTTTGTAAAAGCAATAAGTACAAGCCAGAGAGCACACATCACTTCACAGCTGCTAGCTGACAGATTACTCTCCTATTCAATTAAAATACAGGAGGACAGTAGAAAAATAAGTATTATGAATGTGTTGGTGCAAGCCTTGAATATCTGGCAGAACTGGGGAGAACAGATGGGGAACAAAAGCCAAGTGAGTCTTCATTATTTTCATATTTTCTGTGGTTTCTATGAAAAGAAACAAATCTATCTGTATGGAATTTTCATTATGTAACTATCAAAATTTCAAATTTTTATGAAGTGGTGAGAAGACTTACAATAAGTATCATTTTATTAGACTGACATCATGAGAAAGAATCCAAATAGATATACTTTCCAGAAGTTCATGTCTGATGTCAGAACTATTTAAAAACAATTCACACAACATAATTTGATCCATGTACTTTTTTGATATATTTTTTTTTTTAATTCTTACAAACATCCAGATCTAGACCAAATTGCACATTTTTATTTCTGTAAATTTCTTAGTAGAAGGAAGTGGTAGTCCCACAAACTTTGAAGATTTAGTTGCACACAAGGTATCCAAGCCAGAAGGTGACAAACCACTTTTTCAAAAGGGACATTATTAAAGTGGATAGGAACAGACTTGGAAGAGACATGCCAAGCCCAGTGCAGGAACAAGCTGCTCAACATCCTCACAGACAGAAAAAGAATCTTCTGTGGGTTTTTGACCACCGAGATCTTGAGTGGATTTTTTTAATATTTCAGCTAAGAACTGTCTCATTTAAAAGCAAAATCACATTTTGGGATATTACTTTAATGTATATCTTATATGTATATTTTAATTTCTTATAACCTTTTTATTTTTTCATTTTAACGGTTTGCAAAATTATAGAAAACAATAGTTTGTTTTGGTGGAATGATAATTAAAAAAAAATATTTTTTCTGGAGTTTCTACAAACCTGAGGTACTTGGAGCTTTTATAGATGCAGAACACTTAGATAAGATAGAAGTTAAGAGAACGCCACTGGTTTTCTCAAAGGGATGTTTGGGAGAAGTTACTGTGCAGACCCTGCTAAATTTCAAGGGTGAGTTTGGGGGCTGGTACCATCAAGTGCCAGGTGAAAGGTAGACATCTCCCTGGGCTGGGACAATACGTTGCATGAAGAGGGATCACCAGCAGAAAATCAGGTCTGAATGGAAACTGCCCCCACTGTCATAAAATAATATTTCTGCCACTGCCTGCTTACTTGGCTCAGCCATTATTTTCCTTCACATCTTGTTGGTTGAAATGATCATAGATACCATAGGATTCATCTAGTTCCACCCCCCCTTCCATGGGCAGGGACACCTTCCACTAGATCACGTTGTTCAAAGCTCCATCCAACCTGGCCTTGAACACTGCCAGGGAAGTGGAGGGGGCAAGGAGGGGGCATCCACAACTTCTCTGAGCAACCTGTTCTAGCACCCCACTACTCACTAAGTGCCACACTACTCACTATCACTATTTAGATTTGTTCTTATGGTTTGACTATGGTGTTCTTTGCATACTTGCATAGAATTGAAAATTTGTCATGACCCCAGGCAATCTGTAAGAAGCTTGGACAAGTAGGTTTAGAAGTTCTCAATTTCTGTATTTACAGAGGATAACAGAAATTATTTTCCCATCAAAGGGAAAAATATCCCATCGAGAATCTCTGCTCTGGGCAGTTGTCTTACTGCAAAATTCATTTTCATCGGTTTTTCAGAGAATAAGACAAGATAGAATGAGAAACTCCATATTTATGAAACATAGCTGGACAAGTTCCTAAAAGACAGGGGAGATAAAGTAAGAGAAGACAGACTCTGTTTCTTTCGCATCTTTTTAGGAATATGGTTTCTTTACCTTGACTGTTTTCATAACTCTAAATAAAGCAGAATTTTCTGCTACTGCAGTTGAGTTACAATGACTCATTCTTCCTCTGTTTAGAATGCAGGTTCTGATATCAAATTGATCTTTATTGAAAACAATAACTTAGAAAAGAGAATATTTTAGAAAATACATCTTGCTTCTGCAAGGAAGTTAATATTAAAAAACTCGAATATGACATTGCAGAGGAACAAGTGCATTTTCTGTGACATATAAAAGTCAGTTTTAGCAAAGGCTTTTGAGTTCATCACAGTAATGGTGTTAAAGGTCAGGACTTTAATGGTACCACCAAGATAAGAACCACCTTATACAGTTTACATTCTAATGGAATATATATTAAATGCCTTTTCTAACAAGATTTCTTCATAGACGTTATAGATGGCTAATGTGTCCAAGTAAACAAGGAATTAATTGAAAATTAGGATTCTCATATATTTCTATATACAGATGTCTATAGAAATCTGTAAATATACACACCTGAATCTGAAAATTGTTGAAGAAAAATCAATACTACATTTTAATGTATTACTTACCATAATAACACTATATATCCAGATGCTTTAAATACTAAACTGAATTTCTAAGAATACATAATTCACATTGCATTACCACCTCAACTGGACTACTTTGACAATCCACCTTAACAAGTGCTTTATTTCAGTCTTAAATATTCTTCATTCTCTTACTATAAAAGATTGTGTGTATCTGCAAGAGAAGACATTTCTATACATTACCTTTCTCTCATTTGATGCAGCTGTGAATAGATCATTGAGGTTTATGACCATATCTGTCTAGCTGAAATATTTGTAAGTTCAACTTTCATGCTCTTTTGGTTTTTGTTGTTTTTTTTTTTTTTTTTTTTTTTTTTTTTTTCTTTGGGGAATGGGATGGACAGGGCAGGGACAAGAATAGCCATAAACATAGTTCACAGTTCAGCAGCTGGTAGAGACAAGAACATAGCAACACCGAGACAGTAGGTAGGTGGCTGTTAACCAATGGATCACTAGTTAGTGATATTTTAAACAGGTTCTGTTCCAAATACTGGAAACATCCATAAAAGTGTGAAAACATAAATTGCATAGATTATGTGATCCTGAAATGTCTGCTTTTAAGCATTGTTGTGATAAAATGAAATGCACTCCTGTAGCTCTCCTCCATGTGTTACATGGAGTCATATTTAGGAGAATATGGTTGTCTTTGTATAAATAAATATGGTAATGTTCAGTGTGACAAACTAGTGAGACATACTTTTCAGCAGGTGAAAAGCAGGGGAGTATCAGACTGCTTTTAATATTTAGATAATATGAAGATGGAGTCTTATACCAGGACCTATAGTATCTAAGAGTTAATTAGACAGAAACAGAACACAGCTCTGAGTCATTATTATTACCAATAATCTTGACACATATTTAAAAGAAATTCAGGGAAAAATAATTAGTCTCAAACAGCAAGTGTGTTAGGGTCCCCCATTCAGGCACCACTCTAAGGAGCATCCCCATTCTCTTTTAGTAGGCTCCCTTAAGACAAGAACATTTTCTAACTCAAAGCCCCTTCAAGTTTTTGTTAGAGAATAAGTTAGACTAGACTTTTAAGAAGGGAGACATAGTAAATGGAACAAAAAGTGAAAAGGGCTTCTAAACAAAACAGTTATTTCCTTATTCTTGACACTAAACTTAGCTGTAGTCATGTTATTTCTCACAAAATCTGGCACAGTTTTATTCACCACCAAAAAAATATGTCTATTTACATGTCCCGCCTCTGTTTTCTTGCTACTCTTCTCAGTAGTCCCCTGCAAATTCCTTCCTGTATTCTGTCCTCAGATTGACCCTCCTGCCACATCATATGGAAATCTCCCTACTACATGTGCAAGTTCTGCCATTGCCCTGGGATTGCTGCTCTCCCTCACAGGTCTCCAGCTCACTGCCATGACACTTGTAAGAGAATACAACATACGGGTTAAGGACAGATGAATTCAGGCATGTAGGGATGACTTTATGAAACTAAGGCTCACCTAGAGTTGACACTCACCAGGAGTATCAAGGGCAAAAAGAGACGTTTCTGTTGCTACATTAGTAATAAAAGGCTGAACAAGGACAATGTGGGATCTTTGCTGAATGGGGTGGGGGACTTTGTGAAAGCAGATACAGATAGGGTTGAGGTATTCATTACATTGTTTGCCTCAGTCTTCTTTGTGTTGATTGACAGCCAGCTGGACAGGAGCCAGCAGTGTGCCCAGGGGGCCAAGAAGGCCAATGGCATCCTGGCTTGTGTCAGCAATAGCGTGGCCAGCAGGGACAGGGAAGGGATCTGACCCCTGGACTCGGCACTCGTGAGGCCGCCGCTCAATTCCTGTGTTCAGTTTTGGGCCCCTCACTACAAAAAGGACATTGAATGACTCGAGTGTGTCCAGAGAAGGGCAACGGAGCTGGTGCAGGTTCTGGAGAACAGGTCATACGGGGAGCGGCTGAGGGAACTGGGGGTGTTTAGTCTGGAGAAGAGGAGGCTGAAGGGAGACCTCATCGCCCTCTACAGCTCCCTGAAAGGAGGGTGCAGAGAGCTGGGGATGAGCCTCTTTAACCAAGTAACAAGCAATAGGACAAGAGGGAATGGCCTCAATTTGCTCCAGAGAATGTTTAGACTGGATATTAGGAAGTATTTCTTTACAGAAGGGGTTGTTAGGCGTTGAAATGGGCTGCCCTGGGCAGTGGTGGAGTATCCATCCCTGGAGGTGTTTAAGAGTTGGACTGACATAGCGCTGAGGGATATGGTGTAGTTGAGAATGGTCAGTGTTAGGTTAATGGTTAGACTGGATGATCTTCAAGGTCTTTTCCAACCTAGATGATTCTGTGATCAACAGTTTCTCCCAGGCCTCTGGTCTTAGAGAATAGTTTAAAGGAGGATGAGAATTATTAGCAGCAAGTGTGGATAGAGTCTGGGATTACTTGAGTGAACTCAAAGCATACTTGTTCATGTCTGCCTCCAAAAGTGCTGAGAGAACTGCATTATCTCCCTGATAAAGAAGGAAGATAAACATGAATAAGCCTGTTGAAATACACCTTAATCAACATAGGCGCAAAGATTGCTCTCTTTTCTTTCCACTAAGCTTTTGTCCAGATGCATAGGACAGTTTCTGTGTCACTAGTTGATTGCAGAAGAAACCTTCAGAACTCTATTAAAAATTAAAGTGATGTCAAAATATGGGCAATTTTAAACAATCCTATTTGTTTCCATGGAAGAGCCAGGTGATATAGATTTATTCTTTGTTGCTGTTCTGTTTACCTGAGGTATGTCTACTAGTAAAGGAAAATACAAAGATAGACAAAGCTAGCACTAGTCTCAGTGTGCATGCAGTATAATACAATATGAAGTGGATTGATCAGGTACTTGGAGAAGCCCGACAAACTGGGAACCCAGAGAAAGCAACATCCTAGCACAGCTCCTTCCCCTTATTGCTGTGAACTGCCACCCAGAACTAGTTCGGGTGCCCCTTTGCAGAGCACACAGAGATAAACACTACTCCTTCATTGTACATCCTCAGACTTTCATTCTTAATTTATCTAGGTAATATACATGTAATTTGCCATGCATTCACACAGTAAATATAAAATAATTTGCAATAATTTAACTAATATGTTGGCATTTACATGCTTAATTCTCTACATACACTGATTAGTAGTAACGAATGTTATGAGTTCCATCAGTACATGTTATGTGAATCTGGAATGGGAATCTGTTATTGATCAATAAGATAGTTATTTGGAAAACGTTAAACGTGTTGATGGCAGTAGAACAAACTTATTCCCAATAGACGCCCACAAAGGAACAGGTATACAGCAAAAAGTCTGTCCAAAAAATGTTAGCATATATTTTACAGCCTGAATGGAGACCATTTACTACTTACAAAATCAAACATCTTTTTGAAGAAATCAGGGTGCTAGAGGAGTCTATGTAGTTTTAGGAAAAAAAAAAAAAAAAAATTATAAATTAAATGAAGTTGAACCATAGAACAATAATGTATATTCAGTAAGCATTCCAAAATTAAATTGATAAATGTAACTTTTATACAATCTTATATTTTCTAGATTTAATTAAAAAAACGTGAACTTCAGAGTGTGAGTGAGAGAACCACGAAAATTGACTTTGCGAATATGATAAATGTGTACTGTACAGCTACCTGTTAGTCTTGTAAATCTAATTATGGCAGAATAGGAGATAGTCTGAAGTCTTTGAGAACACACCTTCACTTGATAGAGTGGCTCTCTCCCGCTCTCCTTCCTCCACTGGCATTCTACTCTGTCAGATAGCAGGGAAATAATTTCAAAACTGAAAAATTTACAGCAGAGAACAATATTCATAGAACACAATATTGCTGCATGAATCTGTGTTTAACTTTTGACACATAGACATAAAACAGAAAGCTGATATTATAGAGGATTAAGTTTGGGGCTGATTAAACTCAATGGCAAACATTCTACTGGTCTTGAAGAATCAGAGTTTTTTAACTGTGCATTCTATTTGGTATTTTAAGACCAATATACAGATTTATTACATCAGAAACCTTGGCTCTGTCCTGGCAGAAAACCAAAATTTTTAAGGTATAAATGAGTCTTTTTGCAAGTCTTTTGATATAAAACAATTTCAGACTCAAAAGGTCATTGCAGCTTCAGAATGACAGCACTGAAGCATATATACTGAATGTCTCTTTTTAAGTTAAGAAATTCACTACAGATAAAATTACAATCCATTCTATACATGGTATGGCATATGCCAACAAGCTGAGGCTAAGTGTAAATTCTAGTCTCTGAAAAGCAGTGGTAAGATATAATTGTCTTTAGTAATCAGCCACTAGTGTGGCAGAAAGACTGTTTAAACTTATATTTTGAATATTCTCAGAATACCAATGGTTCACTTTAAAGGCTATTCCACAATTCCATTCCAGCCAGTGCAGCCACATATGTCCTCTTACATCTTCAGTCTATCACTAGTAACACCAGAAATACCAGCAGTAGCAAATATATAATAGGTATTTGACATTTCACAGGAAGATGTAAAAGAAGTTTGCAAATGACTAACATCTTCCCCCCTCCCCCCCCCC